>NC_141877.1:651154689-651457719 GCF_056163025.1 Triticum urartu | reverse complement strand
TGCACAAACTCATCTTTCAACATTTCTGGTCCTTACTGGTCATCTAGATTAATCATTTTTTAGTTTGCATTTATCATATGGAACTCATCATGCATATAAGAAAAATAATACCGGTGCTCATATTGCCATAGTCATGAAAATTTTACTTAGATCAACTACTCAAGCTATATCTCACTATTTCTGTTAACTAAGCATCTTGATCATGACAAACTAAATAACACAAGCATTATTTATTTTTAATACTATATGCAATGGATATCATATATTCAAGTGGAAAATCATGGATATTGCAAAGATACCATGAAAATGTTGTTGTGGCTTGCCTTAGTGTAGAGGAGCTTCACACTCCTCCTGGATGCCTTCAAGACAAGCTTCACCTTCTGAAAATAAATCAAATGACAAAAAGAAAATATCAAGAATACTTCTGAAAATTACCATAAATTCTAGGCAACAAAGAAAAATCCCATCTTGGGTGTGCTGCTAGGATTTTCCAATAAGAACAGAATGCAAAAAGAATCAACTCATTTGGACTTGTAGAATAAAAGTTACAGCTAGTCAAAGTTCTGGTCAAATTTGAACTAAATTTGAATTAAAAGAAAATCCAGAGGGGGTGACGTCGAAGGCGTAAACCGCCTGGGTGTCACCACTCATACCGCTTCGGCCGCGGCTTGAGTGGCTGACAGCGGGCCCCAGCAGTCAGGTCAGAGGGGAGGGGAAGAGAAGCAGAGGCGGGCGGCACGGTGATGATGCTTTCTCTGGCGAGGAGTGTTGGGGAACGTAGTAATTTCAAAATTTTTCCTACGCACACGCAAGATCATGATGATGCACAGCAACGAGAGGGGAGAGTGTTGTCTACGTACCCACGCAGACCGACTGCGGAAGCGTTGACACAACGTAGAGGAAGTAGTCGTACGTCTTCCCGATCCGACCGATCCAAGTACCGTTACTCCGGCACCTCCGAGTTCTTAGCACACGTATAGCTCGATGACAATCCCCGGGCTCCGATCCAGCAAAGCGCCGGGGAGGAGTTCCGTCAGCACGGCGGCGTGGTGACGATCTTGATGTTCTACCATCGCAGGGCTTCGCCTAAGCACCGCTACAATATGATCGAGGTGGAATATGGTGGCAGGGGGCACCGCACACGGCTAAGGAACGATCTCAATGATCAACTTGTGTGTCCTAGGGTGCCCCTGCCTCCGTATATAAAGGAGACAAGGGGGAGGGGGCGGCCGGGCAAGGAGGGCAGGCCAAAGGAGTCCTACTCCCTCTGGGAGTAGGATCCCCCCCCCCCAATCCTAGTTGGAATAGGATTCCTCGAGGGGGGAAAGAGAGAGAGGGGGCCGGCCACCTCTCCTTGTCCTAATAGGACTAGGGGAGGGGGAGCGCACGGCCCACCTTGGGCTGCCCCTTTCTCCTTTCCACTAAAGCCCACTAAGGCCCATATAGCTCCCGGGGGGTTCCGGTAACCTCCCGGTACTCCGGTAAAATCCCGATTTCACCCGGAACACTGCCGATATCCAAACATAGGCTTCCAATATATCAATCTTTATGTCTCGACCATTTCGAGACTCCTCGTCATGTCCATGATCACATCCGGGACTCCGAACAATCTTCGGTACATCAAAATGCATAAACTCATAATAACTGTCATCATAACGTTAAGCGTGCGGACCCTACGGTTCAAGAACAATGTAGACAATTGAAGCGTCTCTTGATGTCCTTGGTCCTCTTGTGAAATCTGGATTCCTTTGCCAAGGCAATTGCACTAGTATTGTCACAAAAGATTTTCATTGGACCCGATGCACTAGGTATGACACCTAGATCGGATATGAACTCCTTCATCCAGACTCCTTCGTTCGCTGCTTCTGAAGTAGCTATGTACTCCGCTTCACATGTAGATCCCGCTGCGACGCTTTGTTTAGAACTGCACCAACTGACAGCTCCACCGTTTAATGTAAACACGTATCCGGTTTGCGATTTAGAATCGTCCGGATCAATGTCAAAGCTTGCATCAACGTAACCTCTTACGGTGAGCTCTTTGTCACCTCCATATACGAGAAACATATCCTTAGTCCTTTTCAGGTATTTCAGGATGTTCTTGACCGCTGTCCAGTGATCCACTCCTGGATTACTTTGGTACCTCCCTGCTAAGCTTATAGCAAGGCACACATCAGGTCTGGTACACAGCATTGCATACATGATAGAACCTATTGCTGAAGCATAGGGAACATCTTTCATTTTCTCTCTATCTTCTGTAGTGGTCGGGCATTGAGTCTGACTCAACTTCACACCTTGTAACACAGGCAAGAACCCTTTCTTTGCTTGATCCATTTTGAACTTCTTCAAAATCTTGTCAAGGTATGTGCTTTGTGAAAGTCCAATTAAGCGCCTTGATCTATCTCTATAGATCTTTATGCCTAATATGTAAGCAGCTTCACCGAGGTCTTTCATTGAAAAACTCTTATTCAAGTATCCCTTTATGCTATCCAGAAATTCTGTATCATTTCCAATCAGTAATATGTCATCCACATATAATATCAGAAATGCTACAGAGCTCCCACTCACTTTCTTGTAAATACAGGCTTCTCCGAAAGTCTGTATAAAACCAAATGCTTTGATCACACTATCAAAGCGTTTATTCCAACTCCGAGAGGCTTGCACCAGTCCATAAATGGATCGCTGGAGCTTGCATACTTTGTTAGATCCCTTTGGATCGACAAAACCTTCCGGTTGCATCATATACAACTCTTCTTCCAGAAATCCATTCAGGAATGCAGTTTTGACATCCATCTGCCAAATTTCATAATCATAAAATGCGGCAATCGCTAACATGATTCGGACAGACTTAAGCATCGCTATGGGTGAGAAAGTCTCATCGTAGGCAACCCCTTGAACTTGTCGAAAAACTTTTGCGACAAGTCGAGCTTTGTAGATAGTAACATTACCATCAGCGTCAGTCTTCTTCTTGAAGATCCATTTATTCTCAATTGCTTGCCGATCATCGGGCAAGTCAACCAAAGTCCATACTTTGTTCTCATACATGGATCCCATCTCAGATTCCATGGCTTCAAGCCATTTTGCGGAATCTGGGCTCACCATCGCTTCTTCATAGTTCGTAGGTTCATCATGATCTAGCAGCATGATTTCCAGAACAGGAATACCGTACCACTCTGGTGCGGATCTCGCTCTGGTTGATCTACGAGGTCCAGTAGTATCTTGTCCTGAAGTTTCATGATCATCATCATTAGCTTCCTCACTAATTGGTATAGGTGTCGCAGAAATAGTTTTCTGTGATGTACTACTTTCCAATAAGGGAGAAGGTACAGTTACCTCGTCAAGTTCTACTTTCCTCCCACTCACTTCTTTCGAGAGAAACTCCTTCTCTAGAAAGGATCCATTCTTAGCAACGAATGTCTTGCCTTCGGCTCTGTGATAGAAGGTGTACCCAACAGTCTCCTTTGGATATCCTATGAAGACACATTTCTCCGATCTGGGCTTGAGCTTATCAGGTTGAAGCTTTTTCACATAAGCATCGCAGCCCCAAACTTTAAGAAACGACAACTTTGGTTTCTTGCCAAACCATAGTTCATAAGGCGTCGTCTCAACGGATTTTGATGGTGCCCTATTTAACGTGAATGCGGCCGTCTCTAAAGCATAACCCCAAAACGATAGCGGTAAATCAGTAAGAGACATCATAGATCGCACCATATCTAGTAAAGTACGATTACGACGTTCGGACACACCATTACGCTGTGGTGTTCCGGGTAGCGTGAATTGCGAAACTATTCCGCATTGCTTCAAATGTACACCAAACTCGTAACTCAAATATTCTCCTCCACGATCAAATCGTAGAAACTTTATTTTCTTGTTACGATGATTTTCAACTTCACTCTGAAATTCTTTGAACTTTTCAAATGTTTCAGACTTGTGTTTCATTAAGTAGATATACCCATATCTGCTTAAGTCATCTGTGAAGGTGAGAAAATAACGATATCTGCCACGAGCCTCAATATTCATCGGACCACATACATCGGTATGTATGATTTCCAATAAATCTGTTGCTCTCTCCATAGTACTGGAGAACAGCGTTTTAGTCATCTTGCCCATGAGGCACGGTTCGCAAGTACCAAGTGATTCATAATCAAGTGGTTCCAAAAGTCCATCAGTATGGAGTTTCTTCATGCGCTTTATGCCGATATGACCTAAACGGCAGTGCCACAAATAAGTTGCACTATCATTATCGACTCTGCATCTTTTGGCTTCAACATTATGAATATGTGTGTTACTACTATCGAGATTCATAAAAAATAGACCACTCTTCAAAGGTGCATCACCATAAAAGATATTACTCATATAAATAGAACAACCATTATTCTCTGATTTAAATGAATAACCGTCTCGCATCAAACAAGATCCAGATATAATGTTCATGCTCAACGCTGGCACCAAATAACAATTATTTAGGTCTAATATTAATCCCGAAGGTAGATGTAGAGGTAGCGTGCCGACCGCGATCACATCGACTTTGGAACCGTTTCCCACGCGCATCGTCACCTCGTCCTTTGCCAGTGTTCGCTTAATCCGTAGTCCCTGTTTCGAGTTGCAAATATTAGCAACTGAACCAGTATCAAATACCCAGGTGCTACTGCGAGCTCTAGTAAGGTACACATCAATAACATGTATATCACATATACCTTTGTTCACCTTGCCATCCTTCTTATCCGCCAAATACTTGGGGCAGTTCCGCTTCCAGTGACCAGTCTGCTTGCAGTAGAAGCACTCAGTTTCAGGCTTAGGTCCAGACTTGGGTTTCTTCTCCTGAGCAGCAACTTGCTTGCCGTTCTTCTTGAAGTTCCCCTTCTTCTTCCCTTTGCCCTTTTTCATGAAACTAGTGGTCTTGTTAACCATCAACACTTGATGCTCCTTTTTGATTTCTACCTCCGCAGCTTTCAGCATTGCGAAGAGCTCGGGAATAGTCTTGTTCATCCCTTGCATATTATAGTTCATCACGAAGCTCTTGTAGGTCGGTGGCAGTGATTGGAGAATTCTGTCAATGACGCAATCATCTGGAAGATTAACTCCCATCTGAATCAAGTAATTATTATACCCAGACATTTTGAGTATATGCTCACTGACAGAACTGTTCTCCTCCATCTTGCAGCTATAGAACTTATTGGAGACTTCATATCTCTCAATCCGGGCATTTGCTTGAAATACTAACTTCAACTCCTGGAACATCTCATATGCTCCATGACGTTCAAAACGTCGTTGAAGTCCCGATTCTAAGCCGTAAGGCATGGCACACTGAACTATCGAGTAGTCATCAGCTTTGCTCTGCCAGACGTTCATAACATCTGGTGTTGCTCCAGCAGCAGGCTTGGCACCCAGCGGTGCTTCCAGGATGTAATTCTTCTGAGCAGCAATGAGGATAATCCTCAAGTTATGGACCCAGTCCGTGTAATTGCTACCATCATCTTTCAACTTTGCTTTCTCAAGGAACGCATTAAAATTCAACGGAACAACAGCACGAGCCATCTATCTACAATCAACATAAACAAGCAAGATACTATCAGGTACTAAGTTCATGATAAGTTTAAGTTCAATTAATCAAATTACTTAAGAACTCCCACTTAGATAGACATCCCTCTAATCCTCTAAGTGATCACGTGATCCAAATCAACTAAACCATAACCGATGATCACGTGAGATGGAGTAGTTTTCAATGGTGAACATCGTTATGTTGATCATATCTACCATATGATTCACGCTCGACCTTTCGGTCTCCGTGTTCCGAGGCCATATCTGCATATGCTAGGCTCGTCAAGTTTAACCTGAGTATTCTGCGTGTGCAAAAACTGGCTTGCACCCCTTGTAGATGGATGTAGAGCTTATCACACCCGATCATCACGTGGTGTCTGGGCATGACGAACTTTGGCAACGGTGCATACTTAGAGAGAACACTTCTTGATAATTTAGTGAGAGATCATCTTATAATGCTACCGTCAATCAAAGCAAGATAAGATGCATAAAAAGATAAACATCACATGTAATCAATATAAGTGATATGATATGGCCATCATCATCTTGTGCTTGTGATCTCCATCTCCGAAGCACCGTCATGATCACCATCGTCACCGGCGCGACACCTTGATCTACATCGTAGCATCGTTGTCGTCTCGCCAATCTTATGCTTCCACGACTATCGCTACCGCTTAGTGATAAAGTAAAGAATTACATCGCGATTGCATTGCATACAATAAAGCGACAACCATATGGCTCCTGCCAGTTGCCGATAACTCGGTTACAAAACATGATCATCTCATACAATAAAATTCATCATCATGCCTTGACCATATCACATCACAACATGCCCTGCAAAAACAAGTTAGACGTCCTCTACTTTGTTGTTGCAAGCTTTACGTGGCTGCTACGGGCTTAAGCAAGAACCAATCTCACCTACACATCAAAACCACAACGATAGTTTGTCAATTTGACTCCGTTTTAACCTTCGCAAGGACCGGGCGTAGCCATACTCGGTTCAACTAAAGTTGGAGAGACAGTCGCCCGCAAGCCACCTATGTGCAAAGCACGTCGGGGGAACCGGTCTCGCGTAAGCGTACGCGTAATGTTGGTCCGGGTCGTCTCGTCCAACAATACCGCTGAACCAAAGTATGACATGCTGGTAGGCAGTATGACTTATATCGCCCACAACTCACTTGTGTTCTACTCGTGCATATAGCATCAACATATAAAACCTGGCTTGGATGCCACTGTTGGGGAACGTAGTAATTTAAAAAAATTTCCTACGCACACGCAAGATCATGATGATGCACAGCAACGAGAGGGGAGAGTGTTGTCTACGTACCCACGCAGACCGACTGCGGAAGCGTTGACACAACGTAGAGGAAGTAGTCGTACGTCTTCCCGATCCGACCGATCCAAGCACCGTTACTCCGGCACCTCCGAGTTCTTAGCACACGTACAGCTCGATGACAATCCCCGGGCTCCGATCCAGCAAAGCGTCGGGGAGGAGTTCCGTCAGCACGACGGCGTGGTGACGACCTTGATGTTCTACCATCGCAGGGCTTCGCCTAAGCACCGCTACAATATGATCGAGGTGGAATATGGTGGCAGGGGGCACCGCACCTGGCTAAGGAACGATCTCAAGGATCAACTTGTGTGTCCTAGGGTGCCCCTGCCTCCGTATATAAAGGAGCCAAGGGGGAGGGGCGGCCGGCCAAGGAGGGCGCGCCAAAGGAGTCCTACTCCCTCTGGGAGTAGGATCCCCCCCCCCAATCCTAGTTGGAATAGGATTCCTCGAGGGGGGAAAGAGAGAGAGGGGGCCGGCCACCTCTCCTTGTCCTAATAGGACTAGGGGAGGGGGGAGGCGCGCGGCCCACCTTGGGCTGCCCCTTTCTCCTTTCCACTAAAGCCCACTAAGGCCCATATAGCTCCCGGGGGGTTCCGGTAACCTCCCGGTACTCCGGTAAAATCCCGATTTCACCCGGAACACTTCCGATATCCAAACATAGGCTTCCAATATATCAACTTTATGTCTCGACCATTTCGATACTCCTCGTCATGTCCATGATCACATCCGGGACTCCGAACAATCTTCGATACATCAAAATGCATAAACTCATAATAACTGTCATTGTAACGTTAAGCGTGCGGACCCTACGGTTCGAGAACAATGTAGACATGACCGAGACACGTCTCCGGTCAATAACCAATAGCGGGACCTGGATGCCCATATTGGCTCCTACATATTCTACGAAGATCTTTATCGGTTAGACCGCATAACAACATACGTTGTTCCCTTTGTCATCGGTATGTTACTTGCCCGAGATTCGATCGTCGGTATCCAATACCTAGTTCAATCTCGTTACCGGCAAGTCTTTTTACTCGTTCCGTAATACATCATCCCGCAACTAACTCATTAGTTGCAATGCTTGCAAGGCTTATGTGATGTGCATTACCGAGAGGGCCCAGAGATACCTCTCCGACAATCGAAGTGACAAATCCTATTCTCGAAATACGCCAACCCAACATCTACCATTGGAGACACCTGTAGAGCTCCTTTATAATCACCCAGTTACGCTGTGACGTTTGGTAGCACACAAAGTGTTCCTCCGGCAAACGGGAGTTGCATAATCTCATAGTCATAGGAACATGTATCAGTCATGAAGAAAGCAATAGCAACATACTAAACGATCGGGTGCTAAGCTAATGGAATGGGTCATGTCAATCAGATCATTCAACTAATGATGTGACCTCGTTAATCAAATAACAACACTTTGTTCATGGTTAGGAAACATAACCATCTTTGATTAACGAGCTAGTCAAGTAGAGGCATACTAGTGACACTAAGTTTGTCTATGTATTCACACATGTATTATGTTTCCGGTTAATACAATTCTAGCATGAATAATAAACATTTATCATGACATAAGGAAATAAATAATAACTTTATTATTGCCTCTAGGGCATATTTCCTTCAAGGAGTGCCCGGCGACGAGATCTAAGAGGATAGGGTTGTAGAGGAGATCGAGGCGCACCTGCCCGTACCCGTAGCGTGGCTAGGGTGGCCGGACGGGGTCGGAACGGAGCTCTTCAGCGGCGGCAGCGGGCGGAGCTCATTGGAGATGGGGGTTCCGGCAAAGTAGGGCCAGTCCAGCAGCTCCAACGGGACGAGCACGCACCGGTGGGCCACCACGAACACGACGGAGTGGTCAGTGGAGCTCGAGTGGCTCTGGACAGGGAGGGGGCAGAGGACGAGGATCGCCGGCAAGCTCTGGACGGGGACGGCGGCCAGAGGCCTGCCCGGCCGGGCTGTGGCTTCCTACGGTGGTGTGGAGGTGTGCTGAGTGTGTGCGGAGAGAAACGAGCTTGGGGGAGCTCTATTTATAGGCGAGGCTGAGGCGGGGATCGAGAGCTCGCCGGAGCTCTCTGGAGTGTCGCCCGGCAACTAATGGCGTTAGTGAGAGGGGGAGAAGACGCCGGAGATCATGCGAGGGCTGTAGACGAGCTACGACGTGCACAGGAGTGCGGTACGCGACGAGCACAGGGGCACGGGCGCATTGTTTCCTTGGCCGCACCGTGCCCGTGCTCTTTGCGGCGAGCTCCGGCATCGGTGAGCACCAGTGTGGAGTTATGGAGGTGCAAACGAGGATGGGGGTGTGGTTTGGCAAATTGCGGCGGTCAGGGCAGTGAGCACACGCGAAACAAAGACGTTGGCGCACTGCAGAGTGCGTCGGCTGCATGCCAACCCCCTTGGACGCTCGTGGTCACCGCGTGAACTTTGGCATCAGGCTGAGCTAAGCACAAACGCCATGTCTAGCAGTTAGTCTGTAGTGCTTTTGGTTGTTTTGCATAGTTGGCTGGTTCACAGGTGAACTGTGGGAGTGGCTTTCTTCCTGCCAAGTTTCTGGACAGAAACTTGTGAGCTTCACTGAGAAAAATTTAGTGAGATCTAAAGGCTTTGATTTGGGGTTAGCAATCTCTTAGGAGGGTAATCAAGCTCAGAAAAGATCAGCCCCAAAAGATCAAGCAAAAATATACTTGTTGTGCAAAGTGATCATTCTGTCCAAAACAGAAATGATTTTCTGTAGCAAACATATTACAAAAAGTTATGCAATATTTTTGCTCAAGAATGTGCCCTAGGGTTCAAAGAATATTTGTGAATTTATTCAGGATTTTTGGAGCAAGAAATCTAGGAGTTGCTTTGGAGCATACTTCTCTGAAGTGATTTTCAGGGAAGAAAATGAATATTATTCTTTTATGAAAAAAATTCCTTGGGCTTTTGTTGGAGTTTTTCAGAGAAGGAAAGGTGAGCTAGAGGTGGATGGGTCACTTGGGTGAAAATCAAGGGTAGGCCCAAGTGTTCAAGTCCATTTGAATTGATTCAAAACTCCAAATCCAAAGCAAATGCAAATAAAAGTCCGGAGAAAGAGAGAAGGCAAATCCAGGCTGTCACATGAACCCACTCGGTATTACGGTGTGCACCATCGCCTGGCCAGGTATAGTGACTAGTTGTTGATGTCTACTACACAACCTTCTTCTTGTAGACATTGTTGGGCCTCCAAGTGCAGAGGTTTGTAGGAAAGTAGCAAATTTCCCTCAAGTGGATGACCAAAGGTTTATCAATCTGTGGGAGGCATAGGATGAAGATGGTCTCTCTCAAGAAACCCTGCAACCAAATAACAAAGAGTCTCTTGTGTCCCCAACACACCCAATACAATGGTAAATTGTATAGGTGCACTAGTTTAGCGAAACGATGGTGATACAAGTGCAATATGGATGGTAGATATAGGTTTTTGTAATCTGAAAATATAAAAACAGCAAGGTAGCAAGTGGTAAAAGTGAGCTTGAACGGTATTGCAATGCAAGGAAACAAGGCCTAGGGTTCATATTTTCACTAGTGCAAGTTCTCTCAACAATAATAACATAGTTGGATCATATAACTATCCCTCAACATACAACAAAGAGTCACTCCAAAGTCACTAATAGCGGAGAACAAACGAGGAGATTATTGTAGGGTATGAAACCACCTCAAAGTTATTCTTTCTGATCGATCTATTCAAGAGTCCGTAGTAAAATAACACGAAGCTATTCTTTCCGTTCAATCTATCCTAGAATTCGTACTAGAATAACACCTTAAGACACAAATCAACCAAAACCCTAATGTCACGTAGATACTCCAATGTCACCTCAAGTATCCGCGGATATGATTATACGGTATGCATCACACAATCTCAGATTCATCTATTCAACCAACACAAAGAACTTCAAAGAGTGCCCCAAAGCTTCTACCGGAGAGTCAAGACAAAAACGTGTGCCAACCCCTATGCATAGATTCCCAAGGTCACGGAACCCGCAAATTGATCACCAAAACGTACATCAAATGAATCAATAGAATACCCCATTGTCACCACGGGTATCCCACGCAAGACATACATCATGTGTTCTCAAATCCTTAAAGACTCAATCCGATAAGATAACTTCAAACGGAAAAATAAATCAATTACAAGAGATTTGAGGGGGAGAAACATCATAAGATCCAACTATAATAGCAAAGCTCGCGATACATCAAGATCGTGCCAAATCAAGAACACGAGAGAGAGAGAGAGAGAGATCAAACACATAGCTACTGGTACATACCCTCATCCCCGAGGGTGAACTACTCCCTCCTTGTCATAGAGAGCACCGGGATGATGAAGATGGCCACTGTAGAGGGATTCCCCCCTCCGGCAGGGTGCCAGAACGGGTCTAGATTGGTTTTCGGTGGCTACAGAGGCTTGCAACGGCGGAACTCACGATCTAGGTTTCTCTCTGGAAGTTTTGGGTTATATAAGAGGTGTTGGAGTTGGGAACAAGTCAGGGGGGTCCCCGAGGCGGCCACGAAGTAGGGGGGCGCGCCCCCACCCTCGTGGTGGCCTCGGGACTCTTCTGGCCCATCTCCGGTACTCTGTGGGCTTCTTCTGGTCCAAAAATGATCTCCGTGAAATTTCAGGTCAATTGGACTCCGTTTGGTTTTCCTTTTCTGCGATACTCAAAAACAAGGAAAAAACAAAAACTAGCACTGGGCTCTAGGTTAATAGGTTAGTCCCAAAAATCATATAAAATAGCATATAAATGCATATAAAACATCCAAGGTTGATAATATAATAGCATGGAACAATCAAAAATTATAGATACGTTGGAGACGTATCAGTTGTTAGTCACGGGGTACCGAAATACAGAATTCAAGCTCCAACAACGTATATTTAAGTTGTTGCAGTTGAAAAGGTCACAGTTGGACTTTGGGCCGGGTCGGCCAGTCTGCCTCACGGAGAGCACCGACCTACTAGACCCTTCGGTCGACATCGTGCTCCTAGCCTTATTTAGTCGGGCCGTGTTTCCAGCATCGTTACTTTGAAGAAATTAGAGTGCTCAAAGGAAGCCATCGCTTTGGATACATTAGCATGGGATAACATTATAGGATTTTAGTCTCATTGTGTTGGCCTTCAGGATCTGAGTAATGATTAATAAGGACAGTCGGGGCATTTGTATTTCATAGTCAGAGGTGAAACCCTTGGTGAGGGAATCCTGGATTAGGGGGTATCCGGACAGCCGGACTATATCCTTTGGCCGGACTGTTGGGCTATGAAGATACAAGATTGAAGACTTCGTCCCGTGTCCGGATGGGACTCTCCTTGGCGTGGAAGGCAAGCTTGGCAATATGGACAGTAGATCTCCTTCCTTGTAACCGACTTTGTGTAACCCTAGCCCCCTCCGATGTCTATATAAACTAGAGGGTTTAGTCCGTAGGAACAACAACAATCATACCATAGGCTAGCTTCTAGGGTTTAGCCTCTTCGATCTCGTGGTAGATCAACTCTTGTACTACTCATATCATCAAGAACAAACAAGCAGGACGTAGGGTATTACCTCCATCAAGAGGGCCCGAACCTGGGTAAACATCGTGTCACCCGCCTCCTGTTACCATCCGCCTAGACGCACAGTTCGGGACCCCCTACCCGAGATTCGCCGGTTTTGACACCGACATTGGTGCTTTCATTGAGAGTTCCTCCGTGTCGTCATCGTTAGGCTGGATGGCTCCTTCAATCATCGATAGCGATGCAGTCTGGACTGATACTTCTCTCCTCGGACGGATCTTTGTATCCGGCGGCTCCGCACTGCGGGCCAACTCGCTTGGCCATCTGGGGCAGATTGAGAGTTATGCCCCTGGCCACCAGGTCAGGTTTGGAAGCTTAAACTACACGGTCGACATCCGCGGAGACTTGATCTTCGACGGATTCGAGCCCTTGCCGAGTGCACCGCACGGTCACGATGAGCACGATTTAGCTCTACCATCGGACAGTGTTCAGGAGGCCGCACCGGCAACTGCTCCGACCCTTAATTCGGAGCCAATTGTGCCATCCATGGACGGGTGGATAGACCCCGCCACGGAGGCCGCATTCTCAGCGGTGATCGAGCCGAATATCGACCTTACCCTTCACGGGAGCCGTGACGCCAAACTGTTAGATTCTTCCCCGGCCACGGACTCCGAACCGCCTGCGCCCGTGCCCATCGAATCCAACTGGGCGCCGATCATGGAGTTCACCTCCGTGGATATCCTTCAGCACTCGCCCTTTGGCGACGTACTGAACTCATTAAGGCCAACATAGAGCAGCAAACGATGCCACACACAAGCCAGTACGCGATCCACGTGAGGGCTCGCATCAAAAGGACGGCGCAACCAGATCCATCTACGGGCCAAGCAAGCACGCTCCAGCATGCAACGCAACACAACAAAAATCCGAACACCACGGTACACCCAAATACAGGGGTGCCGCACACCCCCTATGTTTCACCGATGAGGTGCTAGACCATGGATTTCCAGAGGGATTCAAACCCGTAAACATAGAGGCGTGCGACGGAACAACAGACCCTAGGGTCTGGATTGAGGACAACATCCTCCATATCCACATGGCTTGAGGAGACGACCTCCATGCCATCAAGTACTTACCCCTCAAGCTCAAAGGGCCAGCTCGGCACTGGCTTAAAAGCCTCCCCGAAAACTCCATTGGAAGCTGGGAAGAGCACGAGGACGCTTTTCGAGCAAATTTTCAAGGGACCTATGTCTGACCACCGGATGTAGACGATTTAAGTCATATAACTCAACAGCACAGAGAGTCAGCCCGAAAGCTTTGGAACAGGTTTCTCACTAAAAAGAACCAAATAGTCGACTGTCCGGACACCGAAGCCTTAGCAGCTTTCAAGCACAGTGTTCGAGATGAATGGCTTGCCAGACATCTCGGCCAAGAAAAGTCGAGAACAATGGCAGCATTAACAAGCCTCATGACCCACTTTTGCGCGGGCGAGGATAGCTGGTTAGCCCGATGTAGCACCAATGACCGAAGTACATCCGAAGTCAGGAACGGAAACGGGAAGCCACGACGCAGTAAAAATAAGCACCGGAATAAAGAAGACAGCCCGAAGAGCACGGCAGTAAACGCTAGATTTAGAAGCTCTCGGCCAGGTCAGCAAAAGCTGCCCTCTAAAGGCAACAGAGACGAACTCTCCAGCCTGAACAAGATTCTGGACAAAATATGTCAGATCCACAGCACCCCCGGTAAACCTGCAAATCATACCCATAGAGAATGTTGGGTCTTCAAGCAGTCCGACAAGCTCAATGCCGAACACAAGGGGTAGGATACACCAAGCGAAGACGAGGATGAGCCTCGCAAGCAAAGCACTGGGGAACAGAAGAAATTCCCACCCGAAGTCAAAACAGTAAACATCTTACACTTGATGAAGGGGAGAAACAAAGCGGCACTCCTAGAGACACATGCCCCAGGGCCTATCATCGCGGAGTTCTGCCATTGGTCGTCCAAACCAATCATCTTTGACCATCAGGATTACCCGGCAAGTATCCGGTATGCAGGATGGGCTGCCTTGGTGTTAGACCCGATAATTGACGGATACCACTTCACACGAGTCCTGATGGATGGTGGCAGTAGTTTAAACCTGATATATCATGACACAGTCCGCAAAATGGGGATAGACCCACCAAAAATCAGCCATAGCAATACTACCTTTAAAGGAGTAACGCCAGGCACATAAGCCCATTGTACGGGCTCCCTGCTACTACAGGTTATATTCGGCTTTCCCGAGAACTTCCGCAGCGAAAAGTTAACCTTCCACATCGCTCTGTTCCAAAGTGGCTATCAAGCACTACTCGGACGCGAAGATTTCACTCGCTTTAACACAATACCGCATTACGCTTCTCTCATGCTTAAGATGCCCGGTCCACGTGGCATCATTAAAGTAAATGGAAATATTGAGCACTCCTTGCGCGCGAAAGACCGGGCGGCTGCCTTCGCAGCCGCACACTAGACGGCCTCACCAACTGAAGCATCTGACATGTCGTTAAGACCACGGACACGGTTAGACGAGTCCGGTGTAACTATATATAATTGATACAAGTTTGATGGCTATACCCCTATAACAATACAAGGGGCTCAACGCGCGTAAACAAGTGACAATTAGGCTCAACTTTACTCATCTTGAATCGTACATGGTTTAACCTACCTTTTGCACGACAACTTTTCAGCTAAGTTCCTCTCTTTCACATATGACCATCATGCTACACCCATCCAGGATACGGCACAACGGAGACACAGGTGCAGACGTGCAGCAGGGACCCGTTCCAAGGATTCTTTTTAGATTAAGACCCTGCGTAAACCTTTTTTACTGTCTCTTGTTGATACACATCCCCTGGATTCTCAGTACAATTGAGAAGGATGCTGACGTATTGGCATGTGGCCACGTCAGAATATTGCATGTACCTGGACACCAGGGGCTTATTACACAGGGCACTGTTTAGCCTGGTTTACATCATAAAGACTGAATACCTTAGGGAGTGTTTGGCGGCGCGAGTTTGGCCTTATATGCATCAGCTCCGAATCATGTCTTTGGTCAAATGTTGGGTTTGCCCGGCTCCTGTGTTTTGTTGCCTTACGTTCTGCTCTATTGGCTAAGGCGGCACCAGGAGAACTACTGCGATTGTGCCCTGGTTCATCCGGACGAGCACCTGAGTAGAGAAAGCCGAAAACTGAATATCATGATATAGCGTGAGACTGATCAACCACTCGATGACCTAACGGAATCTTCGGGATTCCTCCGCCTTAACGAAGGGCCATTTCCTGGCCAGGCGTGTACGCGCCCCGAATTCGGATGAGCGCGGAGCCACCAGGGGCTATATAGTAGGCCCACTGTCAAACTCCTCTGGCTAAGTGAAAGTGTTAAAGCATTATAGTCCGATTGCCTAGTTCACTGTGCTATCACCTCTTTAATGGACCAAGACATTGGATCAAGCGTGAACATGCGTCTTCTGCGAGCACCCCCGCATTATATGTGTGGGGGCTGAAGCCGACGACTGCCATCTTTCGGGTTATATACATATATACATAAACGGCCGCACGGGAGGCATCATAGTACTTTCGGGCAAAAGTATAAATACAGCCTTGATAAACTCAATAAAACATTGTTTTTACAATGGGAATACATGTCACTCAAACATAATATTCTTCGAGCACTAAGCCTCTATCGAACGAGCGCCTTCAAGAACTTCTTCAAAGTAGTGCTCGGCAGCCACTCGGCCTATGGCCGAACCCTGTGCCGCAACAGTGGGGACATCCATCTCCGCCCAGTATGTTTTGACACGGGCCAGGGCCATCCGCGAGCCTTCTATGCACGCCGACCTCTTTACAGCATCGATGCGTGGCACAACACCAAGGAATTGTTGCACTAAGCTAAAGTATATATTCGGCCTTGGCCCTCTCGGCCACAGATGATCCACAACGGACCTCATGGCATGTCCGGATAATCTATGGAGCTCGGCCCACTCGGCCATTTGCTCATTCAACAACAGCGGATGGGCTGGTGCATGAAACTGTGACCAAAACAGTTTTTCCACTTCGTGATCTTTCCGATCCTTGAAGTACTCGACTGCATCAGCAGCACTTGTAGCCAAATCCACGTAGGCGTCTGCAGAACTCCATAGCCGGTCCAGAGGTGCATACTTCAGATCCCCGAACTTAGTCCGCAACAAGAAGGGCTTCCCAGATACAATATACGCAGCTTGATGCAGCCCCTCCTTCGTCGCTCTAATTTTGGAGCGGGCTTCCTTGGCAGCCACCCGGGCTTTTTCCAGGTCCGTCGCCTTCGCCCGGTTTTCTTCTTCAAGAAGCTGGTAACGGTCAGCAGCATCTTTTAACTCTACAGCCATCTTGGCTATTTTTTCCTTGCTCTCGCAATGCGCGGCCTGTTCGGCCCTTAACTCTTCGTCCGCCATTAAAGCGGCCGCATTGCTGCTCCTTGCTTGCTCCTTGGATCCGGCAAGCTCTGCCCGAAGGGTCTCCACGGTGGCAGCTCCATCTGTAGTCACAACATATTAAAGATACTGGCATGATGCTGCTCTTATTATGTGACAATCACCAGAAAAATCACCTACCTTGTGCCTCGTTAAGCCATTTGTTAACAAGCACGATGTCGGCATCTGCCGCATCTAGTTGCCGCCTTAGTTCGGCAAACCCATCAGTCCGGCTAGCCATTGGAGCTTCAACCACCTGCACATAAAGGCGGTCTGGTTAGTATCTAGGACTATGATCCTCTGTTTGCCGCCATTTTCGACGGCAACCAAAGTCTCAGGGGCTACTATCTACACAGGGAACATCTAAAAATGTGCGGTACTGTCAACAATGTACATCATTTTGTGTACCTCAAAACCCATCAGTAGACTCATAAAAGCTTCATGCAACCCGCTTTCAGCGGACAAAATCCTTTCAATCACCGTACCCATCAACGTGCGGTGCTCTTCTGAGATAGCCGCTTGCCCTAACAGATCCCTCAGTACGTCCGACCGCACACCAGACGGTGCCAGACTCTTTTGATTGCTCTCTTCAAGAGCCGGATACTGAGGACTTCGAGTGGCCATAGGATTACCTTCTGGCCTTGCCGGATCAGGAGAAACCCTCCGCGATGACACCTCGAGGTCGCCCGCCTCGTGAGGCCGTGTGGCAGGGGGAGCCGTTTCGCTCTCCATCATCTCTGGAAGAATATCCCTTGAAGACAAGCTCTGCTGAGAAGGGCTAAGATCCGAACTACAAGATAAATGCTTCGATTATTTTCCTCAGAAGTAAAGCGAGATATTTTCATTATTAAGTACCCTTTTACTTACAGCTCGGTGGAGGGCTGATCCCCTTGAGGGCATAGTGCGGCCAGGGTATCCCCCAGGGCAGGACCCTCCGGCGGAGATTTCTTCCCCCGTTTGGAGACCATTGGCTTCGGGTCCTCAGAGGCGGTTCTCTTCCTTCCCTGGGGAGAGGAAGTTTCAGTTCCTCCTCCCCGACTAACCTCCTTCGCAGAAGGTAATCCTATGGCGCATGTATCTCGGAGTGCATGCTTGCTTATCCTCTTCGTCACATGGATCACGTTTACTGTTTTAACCTCTGGTGGGAACTTTTTGTGTCCACCGGTGCTTTGCTGGCGAGGTTCATCCTCGTCTTCGCTTGGTGTCTCTTCCCCTTTGTGTTCGGCGTTTAGCTTACCGACCTGCTTGAAGACCCAACATTCTCTGTGGGTGTGATTTGCAGGTTTGTCAGGGGTGCCGTGATGTAACACCCCGGATGTAACTTTCCCTATTTGTACTCCAACTCTTGCCGTTTCCGGCGTTAAGTTATATTTATTTCCTCGGGTTCGGGTCTTTGTCTCCGTGTGTTGTTGTCTTTGTCATGCATCTCATATCATGTCATCATGTGCATTGCATTTGCATACGTGTTCGTCTCATGCATTCGAGCTTTTTCCCCATTGTCCGTTTTGCATTCCGGCGCTCCGTTCTCCTCCGGTGGTCATTTCTAGCTTTCTTTCGTGTGTGGGGATTAAACATTTCCGGATTGGACCGAGACTTGCTAAGCGGCCTTGGTTTACTACCGGTAGACCGCCTGTCAAGTTTCGTACCTTTTTCAGTCGTTCGATACTCCAACGGTTAACCGAGGGACCGAAAAGGCCTCGTGTGTGTTGCAGCCCAACACCCCTCCAATTTGGCCCAAAACCCACCAAACTCTGCTCCATGTCCTAGAGCGTTCGATCACGATCGCGTGGCCGAAAACCGCACCTCATTTGGACTCTCCTAGCTCCCTCTATGCCTATATATACACCCCCCTCCGAAATTCACGGGTCTCCCCTCCCCCCTAAACCCTAGATCCATCTGCCGCCGCCGCCGGACGTGTCCGGACGGGGCTGGACAGCGTCCGCCCGCCGCCTCCAGCCACCCGTGCGTCGACACCTGGCGGCCGCCACCTCCCACCGCCGCCGGCCCGCCCGGCCCAGGCGAGGCCCCCGCGAGCCCGCGAGCCGGCCGCCCCGCGCCGCCTCCCTCCTCGGCCCGGCCGTCGCCGCCCAGCCGTCCGCCGCCGCCGTCCCGGTCCGCCGCCGCCTCGTCGTTGGGGTCGCCGGCCCGAGCCGCCGCAGAAGCTCGCCGACGTCGCCCCAGCTCCGACCGCCGCCTCGGCCACCGGCGACCGCGCCATCGCCGGCCGCCTCCTCCCTCCTCCACGCCGACTCCGGCGAACTCGGGTCCGGCCAGCTACAGTGCCGCGAGATCCGATCTGGATCGGGGTTGCTACAGTAAATCCTAGGGGTAGTTTTTTTCACTAAGTCCCGGATATTTTTAGTTCATATGCCCCTGTTCGCGGCCCCGTAACTTTGCATCCGTAGCTCCGATTTAGGCATATAACATATCAAAATGTTCACCTCAGAGAGTACATCATTTCATTCCATTGCGTCATTTTCATTTGAGCTCATCTTGATGACCGAAATGCTATTAGAAGAGGGCTACTTTAGTTAATTGTCAGATCTGTTACTCCGTTTAGCACTTTTGTCATTTTTGCCATGATTATTGTGTGCATGATATGCCCGTGAGTTCTACATATGTTTTGTTAAGGGTTTTGCCATGTTTCCAGAGGTGCAACCCATGTATTTTTAGGATGTGTGTGGTGACTTCTGCAAGCTTGCAAAGTGGTGCACTTGCTAATTCTGTTTTCAGGGACTTAGTGATTCCACTAAGTCCTGGGATTGTTTATCTCATGATGCCATATGTTCATGTTGTTTCCTAGTGATCCGTGCCTCTTTTGAGGATGATCAGTAAGGGAGTTTTGTTAATATTGTAGTGCTCTATCCATCCATGTCTTTGTTTGCAATTATGGAGCACCCTAGCTTGAGTCAATCGAGCTCTACTTTTGCTACTTTGTGAATCTGGGCAGATCGTTAGCTTGTTTGCGATTTTGCCGATGTTATTGTAGTTGATCCGTGCATTCTATGCCATTGTTCTTGCCATGTCTAGCTTGTATTTTGTGCCTTCCTAAGGGATGTATGCTTGTCTTGCCATGACTTGCACCGTGGTGAGTGCATCGAGCCCGTAAACATGCCTTCGTGAGTTGTGTTTCAGCATGTCCTAGTTTTCACAAAGTCTGAAAACTGATTATGTTTTAGCTATGTTCGTATGCTTGTTACTATATTTTGTGATCCCTTTTGGCTCAAGGTCACTAAGGGACTTTTGTTAAGCTTGTAGATTAGCTCCATGCCATGTCTTTCTTTGTCATGTTCAGGTCCTGTAGCATGTTGTTTTGTTGCTCCGAAGAGGGCTATATGATCTGAAATTACAGACAAGTGTTAATTTCACTATGTCTGAGATCTGTTTTACCATTTGCGTTTTTGCCATGCTTGTTTGAACCTGTTAGTGGATGAATTGGCTGTAGCTCAGTGCTAGACTGTTGTTAAGCATCTTGAATGCTTCCCTGCCATGTATTTTTTTGTCATGTTTGGGTGCTGTAGCATGTTCATCTCATTGCATTTAGATGCCTACTTGCTGTAAATCGCAGACCGGTGTCATATTTGAATCGCTTGCCTTTTCCAAACCGTAACTCCGATTCCGGCGTTCTTTATATCGTTTTCAAGCGATTTCATCTCATCTTTCCAGTGGCACACTTGGAATTCCAAGTTGAGGCTAGGTTCATGCGTTTCCGGTCATATCTTGCATTTTGCATCCCGCATCGCATCCCACATAGCATATCATCATTTCATCATATTGCTTGGTCTTGCACGTGGCTGATTGTATCCTTGTTGCTTGTCTGTCTTGTTTGGGTAGAGCCGGAGAAGAGTTCGCTAACGAGGAGCCCGTTGAGTTTGCTTTTGAGGATCCAGTCAACTCTGACAACTGTGCAGGCAAGATGATCATACCCTCGAAATCACTACTATCTTTGCTATGCTAGTTTGCTCGCTCTTTTGCTATGCCATTGCTACGATGCCTACCACTTGCTTGCAAGCCTCCCAAATTGCCATATCAAACCTCTAACCCACCTTGTCCTAGCAAACCGTTGATTGGCTATGTTACCGCTTTGCTCAGCCCCTCTTATAGCGTTGCTAGTTGCAGGTGAAGATTGGAGGCCGTTCCTTGTTGGAACATTTTATTTACTTGTTGGGATATCATTATATTGCCATGTTATCTTAATGCATCTATATACTTGGTAAAGGGTGGAAGGCTCGGCCTCTCGCCTAGTGTTTTGTTCCACTCTTGCCGCCCTAGTTTACGTCATATCGGTGTTATGTTCCCGGACTTTTGCGTTCCTTACGCGGTTGGGTTATAATGGGAACCCCTTGATATTTCACCTTGATTAAAGCTTTGCCAGCAATGCCCAACCTTGGTTTTACCATTTTCCACCTAGCCTTTTCTTTCCCTTGGGTTCTGCAGACTCAAGGGTCATCTTATTTTAACCCCCCGGGCCAGTGGTGCTCTGAGTGTTGGTCCGAACTAGAGCCCCTTGCAGCGCCACCTCAGGGAAACTCGAGGGCTGGTTTTAGTTGTACGGATTGCTTATCTGAGTGTGCCCTGAGAAAGAGATATGTGCAGCTCCTATCGGGATTTGTCGGCACATTCGGGTGGTGTTGCTGGTCTTGTTTTAACCTGTCAAAGTGTCTTGAATTACCGAGATACCGAGTCTGATCGGAATGTCTTGGGAGGAGGTCTATTCCTTCGTTGACCGTGAGAGCTTGTCATGGGCTAAGTTGGGACTCCCCTGCAGGGATTGAACTTTCGAAAGCCGTGCCCATGGTTATGGGCAGATGGGAATTTGTTAATGTCCGGTTGTAGATAACTTGAACCTTAACTTAATTAAAATGAATCAACTGAGTGTGTTACCGTGATGGCCTCTTCTCGGCGGAGTCCGGGAAGTGGACACAGTGTTGGAGTAATGTTTGCGCAGGTTGTTCTCTAGTTTCTCGCTCGTGCTTTGCCTCCTCTTCTCGCTCTCCTTTGCGAATAAGTTAGCCACCATACTTGCTAGTCGCTTGCTGCAGCTCCACTTACATTTTACCTGGCCATACCTATAAGCTTAAGTAGTCTTGATCGCGAGGGTGCGAGATTGCTGAGTCCCTGTGGCTCACAGATTACTATTACACCAGATGCAGGGCCTGATGATTCCGCTCCAGGAGATGCGTACGAGCTCAAGTGGGAGTTCGATGAAGACTCTCAACGATACTATGTTTCCTTTCCCAACCATCAGTAGTGGTGCCCAGTTGGGGGTGAACGGGACCGTTGTCGCATTTTGGGTTCTCTTTTATTTTGGCGCCGTAGTCGGGCCTTGAGTGGATGGATGATGTAATGGTATTTATGTGCTTGATTGACGTGGCGAGTGTAAGCTAACTATGTTATCTCCCCTTTTATTATTATTACATGGGATGTTGTGAAGATTGCCTAACTTGCGACATATGCCTTCAATGCGATTATGTCTCTAAGTCGTGCCTCGACACGTGGGAGCTATAGTCGCATCGAGGGTGTTACAAGTTGGTAATCAGAGCCTTCCCCGACCTTAGGAGCCCCATTGCTTGATCGTTTTTAGCGGCCGAGTTGTGTCTAGAAAAATGTTTTGAGTCTTTTAGGAATTATATATCGGAGAGCTTAGGAATTCTTTTTTACTTCTCAGTCTCCTCATCGCTCTGGTAAGGCATCCTGACGTAGAGTTTTGACTCTTCTCTTCTCAAATTTCACTAAATTTTTTTTAGGATCACGCGGGTATCTTGGAGTCGTTCCGATGGTTTTATGATGAGAACATTGACTTGGTGCCTCCTGTCAGGGGTTTAGTGGAAGTGTCCCGGGGAGTTGAGCTCTGAGGTGTTGTCATCATAATTTTATCGTTGCAATTCTGGAATACCTGAGATTAGTACGCCGACATCGAAAATCTCTTTTATGCAGTTCGTTGGTGAGATAACCTTGACGCCATCCAGTACTGGGGCGGGAGTTCGGGAGTATCACCATAACTTGTATAATGGATGCTTTTCGAAGGTTGAGGTAGATTGTTTCCGAAGGTTTCTTGGTTATGTGTTGAAGGATGGATACAGCTGGATGTAGGATTTGCTAGTTTGGGTGAGATATTATGCTTCCCCTGTATCCCCAACACCTGATTGCATAACCGGAAAGGCTCGGGAGTTTCATAGGTGGGAATTCTAGTAGCTCTAGTTCTTCTTCCATGGATATTGGTTTGAGATTGGGATTTCTTACCGATTATTCGTTCTTGATCCGTACCTTGTTGATTTATTTCTCTACCTTAATTCTACGTGGCTTCTCAATTTATGGATATGTGACCATTTTAAGAGGAATGCATTCGTTCATTTTGTTCGGATGTGAAGACTATATGTTGCAATTTTCATTCTGTTGGATTCAGCTTCAGTATTTATCTGTCAATGTGCTAATGGTGGTCAACCTCTTCAGGATGGCTCCTCCAACGCGCACGACTCTGAATCCTGATCCGCCACCACCACCACCTCCTCCAGAGGCATGGCAAGCTGTGATGGCCGCAACCAATGCAAACACAAAGCTGATCATGCAAATTCTTCAAGAGCGCAATCAAGGCAGTCAAGGGAATCAAGGAAGCAATCAGAGTCACTTTGCTACACTCAACCAGTTCCTTGCTAACGGGCCAAAGACTTTAAGCAATTGTGTTGAGGCAACCGATGTTGACGATTGGCTTGTGGATCTGTGTAAGCATTTCGAGTGCAGTAACGTCAGGTCTGAGGACTTTGTCAAGTTCGCTTCCTTCCAAATCAAAGATCAAGCTGCAGAATGGTTCCAGCAGTACAAGGACTCCAGAGGTGGACGTGTTATCACTTGGGATGATTTCCGTCGAGATTTCCGAGCTCATCATATTCCCCAGAGCGTGGTTGAAAGCAAGCGTGAGGAATTCCGCAATCTGAAGCAAGGCTCTTTGTCTGTCTATGACTACAACAAGTTGTTCCAGAAGCTCGCCCGCTTTGCCAAGCAGGACGTCCCTGATGAGAAGAGCATGATATATCAGTTCAGGGGTGGTCTCAGAGAAGATATCCAGCTCGCTCTTGTTCTCTTTGAACCCTTGAGATACGATGAGTTCTACAACATGGCACTGAAGCAAGAGGCTGCTCAGTTGAGGTGTGATGCTTCCAAGAAGCGAGTCAGAGATGTTACTCCTTCTTCCTCTACTCAAGTGGCCAAGCAGTAGAAGTTTTGGCTTCCTCCTCCGTTCCGTCAGCCGTATCAGCAGAAGAGCAAAGGTGGCAGTGGTTCTTCCCACCCACCCACCCAACCCTGGCTTTCAGAACAAGACTTCGTCTCAACCTCCAAGATCGAGTGCTCCGTATCACCGTCCTCTTTCAGAGGTCACGTGCAACAAGTGCCAACAGAAGGGTCACTATGCCAACAAGTGTCTCAACCAGAGGCGTCTTCCTCGTCCTCCTCCTGTCAGATCGGCAAGTACAGCTGTGGTCAAGCATAACCCCAAGCACGCCAAGGTCAACTTGATGAATGCAGCTCAGGCAGAGGACTCGTCAGATGTGATCATGGGTAACCTTCCTGTTAATGATATTCCCGCAAAAGTTCTTTTTGACACTGGTGCATCGCATTGTTTCATCTCGAGACCTTTTGCATCTAAGCATGATTTTGTTACTCAAGTGTTGCCGAAGCCGTTGGCTATCGTCTCTCCGGCCCGTCAAATGACATCTCGAGTATGCGTTCCGGATGTTACTATCACTTTGGGTGACTATAAGTTCTTGTCCTCTCCAAATGTTCTTGGTGACTCGGATATTGATCTTATTCTCGGAATGGATTGGCTTTCTAAGCACAAGGCTCAGCTTGATTGTGCAGCCAGGCAGATTCAATTGACTCATTCGTCTGAGGATGTAATTGTCTTTGCCACTCGTGATGATACTATCTGTCTGTTTTCTCTCAATGAGAAGGGTGAATTGGATGCCATCTCTCAAATTCCAGTCGTTTGCGAATACCAAGACGTCTTTCCAGAAGAGCTCCCAGGAATGCCTCCACACCGGCCAGTTGAATTCGTTATTGATCTTGAGCCCGGCACGGAACCTGTGTGCAAGCGTCCTTACAAGCTCAGACGTGAAGAGTTGAAGGAGCTGAAGAAGCAACTCGATATGCAAGAGAAAATGGGTCTCATCCGGCCTAGTTCTTCTCCGTGGGGTTGTGGTGTTCTTTTTGTGAAGAAGAAGGATGGAACGGACCGACTTTGTGTTGATTACCGTCCAGTGAACAAGAAGACCATCAAGAACAAATACCCACTTCCCAACATCAATGAGCTGTTCGAACAACTCAAAGGTGCCCAAGTATTCTCCAAGCTTGATCTCCGTATGGGTTATCACCAGATTCGCATTCGTGAAGAAGATATTCCCAAGACAGCATTCAGAACAAGCTTTAGTTCATATGAATACACTGTCATGTCTTTTGGCCTCGCCAACGCTCCTCCGACGTTCTCTCGCATGATGAACTTCATCTTCAACGCCTACACCAATGACTTCGTTTTGGTCTATCTCGACGACATTCTGGTTTTCTCGAAGAACAAGGAAGATCATGCCAAGCATTTGCGTTTGGTTCTTGATAAGCTCAGAGAACATCAGTTCTACGCCAAGTTCTCCAAGTGTGAATTTTGGCTCGATGAGGTTCTTTATCTTGGTCATATCATCTCTGCCAAGGTCATTGCTGTGAATCCTGAGAAGGTGTCTGCAATTGTGAATTGGGAACCTCCTCAGAACGTGAAGCAACTCCGCAGTTTTCTCGGTCTCACAAGCTATTGCCGAAGATTCGTTGAAAACGTTTCTAAGATCGCGAAGCCTCTCTCTAATCTTCTTCAGAAGCACGTCAAGTACGTTTGGTCTCCGAAGTGTGATATTGCTTTCAACACTTTGAAAGAGAAATTGATCACTGCTCCAGTTCTGACTCCGCCTGATGAATCCAAGCCATACGAGGTCTTTTGTGATGCCTCTCTCCAAGGTCTTGGCGCAGTATTGATGCAAGAGAAGAAAGTTGTTGCTTATACATCTCGCCAGTTGAAGCCTAATGAGAAGAACTACCCCACTCATGATCTCGAGTTGGCGGCAGTTGTGCATGCTCTTTTGACTTGGAGACATCTTCTATTGGGAAGAAAAGTGGACATTTTCACTGATCACAGGAATCTCAAGTACATCTTCACTCAGCCTAATCTCAACCTCAGGAAAACTCGATGGGTCAAAATGATTCAAGAGTATAATCCGAGTATCGAGTATACTCCAGGCAAGGCCAATGTGATTGCTGACGCTTTGAGCAGGAAGGCTTACTGCAACAGTCTTATTCTCAAGCCTTATCAACCCGAGCTTTGTGAAGCTTTCCGCAAACTTAATCTGCAAGTTGTTCCTCAAGGATTCCTCTCCAACCTTCTAGTCTCTCCTACCTTAGAAGACCAGATTCGCCAAGCTCAGCTTCTTGATGCTATGGTGAAAAAGGTGAAGATTGGGATTGCCAAGAGTTAGTCCAAGTACAAGTGCTCCCGCCTTGATGACAAGGACACTCTCTTCTTCGAGGATCGTATTGTTGTGCCCAAAGGTGACCTCCGTAAAGTGATCATGAACGAGGCTCACAATTCTCTCCTCTCCATCCACCCTGGGAGCACGAAGATGTATCAAGACCTCAAGCAAGCTTATTGGTGGACTCGAATGAAGCGCGAGATCGCTCAATTCGTGAATGAATGTGATGTCTGTAGAAGAGTGAAGGCAGAACACCAAAGGCCAGCAGGTCTCCTCCAACCTCTTGCCATTCCAGAATGGAAGTTTGACCACATTGAAATGGACTTCGTGTCTGGGTTTCCAAAGTCCAAGCTTGGCAATGATGCTATATTCGTTGTCATCGACAAACTCACCAAAGTGGCTCATTTTCTGCCTATCAAAGACTCGATCACTGCAGCTCAATTGGCGGAACTCTATACCTCTCGAATTGTCTCTCTGCACGGTATTCCTCAAGTGATCTCTTCAGACCGTGGCAGCATCTTTACCTCGAAGTTTTGGGATTCTTTTCAGAAGGCCATGGGCACTAATATCCGCTTCAGCACAACTTTCCATCCTCAAACAAGCGGTCAAGTCGAGCGTGTCAACCAGATTCTTGAAGATATGCTCAGGGCTTGTGTGATCTTCTTCGGTATGAAGTGGGAGGATTGTCTCCCTTATGCTGAATTCTCCTACAACAACAGTTTTCAAGCAAGTTCGGGCAAGGCCCCTTTTGAAATTCTGTATGGCAGGAAGTGCCATACCCCTCTCAACTGGTCTGAAACCGGTGAACGTCAGCTTTTGGGTAATGACTTAATCACAGAGGCAGAAGAAATGTACAAAGTCATTCGTGATAACCTCAAAGCAGCCCAATCCCGCCAGAAGAGCTACTATGATAGTAAGCATCGTGATTTGGCTTTCGAGATCGGAGATCATGTTTACCTCCGTGTCTCTCCTATGAAAGGTACTCGTCACTTCGGTATCAAAGGGAAGCTTGCCCCCAGATACGTGGGACCTTTCAAGATTGTCAGAAAGAGAGGCGACCTCGCCTATCAACTCGAGCTTCCTTCAAACTTTGCAAATGTTCATGACGTGTTCCATGTCTCTCAGCTTCGAAAGTGCTTCAAGACTCCTGACCGCACCGTCAACTTCGAGGACATTGAGCTCCAAGAAGATCTCTCTTATCGTGAGCACCCAGTTGCTATTGTTGAAGAGACTGAATGCAAGACTCGCAACAAGTCAATCAAATTTCTCAAAGTCAAGTGGTCACACCATTCCGACCGTGAAGCTACCTGGGAACGCGAGGATCACCTCCATTCTGAGTACCCGGCGTTCTTTCAGTCCTAGATCTCGGGACGAGATCCTTTTGCAGTGGTGGAGTGTTGTAACACCCTGGATGTAACTTTCCCTATTTGTACTCCAACTCTTGCCGTTTCCGGCGTTAAGTTATATTTATTTCCTCAGGTTCGGGTCTTTGTCTCCGTGTGTTGTTGTCTTTGTCATGCATCTCATATCATGTCATCATGTGCATTGCATTTGCATACGTGTTCGTCTCATGCATTCGAGCTTTTTCCCCGTTGTCCGTTTTGCATTCCGGCGCTCCGTTCTCCTCCGGTGGTCATTTCTAGCTTTCTTTCGTGTGTGGGGATTAAACATTTCCGGATTGGACCGAGACTTGCCAAGCGGCCTTGGTTTACTACCGGTAGAGCGCCTGTCAAGTTTCATACCTTTTGGACGTCGTTCGATACTCCA
Source organism: Triticum urartu (assembly GCF_056163025.1). NCBI lineage: Eukaryota > Viridiplantae > Streptophyta > Magnoliopsida > Poales > Poaceae > Triticum > Triticum urartu. The sequence goes on along the minus strand of NC_141877.1, from coordinate 651,429,588 downwards.
ACGGTTAACCGAAGGACCGAAAAGGCCTCGTGTGTGTTGCAGCCCAACACCCCTCCAATTTGGCCCAAAACCCACCAAACTCTGCTCCATGTCCTACAGCGTTCGATCATGATCGCGTGGCCAAAAACCGCACCTCATTTGGACTCTCCTAGCTCCCTCTATGCCTATATATACACCCCCTCCGAAATTCACGGGTCTCCCCTCCCCCCTAAACCCTAGATCCATCCGCCGCTGCCGCCGGACGTGTCCGGACGGGGCCGGACAGCGTCCGCCCGCCGCCTCCAGCCACCCGCGCGTTGACACGTGGCGGCCGCCACCTCCCACCGCCGCCGGCCCGCCCGGCCCAGGCGAGGCCCCCGCGAGCCGGCCGCCCCGCGCCGCCTCACTCCTCGGCCGGCCGTCGCCGCCCAGCCATCCGCCGCCTCCGTCCCGGTCCGCCGCCACCTCGTCGTTGGGGTCACCGCCCCGAGCTGCCGCAGAAGCTCGCCGGCGTAGCCCCAGCTCCGGCCGCCGCCTCGGCCACCGGCGACCGCGCCCTCGCCGGCCACCTCCTCCCTCCTCCACGCCGGCTCCAGCGAACTCGGGTCCGGCCAGCTACAGTGCCGTGAGATCCGATCTGGATCGGGGTTGCTACAGTAAACCCTAGGGGTAGTTTTTTCACTGTCTCGGATATTTTTTGTTCATATTCCCCTGTTCGCGGCCCCGTAACTTTGCATCCGTAGCTCCGATTTGGGCATATAGCATATCAAAATGTTCATCTCAGAGAGTGCATCATTTCATTCCATTGCGTCATTTTCATTTGAGCTCATCTTGATGACCGAAATGCTATTAGAAGAGGGCTACTTTAGTTAATTGTCAGATCTGTTACTCCGTTTAGCACTTTTGTCTTTTTTGCCATGATTATTGTGTGCATGATATGCCCGTGAGTTCTACATATTTTTTTTAAGGGTTTTGCCATCTTTCCAGAGGTGCAATCCATGTATTTTTAGGATGTGTGTGGTGACTTCTGCAAGCTTGCAAAGCGGTGCACTTGCTAATTCTATTTTTAGGGACTTGGTGATTCCACTAAGTCTTGGGATTGTTTATCTCATGATGCCATATGTTCATGTTGTTTCCTAGTGATCCGTGCCTCTTTTGAGGATGATCAGTAAGGGAGTTTTGTTAATATTGTAGTGCTCTATCCATCCATGTCTTTGTTTGCAATTATGGAGCACCCTAGCTTGAGTCAATCGAGCTCTACTTTTGCTACTTTGTGAATCTCGGCAGATCGTTAGCTTGTTTGCGATTTTGCCGATGTTATTGTAGTTGATCCGTGCATGATATGCCATTGTTCTTACCATGTCTAGCTTGTATTTTGTGCCTTCTTATGGGATGTATGCTTGTCTTGACATGACTTGCACGTGGTGAGTGCATCGAGCTCGTAAACATGCCTTCGTGAGTTGTGTTTCAGCATGTCCCAGTTTTCACCAAGTCTGAAAACTGATTATGTTTTTGCTATGTTCGTATGCTTGTTAGTATATTTTTTGATCCCTTTTGCCTCAAGGTAAATAAGGGACTTTTGTTAAGCTTGTAGAGTAGCTCCATGCCATGTCTTTCTTTGTCATGTTCAGGTCGTGTAGCATGTTGTTTTGTTGCTCCGAAGAGGGCTATATGATCTGGAATTCCAGACAAGTGTTAATTTCACTATGTCTGAGATCTGTTTTACCATTTGCGTTTTTGCCATGCTTGTTTGAACCTGTTAGTGGATGAATTGGCCGTAGCTCAGTGGTAGACTGTTGTTAAGCATCTTGAATGCTTCCCTGCCATGTATTTTGTTGTCATGTTTGGGTGCTGTAGCATGTTCATCTCATTGCATTTAGATGCGTACTTGCTGTAAATCGCAGACCGGTGTCATATTTGAATCGCTTGCCTTTTCCAAACCGTAACTCCGATTCCGGCGTTCTTTATATCGTTTTCAAGCGATTTCACCTCATCTTTCTAGTGGCACACTTGGAATTCCAAGTTGCGGCCAGGTTCATGCGTTTCCTGTCATATCTTGCATTTTGCATCCCGCATCGCATCCCGCATAGCATATCATCATTTCATCATATTGCTTGGTCTTGCACGTGGTTGATTGTATCCTTGTTGCTTGTCTGTATTGTTTGGGTAGAGCCGGGAGACGAGTTCGCTAACGAGGAGCCCGTTGAGTGTGCTTTTGAGGATCCAGTCAACTCTGACAACTGTGCAGGCAAGATGATCATACCCTCGAAATCACTACTATCTTTGCTATGCTAGTTTGCTCGCTCTTTTGCTATGCCATTGCTACGATGCCTACCACTTGCTTGCAAGCCTCCCAAATTGCCATGTCAAACCTCTAACCCACCTTGTCCTAGCAAACCGTTGATTGGCTATGTTACCACTTTGCTCAGCCCCTCTTATAGCGTTGCTAGTTGCAGGTGAAGATTGGAGGTTGTTCCTTGTTGGAATATTTTATTTACTTGTTGGGATATCATTAAATTGCCATGTTATCTTAATGCATCTATATACTTGGTAAAGGGTGGAAGGCTCGGCCTCTCGCCTAGTGTTTTGTTCCACTCTTGCCGCCCTAGTTTCCGTCATATCGGTGTTATGTTCCCGGATTTTTGCGTTCCTTACGTGTTTGCGTTATAATGGGAACCCCTTGATATTTCGCCTTGATTAAAGCTTTGCCAGCAATGCCCAACCTTTGTTTTACCATTTTCCACCTAGCCTTTTCATTCCCTTGGGTTCTGCAGACTCAAGGGTCATCTTATTTTAACCCCCCGGGCCAGTGCTCCTCTGAGTGTTGGTCCGAACTAGAGCCCCTTGCAGCGCCACCTCGGGGAAACTCGAGGGCTGGTTTTAGTTGTACGGATTGCTTATCTGAGTGTGCCCTGAGAAAGAGATATGTGCAGCTCCTATTGGGATTTGTCGGCACATTCAGGCGGTGTTGCTGGTCTTGTTTTAACCCGTCGAAGTGTCTTGAATTACCGAGATACCGAGTCTGATCGGAATGTCTTGGGAGGAGGTCTATTCCTTCGTTGACCGTGAGAGCTTGTCATGGGCTAAGTTGGGACTCCCCTGCAGGGATTGAACTTTCGAAAGTCGTGCCCGCGGTTATGGGCAGATGGGAATTTGTTAATGTCCGGTTGTAGATAACTTGAACCTTAACTTAATTAAAATGAATCAACTGAGTGTGTTACCGTGATGGCCTCTTCTCGGCGGAGTCCGGGAAGTGGACACGGTGTTGGAGTAATGTTTGCGCAGGTTGTTCTCTAGTTTCTCGCTCGTGCTTTGCCTCCTCTTCTCGCTCTCCTTTGCGAATAAGTTAGCCACCATACTTGCTACTCGCTTGCTGCAACTCCACTTACATTTTACCTGGCCATACCTATAAGCTTAAATAGTCTTGATCGCGAGGGTGCGAGATTGCTGAGTCCCTGTGGCTCATAGATTACTATTACACCAGATGCAGGGCCTGATGATTTCGCTCCAGGAGACGCGTACGAGCTCAAGTGGGAGTTCGACGAAGACTCTCAACGATACTATGTTTCCTTTCCCAACGATCAGTAGTGGTGCCCAGTTGGGGGTGAACGGGACCGTTGTCGCATGTTGGGTTCTCTTTTATTTTGGCGCCGTAGTCGGGCCTTGAGTGTATGGATGATGTAATGTTATTTATGTGCTTGATTTACGTGGCGAGTGTAAGCCAACTATGTTATCTCCCCTTTTATTATAATTAATGGGATGTTGTGAAGATTGCCTAACGTGCAACATATGCCTTCAATGCGATTATGTCTCTAAGTCATGCCTCGACACGTGGGAGCTATAGTTGCATCGAGGGTGTTACACGTGAATCTGACAGAGCTTGTCAAGAATCTTGTTTAGGCCGGATGGTCCTTCTCTGCTGCCTTTGAAAGGCTTTTCCCGCTGACCAGGTCGAGAGCCCATGAATCCGGCGTTTACCGCCGTGTTATCTAGGCTACCCTCTTTATTTCAACGCTTGTTTTTGTTGCATCGTGGTTTTCCATTGTCATCCCCAACTTCAGATGTGTTTGGGTCGCTGGTGCTGCTACGGGCCAACCATGTCTTCGCCCGTGCAAAAGCGGGTCATGAGGCTTGTTAGGGCTGCCATTGTTCTAGGTTTTTCTTGGCTGAGGTGTATGGCGAGCCATTCGTCTCGGACACTGTGTTTAAAAGCTGCTAAGGCTTCGGCGTCCGGACAGTCGACGATTTGGTTCTTCTTGGTGAGGAACCTATTCCAAAGCTTTCGGGCGGACTCTCAGATTGTTGGATTATATGACTTAAATCGGGTGCATCCGAAGGTCGGACATAAGTCCCTTGAAAATTAGCCCGAAAAGCGTCCTCGAGCTCCTCCCAACTTCCAATTGAGTTTTCGAGGAGGCTTTTCAGCCAGTGCCGAGCTGGCCCTTTAAGCTTGAGGGGAAAGTATTTAATGGCATGGAGATCATCTCCGCGAGCCATATGAATATGGAGGATAAAGTCCTCGATCCAGACTCCAGGGTCTGTGGTCCCATCATATGCCTCTATGTTCACTGGTTTGAATCCTTCTAGGAATTCGTGATCCAGCACCTCATTGGTGAAACATAGGGGGTGTGCGGCGCCCCTGTATTGGGATATGCCATGGTGTTCGGACGGTTGTAGTATTCGGTTTTAATTTTGTGCCGGAGCGCACTTCCTAGATCCATAGTTGGATCTGGTCGCGCCGGATTTTTGCCGCAAGTTCTCACGTAGAGTGTGTGTTGACTTATGTGCGACTTTGTTAGCCGCTCTATCGCGGTCACAAGGTGGTGGAACCGGCCGGTTGGCCGTATCATTTTTTGGCTGTGTGGGCTCTAAGGCCTCATCGTCGAATTCAGGTAATAGCTTGCGCTTTGGATAGCTATTGGTGTGGTAACTTCCACCATCCTTTGTTTCTTTGTCGAGCACTTTGTTCCACCTGCTGTTGAGCGTATCTTGTGCGGCCTTAAGCCTTTGCTTCTGCTTCTTCAGGCTCCTCGCTGTGGCAATAAGCCTTTTGCGGAGGTTCTCTTGCTCCAAGTGCGTTTCTGGCATGATGTGTGCATATTTGTCCAAACTTTTTCCTCCCCAGACGGGGTTTGATGAGGTTTATCCTTAGCGTCGCCGTGTTCGGACGCCGGATCCGCACTGTGTTCGCCGTTTGCGTCTTGATCGTGCTCTGCCAGTGGGGCAGCGCAGTCATCGTTTCTTCTAGAGTCGACTGGACTGCTATTTCCTCTTGCAATGTTATCGCTGTTTTTGCTATGGCGGGACTTAGAGCGGCGCCGCTGACGTCGGTGCTTGGGTTGCTTGGAGGGGGCATCATCCGTTGTCTCTTCGCCATTGCCCTCTTTGGGTGTATCCACCATGTATATGTCATGTGATGAAGTGGTTGTCCGGCACCCTGTGGGTGCTGGTTCCTGTTCGTCTCCTGCATCTTCATTCATGCCGTCGATGTCTTCGGAGTCGAAGCTAAGCATGTCGGTTAAGTCATCGACTGTGGCTACCAAGTGGGTGGTGGGTGGGCAGCGAATTTCTTCGTCGTCCGCATCCCATTCTAGACGAACATAGTTCGGCCAAGGTTCTCCTGACAGGGATAGAGACCTTAATGAATTTAGCACATCGCCGAAAGGCGAGTGCTGAAAGATATCCGCGGAGGTGAACTCCATGATCGGTGCCTAGTCGGGTTCGATGGGCACGGATATAAGCGGCTCGGAGTCCGTGGCCGGGGGTGAATCCAGTGGTTCGGCAACATGACTCTCGTAAGGGGTGAAGTCAGCGCCTGGCTCTATCGCCGCTGAGAGCGCGGCCTCCGTGGCGGGGTCTATCCCTCCACTCTCGGATGGCGTGATTTTCTCCGGATTGACAGCCGGAGTAGTTGCAGATGCGATCTCCCGCATACTGTCCGACGACAGAGTTATGTCATGCTCGTCGTGACTGTGCGGCACACTTGACATGGGCTCGAATCCGTCGAAGATCAAGTCTCCGTGGATATCGGCCGCATAGTTCAAGTTTCCGAGTCTGACCTGATGGCCAGGGGCATAGCTCTCGATCTGCTCCAGATGGCCAAGCGAATTGGCCCTCAGTGCGAAGCTGCCGAATACAAAGATCTGTCCGGGAAGGAAAACCTCACCCTGGACCGCATCGTTACCGATGATCGAAGGAGCCATCAAACCTTATGGCGACGGCACAGTGGAACTCTCAATGAAAGCACCAATGTCGGTGTCAAAACCGGCGGATCTCGGGTCATAACCGGCGGATCTCGGGTAGGGGGTCCCAAACTGTGCATCTAAATCGGATGGTAACAGGAGGCAGGGGACACGATGTTTACCCAGGTTCGGGCCCTCTTGATGGAGGTAATACCCTACGTCCTGCTTGATTGTTCTTGATGATATGAGTATTACAAGAGTTGATCTACCACGAGATTAGAGAGGTAAACCCTAGAAGCTAGCCTATGGTATGATTGTCTATTGCCCTACGGACTAAACCCTCCAGTTTATATAGACATCGGAGGGGGCTAGGGTTACACAAGGTCAGTTACAAGGGAGGAGATTTACATATCCGTATTGCTTAGCTTGCCTTCCACGCCAAGGAGAGTCCCATCCCGAAACGGGACGAAGTCTTCAATATTGTATCTTCATAGTCCAACAGTCCGGCTAAAGTATATAGTCCAGCTGACCGGAGACACCCTAATCCAGGACTCCCTCAGCGAGACAACAATCTTGAAGATCATCGGCCAACTCCTTAAGGCCACATGCCCTATAGAAGTTGGAACAAAAGTGCCTCATGCACCATTGATGGTGCAACGGAGCATGAACGGGAATGTCAATCTCCACCGCATTAAGAATTCCTTGATGCTGATCTGATATGACACAAATTTCCCTCTGAGCGGATATAGTCCGGCTGTCCGGAGACCCCCTAATCCAGGACTCCCTCAGCCCACCTTTGATGCGCATATTCTTGTATGTACTTAAGGTCTTTTGACCTAGAAAAAATAAGGAGAGGACTTTCAGGATGGAGTGTCGCTGTCTGAAGGCGAAACAGTGGGTAAACAAATTACTATTGGGCAATTGACAGAAGAACAAATAATTATGACGATATCGAAGGCAATGATCATGAATATATGCATCACGTCCAAGATTAGTATACCGAAACAATTCTGCATCTACTACTATTACTCCACACATCAACCGCTATCCAGCATGCATCTAGTGTATTAAGTTCATGGAGAAATGGAGTAATGCAATAAGAACAGTGACATGATGTAGACAAGATCTATTCATGAAGGAATAGTCCCCATATTTTTATCCTTTAATAGCAACGATACATACGTGCCTCGCTACCCCTTCTGTCACTAGGTGAGGACACCACAAGATCGAACCCATCAAAAAGCACCTCTTCCCATTGCAAGAAAAATCAATCTAGTTGGCCTAACTAAACTAAAGATTCAGAGAAGAAATACGAGGCTATAAATAATCATGCATATAAGGGATCAAAGAAGACTCAAATAATATTCATGGATAAAAATCTGATCATAAACTCGAACTTCACCGGATTCCAACAAACACACCGTAAAAAGTCATTACATCAAATAGATTTCCAAGAGACCAATGTATTGAGTATCAAAAATAGAGAAGAAGTCATCTAGCTACTGCCCACAGACCTACAGGTCTATGGTGAACTACTCACGCATAATCAAAGAGGCGCCAATGAGGATGATGAACCCCTCCATGAGCATGTTCCCCTCCGGCAAGGTATAGGAATAGGGCTGTAGATTGGATCTTGTGGTTCTGGAACTTGCGGCGGCTGGAATTATGTTTAGTAGACTCCCCTAGGGTTTCTGGAATATTTGGGTATTTATAGAGCTGAGAGGCGGTGGAGGAGACCCCCGTGGGCCCCACAACCCATCAGGGCGTGCCAGGGGCCTCTAGCGCGCCCTGGTGTCTTGTGGGCCCCACATGCCTCCCCTCGGGTGCTTCCTTGGCACCCAAGTTGTCTCCTTGTCCAAAAAAATCTCCAAAAAGTTTCACTGTGTTTGGACTCCGTTTGATAGGGATATTTTGTGAAGTAAAAAACAAGCAAAAAAACAGCAACTGGCACTGGGCATTATGTCAATTGTGAAGGAAATATGCCCTAGAGGCAACAATGAAGTTGTTATTTATATTTCCTTATATCATGATAAATGTTTATTATTCATGCTAGAATTGTATTAACCAGAAATTTGATACATGTGTGAATACATAGACAAAAAAAAGTGTCCCTAGTATGCCTCTACTTGACTAGCTCAGAAATCAAAGATGGTTAAGTTTCCTGACCATAGACATGTGTTGTCATTTGATGAACGGGATCACATCATTAGGAGAATGTTGTGATGGACAAGACCCATCCTTTAGCTTAGCATAATGATCGTTAAGTTTTATTGCTATTGCTTTCTTCATGACTTATACATATTTCGTTGACTATGATATTATGCAACTGCCAAATACCGGAGGTATACCTTGTGTGCTATCAAACATCACAATGTAACTGGGTGATTATAAAGATGCTCTACAGGTATCTCCGAAGGTGTTTGTTGGGTTGGCATAGATCGAGATTAGGATTTGTCACTCTGAGTATCGGAGAGGTATCTCTGGGTCCTCTCGGTAATGCACATCATGATAAGCCTTGCAAGCAACATGACTAATGAGTTAGTTATGGGATGATGCATTATGGAACGAGTAAAGAGACTTGCGGTAACGGGATTGAAGTAGGTATGAAGATACCGATGATCGAATCTTGGGCAAGTAACATACTGATGACAAAGGGAATAACGTTTGTCATCATTGCGATCTGAGCGATTAAGATCTTTGTAGAACATGTAGGAACCAATATGAGCATCCAGGTTCCGCTGTTGGTTATTGATTGGAGATGTGTCTTGGTCATGTCTACATAGTTCTCTAACCCATAGGGCCCGCACACTTAACGTTCGATGATGATTTGTATTATGAGTTATGTGTTTTGGTGACCGAAGATTGTTCGGAGTCCCAGATGAGATCACAGACATGACGAGGAGTCTTGAAATGGTCGAGAGGTAAAGATTGATATATTGTACGATACTATTCGGACACCGGAATGGTTCCAGAGTGTTTCAGGTATTTATCGGAGTACCGGGAGGTTATCGGAACCCCTCGGGGGACGTAATGGGCCACATGGGCCATAGGGGAGATGCAAGGCAGCCCACAAGGGGGTGGCGCGCGCCCGCCCATGGGGAGTCCGAATTGGACAAGGGGAGGGGCCGCGGCCCCCCTTTCCTTCTCCCTCTCCCTCTCCTTCCCCTTTTCCCCTCCGATAGAAGGAAGGGGGGAGAATAGGACTAGGAGTCCAAGTGGGTTCCCCCCACTTGGCGCGCCCCCTAGGCCGGCCTCCTCCGATCTCCCTCCTTTATATATGGGGGCAAGGGGGCACTGTCGGTGTCAAAACCGGCGGATGTTGGGTAGGGGGTACCGAACTGTGCGTCTAAGGCGGATGGTAACAAGAGGCAGGGGACACGATGTTTACCCAGGTTCGGGCCCTCTCGATGGAAGTAATACCCTACGTCCTGCTTGATTGATCTTGATGATATGAGTATTACAAGAGTTGATCTACCACGAGATCGTAGAGGCTAAACCCTAGAAGCTAGCCTATGGTATGATGGTATGTTGTCCTACGGACTAAACCCTTCGGTTTATATAGACACCGGAGGGGGCTAGGGTTACACTAAGTCGGTTACAAGGGAGGAGATCCACATATCCGTATTGCCAAGCTTGCCTTCCACGCTAAGGAAAGTCCCATCCGGACACGGGACGAAGTCTTCAATCTAGTATCTTGATAGTCCAACAGTCCGACCAAAGAATATAATCCGGCTGTCCGAAGACCCCCTAATCCAGGACTCCCTCAGTAGCCCCTGAACCAGGCTTCAATGACGATGAGTCCGGAGCGCAGTTTTGTCTTCGGCATTGCAAGGCGGGTTCTTCTTCCGAATACTCCATAGAAGATTTTGAACACAAGGATAGTGTTCGGCTCTGCAAAACAAGTTCCACATACCACCGTAGAGAAAATAATATTTCCACAAATCTAATTTGCTGACATGTTTTGACAGCATGACATTATGTCATGGCCCGGTCATTATTCGAACCGTTTTTTCTCAACCAGCACCGCACATATCGCAAGGCGGTTTTCTTGACACGTCTTGTCAAAGCAGATATCTTGTCCCCCTTATTACGGGATTCTCATCAATATGGACGTGGGTAACCCAACCGCGCCATCAATTACGACGCTTGGGGAATAAGCGATTTTACCAGGCAAGTGGGGAGGCGCATCGCTCCTTCCACCCTTATAAAGGGACAAGAATTCACCCTTTTTACGCACGCCTTCTTTCTCCTTGCTTATCCATTCTCACGCACTCGAGCTCCAGCGCCCAAATTTGCGTCTTTCTTCTCAAACCACACCAAGAATGTCCGGAGCGGGAGGAAAGTGGATGGTCTCTTCCGTCACGGAGGAGCACATCGCAAAGTTACGGGAAGCCGGATATCTGGCCGTGGATATCGTGCACCGGATGCCAGATGCGGGGCAGATCATCCCTATGCCCGAACCCCATGAGAGGGTAGTTTTTCTTAACCCACTTCGTCCGCGGACTGGGATTTCCCCTCCACCCGTTTGTCTGTGGTCTCATGTTCTACTACGGGCTGGATTTTCATGATCTGGCCCCCAATTTCATCCTCAACATCTCGGTGTTTATCGTCGGGTGCGAGGCCTTCCTCCGCATTAGGCCCCACTTCGGCATGTGGCTGAAGACCTTCAATGTTAAGCCGAAGGTGGTGGTCGGCCAGCAAGCAGAGTGCGGAGGCGCCATGGTGGGCAAAATGCCTAATGTCACCTGGCTCGAAGGCTCCTATGTGGAGACCATAAAGGGGTGGCAATCGGGGTGGTTCTACATCACCGAGCCGCGCGACACCAACTGGGTGGCGGCCCCCAAATTTCGATCCGGAATCCCCACGCGGCTCACCTCCTGGAAAGAGAAGGGCCTGTCCTAGGGTTCTCCGGTAGAGCTGACCAGACTCCAGACCTGCATCATGAACATGATGAGCAAGAAAATCAAGCTCGTTAACATGGTGCAGGTCATGCTCTTCCACCGGATCCTCCCGTGTCAACGACGGGCGTTCAATTTGTGGGAGTTCGACCCGGCCAAGCACCAGACGCTGCGAGAGCTCCTCGACACGACACACAAGGATGTCTGGAAGGTGCTGTTCAAGGGCGCCGAGGTACCTCCTCCCCTTACTGAGGACCGTGGACTCAGCGCAAAGCGCCATGCCAATCTGGTAAGTTTTCATATCTCACAGGATATTTATTTGCCCCAGTTTAATCATGTGCGGGATCTAAGCTTCCACGCCATTAACAGGACTGGGTAAAGACAACAAAGAAGCTCGTGTTCACACACGAACATGTCACCATGTACCCTCGACACCGGGGGTGATGCATGATGAAGCTATGAACCTAGGGTAGGGTCATGGACCTGCCCTAACTGCCCTACCCAAGGACATCTCTAGAAGAAATCGCCTTTCAATCGACTTGAAGGTGTCCCACTCGACAGACTCAAAGACACTCGACCAAGAAGCAATCACTCGACCAAGACCCAACCACTCGACGGTCAAGAGACCTAAAGGCGCCCCGCACGCTAACGGTCGGTCATTAAGTAGCTTTTATGGTCATCATAGCACTTTATTACTAGCGTTACCAGAAACGCCCTGCCTTAATGTACATTGAACCCTTCGTAACGTGGGCTGGCCGGGGTCCTGGCGCACTCTATATAAGCCACCCCCTGCTCCGAGACAAGGGTTCGCACCTCTGTAACTCATACTCACATAATCCAGTCGACCGCCTCCGGGCTCCGAGACGTAGGGTTTTTACTTCTTCCGAGAAGGGCCTGAACTCATAAACCTTGCATCCTTACAACTTCTCCATAGCTAAGACCTCGCCTCTCCATACTTACCCCCCTACACTACTGTCAGACTTAGAACCACGACAGTTGGCGCCCACCGTGGGGCAGGTGTTTTAGCGTTTTGTTGGAGGAGTTGCGATCTTTTCTGACCCAAATCATCATGGTTTCCGACGGAGTTTTGGTGGAGGGCCGAGAGATCCGTCTCGGCGCGCTCACATTCATCGCCGACGACTCCGCCTGGCTTCAGGAGGCTCCGCTCGACGTGGACGCACTCCCTGTCCGCGGGGCAACGCACTTTAGCGCGTGCGTCCGCGGTGTTCTCCTGCGGCAACCGTCGATCCCCTACCGGTCGGCTCCTATGTTGTCCTCCCTTCCCGTTTCCCGCCGGCGCAAGCGCTCCGGTCGGTCGAGACTTCAGTGATGGGTGAGACACGCGGTGGCCCGTCAGTCGGCCATCCCTCAAGTCGCGGCGATCGAGCCCGACGAATCCCTCTACGGCTGTTCGACTGGCTCCGAAGGGACTGCATCCGAGTGCGATAGCAGCGATCCGGCGGCAGAGGTTCTGATGGTCGACGGACCGCCCAGTCCCCCCGGTTTTACCCGCACCAACGGAGGCGCGGGAGGAGGCGACCTGTCGCGTCCCCATGAGGAGTATCTTCCCGAGCCTCTCACGTCGCTGCAGAGAGAAGAACTTCGCCGCCGGAACATGGATGCACTGCACACTCCTATCGTTGGAGAAACCCCCGAGGCTCGCACCTTGGCAAACTTGGCCGAGCGCACTCGGCTAGAGAACCTCCAGCGAGCACTTGACGAGCATGCGCGACAACGGGTTCCCGAATCCAGTCGACGTCAGCTCTTCCCGCCCCCACAGGTATATCGAACTCCGATTCAGAATTTAGCAGCTGCGGCTCGTATAGCAGAGTCGATTCAACCTTCCCAGTCGGAGGCTGGCAGAGGCTTGCTGCAGATCAGAGCGTTACTCCGGGCAGCAGGAGATCAGAATTCCGCTATTTCTCAGTCGCTGAACAGAATTCACAGCAGATCCATTGCTGCGGACACAGTCCAGTCGGCTCACAGCCCGAGATCGCCCCCGAGGCGTGAGGGACGTGGGGACCGGCGTGACCAGTATGGGAACCATGAGCAGTATGATCACCGAGTCGATCGTGACGGTCGACGTCAAGTACCCACGTCTCCCCCGAGGAGCGGGTCGTATGTGCCTCGCCAGCAGGATGACAGGCGCCCTCATAGTGGTGGACGAAGGATTGCAGTCGACCCCAGAGGGCCAGGCTTTGACGCGAGATCCATCCTCGTCCAAGGTTTGGTCGACAGGAACAGGGCTCACCGAGAAGGCCATGACAGGGATGCGTCAGCCAGCAGCAGAGTACATGTTTCGGGGCCAGAGTGCTTTAGTAGAGACATCAGGGCAGTTGTGATTGCTCCCAATTTCAGGTTGGCGACTGGAGTTAGTAAGTTCACTGGCGAGTCCAAGCCCGATACTTGGCTTGAGGATTACCGAGTGGCCGTCCAGATTGGTGGCGGCAATGATGAACTGGCCATGAAGCACCTGCCTCTCATGTTGGAGGGCTCGGCCAGAGCGTGGCTAAACCAGTTAGCACCTAGCAGCATTTACACTTGGGAAGATCTCTCCCGAGTGTTCGTCACCACATTTGAAGGCACATGCAAGCGACCGGCAAGACTGACGGAATTGCGGTCCTGTGTGCAAAAGCCGAATGAAACTTTGAGGGATTACATCCAGAGATGGATCACGTTACATCACTCGGTGGAGAATGTGCCTGATCACCAAGCAGTTTGTGCCTTCAAGGAAGGCGTCAAGTACAGATAACTGAATTTGAAATTCGGTCGAACCGGAGATATGTCCCTGAATCGGATGATGGAGATTGCCACCAAGTACGCTAACGGCGAAGATGAGGATCGACTCAGGAGCGGCAAGCTCAAGTCAGTCGCCCAAGAAACCGGAGGCAATTCCAGTCAGAAACAGAAGCGGAAAGCCGAGCCAGTGGCTCCCGGAGAACTTTAGCTTTGGCCCAAGGAAAGTCTAAAGGGAAACCTAAAGGGCCTTGGAACCCCAAAAAGGTTAAAGACCAGGAGGGAAATGATGTGTTGGACTTACCGTGTCTCATCCACACGAAGAAAGATGAAGAGGGTAATTTTATTTACCCGAAACATACCACTCGGCAGTGTCGACTCTTGATCCAGCAGTTCCAGGGCAAGCCGCCCAAGGGTAAAGAAAAGGAGTCAGACAAGGTTGAAGACAAAGAGGACAGTGATGACGGATACCCTCAAGTCAATTCCACCCTGATGATTTTTGCTGATGTTGAGAGCAAAAGTCGACTGAAAGTTATTAACCGAGAGGTGAATATGGTCGCTCCGGCGACACCTAGTTACCTGAAATGGTCTCAGACTGCCATAACATTCGACCAGTCCGACCACCCAACGCACATCACCACCCCTGGGAGGCAAGCTTTGGTGGTTGACCCAGTCATTGAAGGCACTCGATTGACCAAAGTCCTGATGGATGGTGGCAGTGGTTTGAACATATTATACGCTGAGACGTTGAAGGGGATGGGCATTCCGATGTCCAGACCCAGTGCCAGCAACATGAGTTTCCATGGAGTCATTCCTGGGAAGAAGGCTGAATCACTTGGCCAGATTGCTCTTGATGTGGTTTTCGGTGACTCCAAGAATTACCGCAAAGAAAAATTGACATTTGAAGTTGTAGACTTCCAGACTGCCTATCACGCTATTTTGGGCAGGCCGGCTTATGCACGCTTCATGGCCCGACCATGTTACGTGTATCTCAAATTGAAGATGCCTGGCCCCAAAGGTGTGATCACCATTACGGGCAGTCGGAAGAAAGCGGAAGAATGTTTTCAGAAGGGTTCGAAGATCGCCGACGCACAGATGGCAGTGGTGGAGTTGCAGGAATACCAGAAGACTGCAGACCCGAGTGATCTGTTGCGAGCCAAGAAGCCCGCTATAGAGTCAGCTTTCCAGTCGACTGGCGACACGAAGACAGCTCGCATCCACCCGACCGACCCCAGCGCCGCCCCAGCTCATATCTCGACAACACTCGACTCCAAATAGGAAGAAGCGCTATCCAGTTCCTCTGTGAGAACTGGGACATCTTTGCATAGAAGCCTTCTAACATGCCAGGTGTTCCCAGGGAACTGGCTGAGCATCGCCTGAGAGTCGACTCGAAAGTAAAACCCGTTAAGGAACATCTTCGATGGTCCACCGTCCAAAAGAGAAAAGCTATTGGCGAAGAGGTGGCTCGGCTCTTAGCAGCGGAGTTCATCCGAGAAATCTACCACTCCGAGTGGCTCGCCAACGTTGTCATGGTCCCCAAGAAGGACAAGTCACTTCACATGTGCATTGACTTTAAACATATCAATCGGGCCTACCCGAAAGATCATTTTCCTCTCCCCCGCATCGACTAGATAGTCGACTCGACTGCGGGATGTGAGCGACTGTCTTTCTTAGACGCCTATTCCGGGTATCATCAGATCCGTCTGTATGGACCTGATGAGATCAAGACAACTTTCATCACACCATTCAGGTGCTTCTGTTATGTTACCATGCCGTTCGGCCTCAAGAATGCCGGAGCCACATTCATGAGGATGATTCAGAAGTGTTTACTCACTCAAATCAGTCGGAACGTGGAAGCATACATGGATAATATTATGGTCAAGTCATGGAAGGGTTCCGACCTGCTGAATGACCTTGCTGAAACCTTTGCCAACCTCAGGAGGTATGATATCAAGCTTAATCCATCAAAGTGTACATTCAGAGTCCCTGGCGGAAAGTTACCCGGTTTTCTCATTTCCGAACGGGGAATCGACGCCAATCCAGAAAAGGTTGGCACTATACTCCGAATGAAAAGCCCTGTGCGAGTGCACGATGTCCAGAAGCTTACTGGTTGTTTGGCCGCCCTAAGTCGATTCATATCTCGTCTCGGTGAAAAGGCATTACCTCTTTACCGATTGATGAAGAAGTCCGACAAGTTCGAGTGGACTCCCGAAGCTGATGCAGCGTTTGCAGAGCTCAAAGCTCTGCTCTCCACCCAGCCAGTGCTTGCTTCCCCAATCAGCAAAGAGCCTTTGCTGCTTTACATTGCAGCCACAGTACAAGTCATCACTACGGTACTTACGGTCGAGCGGGAAGAAGAAGGGAAAACCTTCAAAGTTCAGCGCCTAGTATATTATATTTCTGAAGTCTTGACCCCATCGAAGCAAAGATATCCTCACTATCAGAAGCTTGTATATGGGATTTATATGACCACCAAGAAAGTTGCTCACTACTTCTCTGATCATTCCATTACAGTCATCAGCGACGCTCCATTATCAGAGATCCTGCATAACAGGGATGCAACTGGTCGAGTGGCAAAATGGGAGATTGAACTCCTTCCCCTTGATATCAAGTTTGAGGCAAAGAAAGCTATCAAGTCCCAAGAAATCGCAGATTTCGTCGCCGAGTGGATTGAACAGCAGCTGCCAAGAAATCTGACTGGTTCCGGTGCCGGAGTGGTGTTGGTCTCCCCCAGAGGAGATAAACTCAGATATGCTCTTCAAATCCATTTTGATTCCTCCAATAACGAGGCAGAATATGAAGCACTTTTATATGGGTTGCGCATGGCCATCTCACTCGGGGTCCGTCGCCTCATGGTCTATGGCGACTCAGATTTGGTGGTTAATCAGGTGATGAAGGAGTGGGATGTCAGAAGTCCAGCCATGACTGGTTATTGCAATGCAGTGAGAAAGCTGGAGAAGAAATTCGAGGGGATAGAGCTTCATCACATACCCCGACTGAAAAATCAAGCAGCTGATGATTTGGCAAAAATAGGTTCCAAAAGAGAAGCCATTCCCAGCAATGTGTTTTTGGAGCACATCCACACACCATCAGTCCAGGAGGATCCCTTCACGGAAGAGGCCCCGCAGCCAAAAAGCGCCACGGATCCGACTGAAGTTGAAGT
The DNA here is from genome assembly GCF_056163025.1 of Triticum urartu. Classification (NCBI taxonomy): domain Eukaryota; kingdom Viridiplantae; phylum Streptophyta; class Magnoliopsida; order Poales; family Poaceae; genus Triticum; species Triticum urartu. The sequence continues at coordinate 651,412,630 of NC_141877.1, read as the reverse complement.
TCCAGCCATGGTCGATCTGATAATGGAAGTGCTGGTTATCACTCCCATCTGGACAGAACCGTACATCGCGTACATCCTAAGGAAAGAACTCCCAGGAGACGAGGAAGAGGCTCGACATATCGTCCGTCGATCCAAGGCCTTTACAGTCATAAAGGGACAGTTATATAGGGAAAGCGCGACTAGGGTCGGCCAGAAGTGTATCACGCCAGAAGAAGGTCAGATGATCCTTAACGATATCCACTCGGGGACCTGTGGTCATCATGCGTCCTCTCGAACCATTGTGGCTAAAGCATACCGAGCGGGGTTCTACTGGCCAAGGGCCAATGAGATGGCTAAAGAGATAGTCGACAAATGTGAAGGATGTCAGTATTACTCCAATATGCCGCACAAGCCCGCGTCAGCCCTGAAAACCATTCCACTCGTCTGGCCCTTCGCTGTTTGGGGGCTGGACATGGTTGGACCACTGAAAATAGGCAGGAGCGGCTTCACTCATGTGCTGGTAGCAGTCGACAAGTTCACCAAATGGATTGATGCAAGCCTATCAAGAATCTCGATGCTTGCGCCGCTATCAGTTTCATCAGAGAGTTGATATTCAGATATGGAGTTCCGCACAGTATCATCATGGACAATGGGTCAAACTTTGATTCAGACAAGTTCAGGGCCTTTTGCGCCTCTTAGGGCACTCGGGTCAACTATGCTTCGGTTGCTCATCCCCAGTCGAATGGACAAGCAGAAAGGGCAAATGGCATAATTCTGAAAGGACTGAAACCTCGATTGTTGCGCGATCTCAAGCACGCAGCAGGTGCATGGGTCGACAAGCTCCCATCAGTCCTTTGGGGATTGAGGACAACCACGAATCGATCGACCGGAAGAACCCCATTCTTTCTGGTCTACGGAGCCAAGGCAGTCTTACCAAGTGACCTGCTTCACAACGCTCCCAGAGTCGAGCTCTACTCAGAAGATGAAGCAGAACAAGCCCGGCAGGAGGCAGTCGACCTCCTAGAAGAAGAAAGAGAAATGGCCCTGATCCGATCGACCATCTATCAGCAAGATTTGCGTCGATTCCATGCCAGAAACGTGAAGAACCGAGCCTTCCAAGAAGGAGACTTAGTCCTTCGAGTGGATCAGCAGAAACCACACAAGCTTGCTCCTACTTGGGAAGGCCCCTTCATAGCCAGCAGAGTCCTCCACAATGGAGCATACCACCTCTACAATGTCGATCGCCAGATTGATGAGCCACGAGCCTGGAATGCGAAGCTACTCCGCCCCTTTTATACTTGAATTCTCACTCGGATGTGATGTAATAAGAAAAACTCCTGTAGTTTATTTATCAAAGACAAGAGCGTTATAATTTTCCCAGTGATTATTATTGTTTTTGTTTGCATAAGAAATCCCCCAGCGGGTGGCTTAGCTGCGAATCCGTTTCGCCTAAGTTTGAAAAATCCTACCGAGTGGAGAGAAATCCTCCCACTCGGGGGCTTAGCTGCAGTCCAGTACTCGCCTAAGTTCTCCCACCGAGAGACTTAGCTGCAGCCAGGCACTCGCTTAAGTTTGAAAAAATCCTACCGAGTGGAGAGCAACCCTCCCACTCGGGGGCTTAGCTACAGTCCAGTACTCGCCTAAGTTCTCTCACCTAGAGATTTAGCTGCAGTCAGGCACTCACCTAAGTTCGGAAAAATCCTACCGAGTGGAGAGCAACCCTCCCACTCGGGGGCTTAGCTGCAGTCCAGTACTCGCCTAAGTTCTCCCACCTAGAGACTTAGCCGCAGTCAGGCACTCGCCTAAGTTCGGAAAAATCCTACTGAGTGGACAGCAACCTTCCCACTCGAGGGCTTAGCTGCAGTCCAGTACTCGCCTAAGTTCCCTCACTTGAGGACTTAGCTGCAGTCAGGCACTCGCCTAAGTTTGGAAAAATCATACGAAGTGGAGAGCAACCCGCCCACTCGGGGGCTTAGCTGCAGTCCAGTACTCGCCTAAGTTCCCTCACTTAAGGACTTAGCTGCAGTCAGGCACTCTCCTAAGTTTGAAAAAATCCTAGCGAGTGGAGAGCAACCCTCCCACTCGGGGGCTTAGCTGCAGTCCAGTACTCGCCTAAGTTCTCCCACTTAGAGACTTAGCTGCAGTCAGGCACTCGCCTAAGTTTGAAAAAATCCTACCGAGTGGAGAGCAACCCTCCCACTCGGGGGCTTAGCTGCAGTCCAGTACTCGCCTAAGTTCTCCCACTCAGAGACTTAGCTGCAGTCAGGCACTCGCCTAAGTTTGAAAAAATCCTACCGAGTGGAGAGCGACCCTCCCACTCGGGAGCTTAGCTGCAGTCCAGTGCTCGCCTAAGTTCTCCCACTCAGAGACTTAGCTGCAGTCAGGCACTCGCCTAAGTTCGAAAAATCCTACCGAGTGGAGAGCAACCCTCCCACTCGGGGGCTTAGCTGCAGTCCAGTTCTCGCCTAAGTTCTCCCACTTAGAGACTTAGCTACAGTCAGGCACTCGCCTAAGTTTGAAAAAATCCTACCGAGTGGAGAGCAACCCTCCCACTCGGGGGCTTAGCTGCAGTCCAGTACTCGCCTGAGTTCTCCCACCTAGAGACTTAGCTGCAGTCAGGCACTCGCCTAAGTTTGAAAAATTCTACCGAGCGGAGAGCAACCCTCCCACTCGGGGGCTTAGCTGCAGTCCAGTACTCGCCTAAGTTCTCCCACCTAGAGACTTAGCTGCAGTCAGGCACTCGCCTAAGTTTGAAAAAACCCTACCGAGTGGAGAGCAATCCTCCCACTCGGGGGCTTAGCTGCAGTCCAGTACTCGCCTAAGTTCTCCCAAACACATCTCAATCCTCAAGGACGACGAGGGGAAAGTCGACTGCCACCTTCTCCTGGAGAGCTTCGCCACAAATACAATGCGTGATTCATCCCACTCTACAGTAACGAACTACGAGTCGACTGCCACCTTCTCCTGGAGAGCTTTGCCACAAATACAACGCGCGATTCATCCCGCTCTACAGTAACGAAGTACGGGTCGACTGCCCCCTTCCCCTGGAGAGCTTCGCCACAAATACAATGTGCGCTCCGTCCCACTCTGCAGTAACAGGGTGTGGGTCGACCGCCGCCCGCCCCTGGGGAGCTTCGCCACAAATACAAGGCATGGGTCGGCTACTTCCCCCTCCTTTGGAGCTGTGCTGCGAATACAGAAAGTTGTCTCGAATAAAGGTTGGGTTCACTCAGCAGGAGATTCATAAAGATATTCAACGGTAAACCAAGTTCAGATAAAATCCTAAAGGTTCTGGATCATGGATCGAGGTACTCGGGCATGCGGCTCGAAAAAGTGTAACGGTTACAAAAACCACTCGGCATTCCGAGGCAAATTTAAGGTGGGACATAAGAGTTTGTTCACTCCGCGGGAGGAGGGCTGGCAGGCTCGACGAACTCATCCAGCTCGACGCCGTCGGCTATCCGAGTGGCTGCAGCGATGAAAGTCTCCATAAAGGTTCAGAAGTCATGCTTCTGGGTGTTGGCGACCTTGATTGCTGCCAGCTTGTCTTGTGGCACCTCCTTGCAGTGGACACGAACCAAGGACAGAGCCACATCAGCGCCGCACCGAGCAGAAGACTTCTTCCACTCCTGCACTCGGTCAGGGATTCCGTTAAGTCGAGTCATCAGAGACTCGAGATCGTTTTGGACCGTAGCCTCTGGCCAAAGTGCTGGGTCGATCCGTGACATGGCGACCTTCAGTCGAGCCAAGTAGTCCACGGCACCGTCAATGCGAGATTCCAATCGGAGCAAATTCATGGCAGCTTCATCTTTCACGGGAGAGTTGATTGGATCCAAACCTGGTTCGATCCGCCCAGTCTCCTCTTCAAAGTTCTGGCAAAACTCTGCATTCACGATCCAAGGATAAGTCAATTTTCATACACTGAGTCGACACAAAAAAAATCAGTCGGAACTAAATGCGCACCTTCAAGCTTGATATACAACTTCTTGGCAAGGCTCCTCAGGTAGCTCTCCAGATCGTCCCTCCTACGAGCGACGCCTTCCATCTTTTCGGTCAGGTTGAGGTTCTCCTTCTTCCAACGTGTGCACTCCCTGTTGGCTTCATTCAGAGCAGTCTTTAGCCTGGTATTCTCTTCTTCCAACTGGCCGACTGAAGCCAGCTTCTGTTCGGCCAGAGCGGTCCTGTCGTCAGCCTCCTTCTAGGCAGCAGACAAATCCTGATCCTTTTTCGCCAAAGCCTCTCTCAGTTTTTCTGCAAAGAAATGATGATTGATTCAGAAATAGCAGAAGGGGGCTCGGGCCTAAAACTGAGCAGTCGACAGACTTGTCCTACCGTCGGCGCCATCTCTGACCGTCTGCAGTTCTGTCCTGGCCAGCTCCAAGTCAAGTTTCAGTTGAATCTGCTGACTTTCCAAATCAGCGAAGTGAGCTCCAAGATCACAAGATTTCTGAAATCAAAGGGGAGAAATTATTCCACAGCAAAAAATGACAAATACTAAGACTATAGTCGACTGCCCGCAGTCCACCATAGTCTCGGGGACTACACCCAGTGGGTGCACTTTGCGTGCCCCCACCGGTTCTGATTCCACTCGACCGGCCCGCCGGAGTCGAGTTCAAAAAAGAGAGACAAAGTAGAACTCAGACCGTAGTCGACTGCCCGCAGCCGACCGCGGTCTCGGGGACTACACCCAGTGGGTGCACTTTGCGTGCCCCCACCGGTTCTGATCCCACTCGACCGGATTGAGCGGAAGAAACAAACTACCAGTTCGGTTTTTCTCGACAAAATACAAACACTACGGTCAACTGCCAGCAGTCCGCCGTAGCCTCGGGGACTACACCCAGTGAGTACACTCAGCGTGCCCCCACTAGTCCAAAAAATTCAATCGACACACCCAGTTGGTGTACAGATGAAAAGATTTTCGGAAAGAATCTTCAGATAGCATATCCTAACAGAATAAGCGGCGACCAACTAACCTGAACATTGCTCTGGAGAGCCGAGCTGGCATCATAGGCGGCTTGGCTGGCGTCCCGCACCGTCTTCATCTTCTCCGTCATAATGCCCGCCTGGCGTATGGCTTCCCTAGCAGCATTCACCTCGTCCTCTGGGACATGATGAGTTGCAAAAAGTGAAGGCGGGTCGACAGGGGCCTGAGCAGTCGAAGAAGAAGGCAAGGCACTCGACAGGGGCTCCGCGAAGGTAACAGAACCCCGATTGACGTCACTAGTGTCATGAACGACTGGTTCCGCCCTCGGCGTCGACTGCAGCGCCTCACTTACAGGAGCTCGCCTACTCTTCCTCGTCAAAGACCTCTCGGGCTCTTCATCATCATCAGCGAGGTCAATAATTTTGGGAGCTGTACAAAGTTCAAATTCCCAAAATCACGTCACCCAGTGATGCATGATGCAGTTGAATCGACCAAAGAAAGATAGTATGGCAGAAATCATACCCGGATTAGAAGTGACCGCATCCTCCATCACCTCATCATCATCCCTTTAAGCTGAGGTCCCGGAAGTGGTAGCGCTAACAATTCCAAAGCTCGTCCAGTTAAAACAGGAAAAGTAAACAGCGCGGAGCGTCGAGTGAATACAAGGAGAAACACTCACGCGGAGGCGACAGGGATATCGATCTTGATCTTCGCCAGCACCTTCCGAGTCTTCGGTTCTGCAACTTTGGGGTGCTTTGGCACCTTCTTAGTCGTGGTTGGTGAAGAGATCCGAGGACGCTTCAAAGACTGACCAGCCTGAGCAGTCGCCTTGTCGTGGGCACTCGACCGATCCTGGTCAAGCTTGGATCGCCTCTCTATGCGAGGAGGCGGCTCGACTTCTTCCTCATCACTCGAGTCGTCGCTTCCTCCATCCCCTTCACCATCGGAGGTCCACTCGCCACTTTCGCCACCACTCGCCTCGCCTTCCAGAGCTTGCTCTTGCTCCCCATTGGGCATCGAATACATTTCAATAATGGCCTGAAAGAAAGCAGGGAGAACAAAGTCAGTCAACGCAATACAGACAGCTGCGCGAGTGAATTCAGATTACAAGCAAAAACTCAGAATCAGACCTTCTCTGGTGCATGAGACTGGTCGAATGGAGGGACTCTCCTGGCTCCCCTGGGGTTGTCCTTGTTCTCGGTAATGCTCGACAGCCACTTCTCCAGTGTGTCGTCATCGACCTCCTCCGGGTGGATCCGAGTGGAGTCTTCTAGACCCGAATACATCCACATCGGGTGGTCTCGGGCTTGGAGAGGCTGGATGCGCCGCTGAAGGAAGACCTCCAAGAGATCCATACCAATGACCCCGTCACGAATGAGCTGGACCACTCGGTTGACCAGCACCTTCACGTGCGCCTTCTCCTCCAGGAGCACCTTCAAAGGGGAGGGTTTTTCCACTCGGTCCATGGTAAAGGGAGGGAGGCCAGTCGATTGCCCTGGCGTCGACTGGTCTTTGCAGTAGAACCAGGTCGACTGCCATCCGCGAACTGAATCGGGAAGAATCATGGCCGAAAAGGAGCTTTTTCCCCTCGTCTGGATGCCAAGACCCCCACACATCTGGATCACTTGGGTCCTCTTGTCACTCGGATTAGCCTTTTTCATTGTCTGGGAGCGACAAGTGAAAATATGCTTGAAAAGACCCCAGTGAGGTCGACAACCCAAGAAGTTCTCACACAAGGAAATGAACGCGGCAAGATAAATGATTGAGTTGGGGGTAAAATGGTGGAGTTGAGCCCCAAAGAAGTTCAGAAACCCTTGGAAGAAAGGATGAGGGGGCAAGGAAAACCCACGGTCGATGTGGGTGGCAAGAAGAACACGCTCACCCTTCCTGGGTTGCGGCTCGGATTCCTTCCCCGGAAGCCGCGCCGAGTCGTAGGGGATCAGCCCTCCCTCGGCCAGGTCGTCGAGGTCCTCTTGGGAGATCCTTGAGTGGATCCAGTCGCCCTGGATCCAACCCCTCGGCAGGCCAGTCCGCGAGGAAGATCCGCCCCGGCTCGTCGCCTTCCCCTTTGACTTCGCCGTCGCCTTCTTCGCCCGCTCCAGAGCCGCTGTCCTCTCCTTAACCATTGTCGCCGGCGAGACGCGTGTGGTGCGGTGGCGCTGGGGCAAGAGCGAGCACAGCAGAGAGGCATGAGGAGGAGAAGAAGTAATGGGGCGCACTGTTTGGGGGACTCCGGTCCAACGCCTTATATGAGGCCGCTTCTGAGTGGCTGACAGGTAGGCCCAGATGGCTCCGTCAAATCCCGTAACGACCACGCGGGGCGAAAAAGGTGGCGCGGGGATCGAGGCGGCTCTGCTCTATCCCATCCGATTACTGCGGCCTCCCCTATCCCGCGCGCTTCCCGAAATTCAGATCCCACTAAATCCGCGGGCAGCAAACAAACTTGTCAGACTAAAAGATCTCCGCCGCACCGTCACTCGGAACCTTACAGGTAAAGAAACTCACTCAACGAAGAATTAAGAATGGATCAAGGCGACTGAAAGGGAAGTTGCTGTCATCACTCGGGTCCGTTGATCCGAAGCAAGATATGCTCACGGCATGAAAAACGAGTCAGAGAGGTCCTCAACTCCTTCCCCACTCAAACCTCGATCCATTCGAGGGCTAATGATGAAGCTATGAACCTAGGGTAGGGTCATGGACCTGCCCTAACTGCCCTACCCAAGGACATCTCTAGAAGAAATCGCCTTTCAATCGACTTGAAGGTGTCCCACTCGACAGACTCAAAGACACTCGACCAAGAAGCAATCACTCGACCAAGACCCAACCACTCGACGGTCAAGAGACCTAAAGGCGCCCCGCACGCTAACGGTCGGTCATTAAGTAGCTTTTATGGTCATCATAGCACTTTATTACTAGCGTTACCAGAAACGCCCTGCCTTAATGTACATTGAACACTTCGTAACGTGGGCTGGCTGGGGTCCTGGCGCACTCTATATAAGCCACCCCCCTCCTCCGAGACAAGGGTTCGCACCTCTGTAACTCATACTCACATAATCCAGTTGACCGCCTCCGGGCTCCGAGACGTAGGGTTTTTACTTCTTCCGAGAAGGGCCTGAACTCGTAAACCTTGCGTCCTTACAACTTCTCCATAGCTAAGACCTCGACTCTCCATACTTACCCCCCTACACTGCTGTCAGACTTAGAACCACGACAATGCACCGCAGCTCACGTCGAAGGAGACCCGCCCGAAAGCGCGGTACGCAAGACAATCCGGCGGGCGCTTTTGTATACCCGAAACCCCACACGCCCGGGAGGGACCCCTTCTGGGCGCGCGGCGGCTATGGGTTGCCCTAGGTCGACCTGATCGCCCCTAGGGCCTTGAGGTTCGCCGCCCTGCAAACGAAGAACGAGGAAGAAGAAGAACAAGGGAGAGGGATAAAGGTAAAGGTAAAAGATGATAGATTGATATGTCGATTGTGTGTTGTTCAATCGGCCGTCACCCCTTAGGTATATAAGAGGCGGCTGGACTTCCCGTGCAAGGAAAAGGCTTGGATTCACGTCCAAAACCCTAGTCAAATTCAGATTGCTTTTGTCTGAACTTTCCAAAACTGTTCGGTTTAAACTAGCTGCACTTGCGGGTCCTTTTTGTGGTGGTAAACGATCTCGGATGGAAACGAGCCCAAAAGCAATCTTGACCGTTTCAATGAGAGGAACAACTTTCATGTTGAACGTTTTTCGATTTGAGGTCATCTTCTGGGCCAAAACGGTCACGCAGAACACCTGTTCGCTCGCGCTACCCATCAAACCTATGTCTGGTGGGGCGCGCCCCATCTCGCCTCGTGACAGGACTGCACTCCGATAACTCTAACTTTTGCATACGAACTTGGATTGGGACGATTTTTATATCAAAATCGACCGTTTCGACGAGACGAAGACAATTCTTGTTGATCATTTTTCCATATGAGGAGATCTTAATTGGGTTTCAAGCCATTCTTTAATCTGGTGTCAACACGAGCATCTCTGAAGTTGTCATTACTTTTGCATCCGAACTCCATTTTAGATCATCTTCATATTCATCTTGATCTTCTCGAAGATAGCCATTTCATAGTGAATTTCAATAGTAAGTTTGAATTACTCTTGACATAGCTTCAAGCCACTCTTTATAAACGTGTCACTTTTGAGCGTCAACACATGCCCCCCTGTTTTTCGGCAAAGCTAGCGTGCCGAAAAATAACTTGTACCAAGATTGTTCTAAGGACGATGTCAACACTCCATCGGCCATTTATATGTCCTTAGGACGATAAGTATATATCGACCATGTCTTTTGTGAACTTTCTAATGCAAACTTGGGTGAAACCTTCTCAGCTTCATTAACAATCCGGTGATGAAGTACCATAGATATGTATCTCAAGGTCATCCTCCGAACCATATTGTTCACCCTTTTGCTAGGATTTTGTAGATAATCAACAATACTTTCTCCAATCCTTACTTTCGCCTGCATAAAAATTTCATTAGTGGCCGAAGCTATGGACTTCGGTTCGGCCTTACCTATATTGACGAGACTAAGCATCGGCTATTGAGAGAAATGCAATACAACATGATTAACATAGTAGCCGGATGTTTGATGTGCCAATTCTTTCGAATTGTCATGTCTAAATACATGAACAATTTTAAAGCAAACCAAGGTAAATTTTGCATCTAGACATACCCCAGATAAACTATGAGTGATTCGTCAAAACATCGATAAACCCTGAATATTTGTTGCACTATACTCATAACGAATCACCGAAAGCCTCGGTATGTATAGCACCTATAGCAAGTAAAAGACTCAATCTGAATAACAATGCATATTCGGCTTTCAATAATCGTGCATAAAAATATTCTAAGAGGCATGGGGCTTAAAAAACAGTACCATAAAGAAATATATAAACAACACCAACACTTTGGCCATTGCTACGAATTGAACCATCAAACCATAATCTTCATAGTACTAGAAAGACAAGGCTAATATCAACATGATGCATGTCATTAATCTGATGTTTAGTAATAAAATCAGCTATGATTTGGCCTCTTATAGATCTCAGAGATGCATAAGCCAAATCATATCCAAACAAAGTAAAAGCCCACTAGCCAATTCTGCAACTATGAATTGGCCTATGCAGCATATATTCAATGACATCGGTCACTATGTCCCAACTCCATTCAATCATAATATATGCACATATATAAATTTCCATGAGCACGTACCTTGTCTCGCTCTCCAATCGAAGTCAGGATGATGTTAGAATACTACACCGGCCATGTATTGACATACTCTTAGGACGATAGAGAAATATCGGCCATTACCATGTAAACTTCATTCAAAACACATACAGCCGAAATAAACAAATGAAATGACAAATCAAGTATTTCGGCCCTTTGGATCAGCAACAAACTTGTAGCTAATCAAATGTATAGTGACTTGGTAATACACTTTCATGACGTAAGAAATTATATTGCATCCATGTATTAAAATAAGCCCATTGAGGGTTACCAATCATACCTGATGACGAATTCCATGGCATAGGCGTTAATGGCATAGTTGAACAATATGGATAATGTGTAGACCAAAGATGTTGAAACCTTCGACTTGGTCCTTCATAGTTTTCACTCTTTTCCTTCTTCACCTTTGCCTCACATCTTGTAATGGAAGCTTGCACATTATTCTTATTTTGAGCACTTCCTTTGGGAACCCATGCCATGTTCCTTTCTTCAAGTTCTTGTGCACTAAGTTTTTGTAATTTCCTCTTTTGCCAATACGATAAGCTGAGCAGGCATCTCGGCTGTGATTCTATTTTGACCAATGGCAATTCCTTTTTGGCCTTGTGCACTCTCAACTTCTTTTCTTCAGATTTGGCACTTCGACTCTCAATAATTGGTTGCTTTGTCTCATTGTCTTTAGTAGCCAATGTCAACACATTAATTGACTCTTTTTCATTTGAGATCAAATCTGAAGTTGCACTCTTACGACCATCTCTTTTAACACGGTAAACTTGCTTGACCACCTCTTTCTTCTTCCTTAAGCTCTGCACCGATTCCTTATGATTGAAACGGTCTTTAACATGTGATTGTTCAAATGTTGATCTTCTTGGAGCTGCATAATATTGGTGAGATGGTCTAAAATAAGATGGAGAATGTGCCCTTGTATCATACCTGTCCCATGAGAAATATGGATCTATATGATCATAGGGAGGAATCCACGGCATTGGCATTGGCGGCCCAAAATAAGGATATGAATATCTTGCATTAAAATTCTCACTTTGCCAATACCGATCCTCATATTTGCACCTTGGGGTGATCTTGGTTCCTTTGCATGATTTGGCCGATAAGCATTCTTCTCTTCAATCTTCTTTTGATATTTATCCAATAGTTCAGCGAAGGTGATTTTTGATCTCTTACACTTGCGCTTACTTCGGCCTTTGTTTTCTTTTGGTTTGCTTTCATCGATCATTGGATTTTCTTGCTGCCTCCCAGTCCTTGGCGTCTCCATTGTAGCTTCGATGGAATTCTCGCCCTTGAGATTTTGTTCATTATGCTCTTCAACAAATTCTTTACTTGAAAGCTTGATCCCATCACCTGCAGTTTTTACCTTCTCTTTAAATGGATCGGCTCGAAGCAGCCGATGCAAAAACTTTTTGCCATCGGGACCAATCGGAATATACTGGTCATCTCTTGGTATTTCAACAAACTTCAATCGTCCTTTTTCAATGGCTAATTTAACTATTTGACGAAACATGTTGCAATCCTCAAAATTATGCTTGGACGAATCATGCAACTTACAATACATTCGTCCTTGGATTGATGGCTTAACATGGTGATCAAGAATTGTAATGTAATTATTTTTCAGCAACAAATCAAATATTTGATCACACATGCTTGAATTAAAGGTATACTTCTTGTTTTCTAGCCGATCGTGTTGTGAGAACGGCTTTGGAGTTAAGCAAACGAATGGTTCAGATTTTGCATCACCCCATTCGACTATGCATTGTGTTTTGCACTCTATCTCCAATGTCTTTGGATAAGAAACTATACTGGCATCGGTTTGCTCAGAAGATTTTAACCTTGGCTTTAAATTTCTGAAACGAAAATAGCTAGAACATACATGTCTCAATTGAGACCAAGTGTAAGCCAAGTAAGAAATAAGCAGAGCTACCCAATTATATTTGAGCTTTAGATAAAGCAATGGGAAAAGTTTTGGCTGCAGTAATAAGTCATATCGGTCTCTTTGAATGGTACAATATATTGACCGATATGCTTAGTAACAATTTTTGTAGCGACCCAACCCGAATGGGTCAAGTCTCTGTGCTTACGTGTCATCCCTGGATCGGTATGCTGACACACACTGTACTCGAACGATTTATAACAGAGGTAAATCACATGTATAAAGTAACGTAAATACTATTACCTCAATCCAAATAGCGGAAGCAACAAGGTTGTGGATTCCCATCAACACCAACGGCAAAGTTGAGTGTAGAAATCGTAACCCTAACGTATCACTTACTCGTCGTAAGAAACCTGCAACATGAGTCGTTGCAGCCCGAAACGGGTCAGTACATTGAATGTACTGGCAAATTCACACCATAGAGAATGATGAACAATGGCTATCACTATATGCATATTTGGCTTGTCGAAAAGCTCTATGGTTATAAGGTTTTTGCGTAAAGCCAATTTTTCCCTACTGCAAAGGAATAAATTTATTTAACTATCATGGTGGTTGTGAAACATCGAGAATGGTTGACAGCATTCTCAATCCCAATTAAAAGTAATTAAAACCCAACAACATTAATTAGAAGTAACATATTGAGATTCACATGATATTCAAGTACTAGATACTCAAGTTGTCCATAACCGGGGACACGCCTAATCATGATTAGTTTGTACACTCTGCAGAGGTTTGCGCACTTTTCCCCACAAGACTCTATCGCCTCCGTTGGATTTCTCGCACTACACGGTGTTTGAGAAACGGATGACCGAGACATAGCCTTTTAGAAGCGCTAGCACCTTACATGTGGGTAGACCGGTACACCTACTTTCCCCTACATCTGCTAGTCTACCCGTAAGAGTTCGCACAACTTAGTCAACTATGCCAGAGCCCATAATGGCTTGTGGCTGCACACGGAAGTTTCTAGCATGAAAGATCTTATGATCCCTTTGAGCCTGGGTGGCGGTCCGAAAAAAAACAGGCAAGTCCTCATAGACATCAGGTGCCTCAATCCACCCAGATGTGTGTTTAAGTTGCCACCTTAGATAAACACTTAAAATTATCAACTCACATCTGTCATGGATATCACTCACCCAATCCACGTCTACTAGCATAGCATGGCATAATAAGCAAACGTAGAAGTAACTCCCAAAGGTTTCATAATAATACAGGTAATAGGTACTACCTCATCTACTTCCCAACCCACAATTTAATTAGATCCTAGTCATGCAATGTGTGAGGATTGAACTAATGCAATAAAACTGGGTTGTAGAAAAGGTATGATCAAAGTGTGAACTTGCCTGCAATGTTGATGAAGATGATTCGCACTTAAAACTCTTGATAGATCTACTCGTCACACTCCGGTCAATCTATCGTAAGCAAACAATAGTAACCACACAATAAGTACTCATCTAATGCACAAGTAAAACTCGAACGAGAGAACGAACCAGAAGGTTCAACTTAAGAACTCCGGTTGCAAAGGAAGAAGGAACCGAACAAAGAAACTGAAAACAAACGGCGGAAGAAACAACTCGGTTCTAGCAAGTTGAAACTAGGTCAAAATTTTACAGTAGCAAAAACTTGTTTAAGTTGATTAGACGGAACGGTGGTTTCGAAACGAAACTCCAGGCGCTTGAATCACCTGATTCTGATAAACGGGCGAGAAGATAAACTAGAACGAAGATCGGATCTGAGATCACGATCGCGGAATAAATCCGACGAGAAGAAAAAGAAGAATGGTTAAACGAACGGACGTCGTTAACCGGGAAGAATCCGGTGATCACGTTCGTTAGGACGAACGGTCCGGCGAACGGTCCAAAGGCAACTAAATCTGAAGAGAAAACGAATCCGATCTAGGGTTTCGGAGAAGAAAACCGAAACGAAAAACCGATCTAGAAAATGAATCGGGAGAGAAGAAAAGGATCGGAACGATTAGAAGAAAACGATCCGATGAAAAGAAGAGATGCGGCGCGAGGCTACTAACGGCGAGGTCTCCGGTGGCGGTGGCAAGGTGCGGCGGCGGCGGTGACGCAGGGCGCGGGCGGCGGCTTAGGGCGGCGCACGGGTGAGGGGTGGCGCGGCGCGGGGTGTAGTGGAGCTCTAGGCTTTGGGTTTGATGATTTAGAGGGGGGTGCTTGGGTATTTATATTGGGGAGGGGGGGTTTTACTTGGGGTAGGGGACAAGAAATAGAGTAGGAATAGGAAATAGACTAAGAATAGGAAAGAATAAATGGAGTAGGACTAGGAATATGAAACAAGGAAAAAGGGGCAAGGGGCTACCCTAGAATCCTTTTAGGATTCATAGAGCAAGAGGCGGCGGCCTGGGGCGCTCCTGGTGCCTGGCGCTGCGCTGCGCGCAGGGAGGCTGCGGCTTGGCTTGGGCCTTTGGCCCGGCTGGGCCTTGGTCCAGTTTTTTTTTAACTGATTCCGCGCGCAGAAAAAAAACGAAAAAGAAAACTAAACGGGCTCCAAAATTCTAAAAGTAATTTTTCCCCGACTCCTAAAAATGAGTCGAACAAAATGAACTTTTCTCCGGACCTAAAATGCAATTTTTTTTTGAAAACGCACATTGTTCCCTATCCAAATAAAATGCGAATAAACACCGGAAAACAAAATTTGATTTATCCATTAGATCTTCATTTTCCTAAATTTTGGGAAAGTCATATTATTCCCTCTCTTATATTTTTGACACCGGAAAATAATTGAAGATAAAATAAATAAATCAAATGATCCTCTTTTCCAAATTTGAGAGAACTCAAATATGAAAATAATGAAATCTCCAACTCTCTCCGAGGGTCCTTGAGTTGCGTGAAATTTCTAGGATCGACCAAAAAGCAAGAAAATAGATATGCATGATGATCTAATGTATTCCAATTTGAAAAAAAATTCAAAAGAACTTTGAATTTAATTCTTTGAAACTCCCAACTCATATTCATAATTTGAAGAAGTCATTTTATCTTCTCTCGTGAAAATCATTGAGTTGCTTAAAGTTTCTGAATTGGAAATATTTCCCAATGGAATTCAAATATTTGTCAAACACCCTTTTCATTTTAAATGGAAGAAGTCATGTCATCTTTTCTCTAGGGTTTTGTATTTGAAAAGAATTTGAATTCACGAAGATCAGAAAACCAATATGAAAGTTTGGGAAAGTCCTTTTATTCCCTCTCATTTAACTTTCAAAAAGAATTCGAATTTCACTCAATTTCAGTCAATCAATCAAACAATCAATCAAGTCTATCTATTTAATATAACATTCCAAAATTTAGAATTTTGGGATGTTACAATTTTCTTACTAACAAGTAAATTGCCCTTTTTCATTGGTCTTTGAAAATTACTTATTAGAAATTTTCTAATAGATGCATCAACAATAAAGTTGTGACCAAATCTGAAAATAGGTAAATTACTTGCTAGACATACCTCTTCGAATATGTTTGGAGAGCATGATGATTGCATATGATGAATAATATTGTGCTTTGCTTCTGGATGACTTCCCAACACCATGTCACAATTTTCTTCTTGATTTCGTGCATCATAAATTTGAAGATCTTCGTCAACCGAACTTTGTTCGGCTACTTGCTCTTGTCCTTGAAGCTTGTCAATTTCTATGGCACGAAACTCATAGGGCGGGAAGTAGGTTCCATTAACTTCAGAAAAATCAAACATGGTTGTTTTGCTATGCTTGCCATGCCCTTTCTCAATAATGCTTGCTTCTTTGGATTTGATGGATTCGGAATATATACTACTTGATTCGGCTTTTTCAACCGAAGCACTTTTAGTTTCCGAATCATCATTTTTTTGCCGGTTATTTCAATTGGCAAGGCTTCTTTTTCTTTGAGCCAATTCCCTATCAATTCTCTCTTGGCAAAGTACCTGCACCCTATCGCGCAAAGCTTTAACTCCGCTCTCAATTCCAGCCTGTTCTAGATTAGTTTGCCTCCCAATGCTTTTAGAATCTTTCGGCAATGAAGTGTTAGTGTTGCCGAAATTTTGCAATTGTGTAGGGGATGTATAATATGCTGCGGTACTAGGTGGAGGTGTATGCACTGCTGTATAACCATATGCTCTTTCGCCAATTCTATCAATGCATGTAGTTTCATCTTCTTGCAAAACTCTAGCCTTTATTGCAGCATAATCAGGAAACAACCCCTTTTCATATTGTTCAAGGCAAAGAGCACTAATTTTCTTGTTTTGTGCCAAGCTCTTTTTTATCGCAGCCACAAGCGCTTCTGGAAGGGATTGCTCCACAATACTTTCAGATTCTTTCGGCAATGATTCGTGAGTGTTGCCGAAATTCTTGAATTGCGTAGAGTATGCATTATATGCTACAGTATCTGATGATGGCACATGTATTTCTGTAAAAATTTCACTTATTCGGCTATGACCATGAAGATGCAGGGCCGAATTATGAACATCTACAGTTGCATACGGTGCTGAAAAATTACTAACATGAGGTGTAGCATATGATGGTTGAGAGTAACTGGCAGAATAGCTAGTAGTAGCATGGACAATTCTCCCATCCATCGGCAAGGTTGGATTCACATATTGAAAATTAGTTGACGATGAATAAAAAGGTGAAACACTTTCTTGTATGCTATTGGAAATTTTAACATGAGGTGTTTCAAATTGATTAACCAAACCCATCATGTTGTTCATCGGCATATTGATTTGTGGGATTGCCGATGCATGAGGGTTGGGATACATATGTTGCATGTTAATAAAATCATAAGAATTTGAAGCACAAGGATTATTTTGCATCGGCCCTTGCGCATAATTAGATGCATGATTGATAAAACTAGGGCTAGCCGATACATTATGCTCATTAGGCGATCTAGCAACAACATATGAATTATTTGCATCTACAAAGGGGAATTGAGTGTTCATATTACCTTCGTAAATTGCAAACCCTAGATGACGATCTCTTCGTAGCAAGAACGGGCTGGAGACCGTTCAAAGCTTCGTCCCCAGCGGAGTCGCCAAAAAAGTGTGTTCGCACACGAACACGTCACCGTGTACCCTCGACGCCGGGGGTGATGCACCGCAGCTCACGTCGAAGGAGACCCGCCCGGAAGCGCGGTACGCAAGACAATCCGGCGGGCGCTTTTGTATACCTGAAACCCCACACGCCCGAGAGGGACCCCGTCTGGGCGCGCGGCGGCTATGGGTTGCCCTAGGTCGACCCTATCGCCCCTAGGGCCTCGAGGTTCGCCGCCCTACAAACGAAGAACGAACGAAGAACGAGGAAGAAGAAGAAGAAGGGAGAGGGATAAAGGTAAACGTAAAAGATGATAGATTGATATGTCGATTGTGTGTTGTTCAATCGGCCGTCACCCCTTAGGTATATAAGAGGCGGCTGGACTTCCCGTGCAAGGAAAAGGCTTGGATTCACGTCCAAAACCATAGTCAAATTCGGATTGGTTTTGTCCGAACTTTCCAAAACTGTTCGGTTTAAACTAGCTGCACCTTGCGGGTCCTTTTTGTGTTGGTAAACGATCTCGGATGGAAACGAGCCCAAAAGCAATCTTGACCATTTCGACGAGACGAACAACTTTCATGTTGAACGTTTTTCGATTTGAGGCCATCTTCTGGGCCAAAACAGTCACGCAGAACACCTGTTCGCTCGCGCTACCCATCAGACCTATGTCTGGTGGGGCGCGCCCCATCTCGCCTCGTGACAGGACTGCACTCCGATAACTCTAACTTTTGCATACGAACTCGGATTGGGACGATTTTTATATCAAAATCGACCGTTTCGACGAGACGAAGACAATTCTTGTTGATCATTTTTCCATATGAGGAGATCTTAATTGGGTTTCAAGCCATTCTTTAATCTGGTGTCAACACGAGCATCTCTGAAGTTGTCATAACTTTTGCATCCGAAGTCCTTTTTAGATCATCTTCATATTCATCTTGATCTTCTCGAAGAGAGCCATCTCATAGTGACTTTCAATAGTAAGTTTGAATTACTCTTGACATAGCTTCAAGCCACTCTTTATAAATGTGTCATTTTTGAGCGTCAACAGCTCGATTGCCCAGCCCCCCTGCCTGAAGATCCAGCAGATGCTCTCATAACGGAGATGCTGGCTCCGGCACCTTACGAGGTGCCGGTGAAGAAGACCAAGAAGAAGACCAAGAAGAAGGTTATATCAGACTCATCGTCCGATGACTCTGACGCGCACTCCTCCCACGAAAACAAGGAGGAGGAGGAAAGTTCTCCCCCCCCCCAGCCGGGGTAGACAAGAAAACGAAGACCGACCCAACCGGGGAGGCCGAAGGGTCCAAGAAGGGAAGGACCCTCCTTTCGGACTGTTGCACGACGGCCGCCTACAGCGGCGACGAGTGGGTACCCAGGGAGAAGCCCCTGGCGAAGTCATAAGTATCCGGACACCATAGTAATTCATGGTATGTTTTATTGCACAGTTTCTCATTACGCCGCATATGGTTATGCAGTCCGTCCCGAGCCCATCTTGACGTATCTTCGTCGGACGGTTCATTGGACTCGTCGGATATGAATAGCGATTCACTCCGACTGCCTCCACCCCTTGCCCTACGGACAATGTCGGGGTGTTGTCCAGAAAGGCACCGAGCTGAGGGGAGGTAGTCCTGGGGGCGCCTCGAGGCGACCTTCCGGACCCTAGGCGCAAAGGGAGCAAGACTCCCACGGGCTCCAAGTTCGGCCCCCAGCCGAATACTGCCCCGGAACTTTCGATGGTTCTGGACTCTGACAGGCGATCCCCCGTTAAGGGTGGCAAGCCGCCCGTGCCGGTGGCCTCTGTCCATCCAGAGGCATCGGACAACTTGCTGGAAGCGCTTCGCGGCGCTTCCATGGACGAAGAGCACCGCACTATCATGAGTGTCGTGATCGAGAAAGTTCGGTCCACCAAAAACAGACTAACCGAACCTTGTGGCAGCCTCCTAACAGGCTTTGAGGTAAGCAATCAAAATATAAGAAAATATTACCGCATAGACTGTAGCCCCTGAAGCTATGTTCGGCGTTCGTGAAGAAAGGCCGAATAGAGGATCAAATGATGACTCAGGAGTCTAATCAGAATATGTCTATGTGCATGTGCAGGCTTCCCTGCTGGCCGCTGTCGCACGTACTGCGGAGGTCTCTGCACTGAAGCAGGACCAGGAGCGGTCCGAGGACGAGCTCGGCCTTACCAAGAGGCAGCTCAAGGAGAGCAAAGGTAAGAAATACCTTGTCTATATATTTAAAAAGAAGTTCGGGTGTAAAGTAATAGGATCATCATGAATTTGCCAGGGGCCACGACCGAAGTGGCGACCCTGAAGAAGGCGCTGTCCGAGGCCGAAGATAAGGCGGCCAAGGAGCGCATTGAGCGGGAAAAGCAAGAAGCCCGGGTAGGCGAGGTGCAGCAAGAGCTCGAGGCTGTTGCCAAAAAACACGAGTCCTTGGAGCTTGACTCTAAGACGCGAGAGTCCGAGCTTGCGATGGCGCTCGAAAGCGCCCGGAGCGCCAAGGCTGAAGCCCACAAGGCCCTCCAGGCGATTGATGCGGTGAAGAAGATAGCAGCGGGTAAGGCATTCATTATGCAAAGCAAGCATGTGAAGGAAACTTTCCTTTTACTTACCCAAATTCGGAGCTCTCCAGGAGTGTTCGCAGATCTTCCCCGCAGTGTACTAGATGCCGCAGAGTTTACTGAGCTGAGGAGGGGAGCTCGACGGAAAAGTTGTTCTGGTCTCAGTATATTGGGACCGAACACCCAATGCCCTTGAGCGACCAGCTGAAGCAATTGGTCGAGCTTCACAAGGCGGCCGAACAGGCCATGAAGGGTCTTATAGTCCGGATGTGGCCTGGCGAGCCCCTACTCGACAGCTACTTCGGTCTGGTGAGGCAGCTTGTGTATGCCTGCCCATGGCTTGAAGTCGTAAAGCGGTCCGTCTGCATCGAGGGTGCGCACAGGGCTTTTGCCCGGGCGAAGGTGCACTGGGCGAAGCTGGACGCCGTGAAGCTGGTGAAGGAGGGCCGCCGGAGGGCAAGGAGCATCGCTGCCCTGAAATGTATTATGACAGTGTCCTGAAGGGTTCCCGCCTTGTGGCGGATGAATGTGCCAGAGATGTAATTTTTGAATGAACATGCTCATGTGATCCTATAATATGAAACGAGTTCATTTGCGCTATGCAACGCTTTTGGAATTTAAAATATTACCTTCTGTGCGGCCGTTTATAAAATTTGAGAGTTGGCCAATCGTCGGCTTCTTCCCCCATTTAACTAGTACTGGGGTGTTCGGGATAAACCTGAGCACTCTTTATCCCAATTTTGGGTCCTTCGAGGGAGGTGCTCAGCACAACGAACCAGGCAATCGGACTATAGGGCTTTATCACTCTCACTTAGCCATAGAAGTCTACAATTTTAAATTTTGGCGAAGCCCCTAGTATTTGGAAGGCCGAATTTGGGGCGCTATACATGCCTAAGTCGGGAAAGACCGACTCCTCGCCCGAAGCAGAAAAAGTTTTTTAGGACTTGAGACCTCTCGAACAGCGATCAGCTCTCGCCTTATCATGACAGTCAGTTTTCGGCTTTCTCTACTGAGGTGCTCGTCCGGAAGAACCGGGACACAATCGCAATAATTCTCCCAGCGCTACCTTAGCCGATATAGCGAAACGTAAGGTACCAAAGCATGGGAACCGGTTAAACCCAACTATTGACCCAAGACATGATTCGGAGCTCATGCATATAATGCTATAAGGTCGGGGTGCCGCACCGTCGAAAGTGTTCGGACTTCTCACACCGTATTATGGGGTAAATGAAAGCCCCTGGCGTACTAACCATACCAAAATGTACGGGTGCAAGTTGTCGTAAATGAACATATAAGAAAAAAGGGATGAATAATGCAATAATAGACTAATGCTATGCATTGTTATTTAAATAATACGTCGAAGCGTACTGATACAAGTAGTGCAATAAGCAGAAAATAGGACTATTTGACATGTCCTATCCAAGGGCAAGCTGTGTATGGATAGTAGAAAGCGGGTATATCGATTATTATTAGAGACCACCTGGGGGTTCCCGTGTACATCTTAGCTTCTTGCCTCCTTGGTTGTTCTTTCTCGTAATGTGTCCGGCAATCGTACTGCCGGAAAGGGCTTCCAGAGAGTTAGGTCCTAAAAGAGAAAAAATGATAAAGGTATACAGCCCCTAGGGCGGTTAAGCCGCATTGCGGGATGTGCCTTGATCGTGCCCCCGCCTATGCCCATGGTATTTTCAGTGCGTAATTATGTACGCGTGGCACGGATTTCGTCGCTTGACTGGGACTGGGACGGGGGCCGAATTGCTAGGCGAGCTCTGAACGTGCCAGGCGATCATGTTGCATTTTACTCCAGACTCGCTTGACGGTGTCCGGGGGTTGTATCGCCGAATTGCTGGTTTGCCTTAAAAGGTTGCTTTGTGCTTCTGCTGCGAGGGCCGCAGTGTGCTCTTCCGTGCGGAGCGAGCGTTCTATGTTTCCATTGACTGTTATGACCCCCCTAGGTCCTGGCATTTTGAGCTTGAGGTATGCGTAATGCGGTACCGCATTGAATTTTGCAAATGCGGTTCGCCCGAGCAGTGTGTGATAGCCACTGCGGAACGGGACGATATCGAAAACTCCTTGCTTCGGAAGTTGTCCAGAGATCCGAACACCACTTCCACTGTGATTGAGCCCATGCAATGGGCCTCTACACCTGGGATGACGCCCTTAAAGGTGGTTTTGGTGGGTTTGATCCTCGAGGGATCTATACCCATTTCGCGCACTATATCCTGATAGAGCAGGTTCAGGCTGTTGCCGCCGTCCATAAGGACTCGAGTGAGGTGAAATCCGTCGATGATGGGGTCTAGGACCAGTGCGGTAGATCTGCCATGACAGATACTAGTGGGGTGGTCCCTGCGATCAAAGGTGATCGGACAAGCGGACCATGGGTTGAACATTGGGGCGACGGGCTCCATCGCATAGACGTCCCTTAGTGCACGCTTCTGTTCCCTCTTGGGAATGTGGGTTGTGTATATCATGTTCACCGTCTTCACTTCTGGGGGGAACCTCTTCTGTCCTCCCGTGTTCGGCGGCCGGGGCTCCTCCTCGTCATCACTATGCAGCCCCTTGTCCTTGTTTTTGGCATTTAACTTGCCAGCCTGCTTGAACATCCAGCATTCTCTGTTGGTGTGATTGGCTGGCATATCGGGGGTGTCGTGGATTTGACACGAGCGATCAAGTATGCGATCCAAACTGGACGGGCCCGGAGTACTTCTTTTGAATGGCTTTTTCCGCTGACCATATCTAGAGCCTCTGAATCTGGCATTGACTACCGTATCATCGGTGTTATCGCCGTTGTTGCGGCGCTTTTGTCTGTTACGACGTGGTCTGCCGTTGGCATCTTTGGTATCCGAAGTTCCCAGATTCCTTGATGTGTTGTTGTTGTGAGCCAGCCAGCTATCCTCGCCCGCGCAAAAGCGGGTCATGAGTGTCGTGAGGGCTGCCATAGACTTCGGCTTCTCCTGGCCGAGGTGCCGGGCCAGCCACTCGTCACGGATGTTATGCTTGAATGCTGCTAAGGCCTCTACATCCGGACAGTCGACAATTTGGTTTTTCTTAGTTAGGAACCGTGTCCAGAATTGCCCGGCCGATTCCCCTGGCTGCTGAGTTATATGGCTCAAGTCATCAGCATCCGGTGGTCGCACATAAGTGCCTTGGAAGTTGTCAAGAAATACGTCTTCCAAATCCTCCCAACTACCGACGGAGTCTGCTGGCAAGCTATTCAGCCAATGCCGAGCTGGTCCTTTGAGTTTTAGTGGGAGGTACTTGATGGCATGCAGATCATCACCGCGAGCCATGTGGATGTGAAGGAGGAAATCCTCAATCCATACAGCGGGATCTGTTGTACCATCATACGGTTCGACATTTACGGGTTTAAAACCCTCCGGGAATTCGTGATCCATAACTTCATCAGTGAAGCATAGGGGGTGTGCGGCGCCTTTGTGTCAGGCTATATCACGACGCAGTTCATATGAGTCTTGTCTACTGTATTCGGCCCGGCCGAATTTACTTTTAGTGTATTCGGCGCGACGGTCCTCGTGCCGCGTTGGCGCGCGCCCCCGTGACATGTATATTGACCTTGCATGTTTTGCCCTGCTGTCCAATACGTCTCGCAGGTCCCGTGTGTTTCCCCCGGCCTTGGTATTATTGATTGAGTGGCAGCGGGGTGCAGGCTGAACTTCAGGTTGAAACGCCTCTCTGGCTCGGCCACGCGGTGGCCGGTCAACCGCATCGTACACTGGCGATGGAGGTTTCAATTCTTCCTCCTCGAGTTGAGGTTGCAACCTGCGCTGTGGGTAACTCTTGGAGGGGCGCTCGAGTTCGTATTCCTCGGCCGCAAGGACTTTGGTCCATCTATCTGCTAGCAAGTCTTGATCAGCTTGAAGTTGTTGTTGCTTTTTCTTCAGGCTATTTGTTGTGGCCATAAGCCGGCGCTTGAAGCGCTCCTGCTCGACGGGATCCTCAAGCACGATAAATTCTTCGTCATCGAGGCTCACCTCGTCTTCGGAGAGAGGCATGTAATTGTCCTCCTCCGATTTTCCATTTGCTGCCTGCTCTGGAGGGCTAGCTTGTTCACCCTCCCGCTCTACATCACGTTGGAGGGGACTGTGGTTGTCTTCGGCACTTACCGGAGTGTTATTGTCTCTTGTGCCGGTATCACTACTTTTGCTATGGTGGGACTTAGAGGGCGCCGCTAACGTCTGCGCTTGGGTTACTTCTCAGAGGGGTCATCCTCCGCTGTCTCCTCGCCATTTCCTAATTTGGGGTGTCCACCATGTATATATCATATGATGAGGTGGCGGTCCAGCGCTCTGTGGGCGGTGGTTCCTGTTCGTCCCCTGCATCGTCTTCCATACCATCGATGTCTTCAGACTCGAAGTCGAGCATGTCGGTTAAATCATCGACAGTGGCTACTAAGTGGGTGGTGGGTGGGTAGTGAATTTCTTCGTCGTCCGCATCCCATTCTAGCAGGACATAGTTCGGCCAAGGTTCTCCTAACAAGGAGAGAGACCTTAATGAATTTATCACATCGCTGAAAGGTGAGTGCTGAAAGATATCCGCAAAGGTGAACTCCATGATCGGTGCCCAGTCAAATTTGATAGGCACGGATGCAGGCGGATCGGAGTCCGTGGCCGGGGACGAATCTAGTGGTTCAGGAATACGGCTCTCGTAAGGGGTGAAGTCAGTATCCGGCTCCATCGCCAGTGAGAGTGCGGCCTCCATGGCGGGATCTATCCCCCCGTCGTCGGATGTTGCAATTTGCTCTATATTGAGGGTCGGAGTAGTTGCAGGTGTGATCTCCCGAACACTATCCGATGGCAGAGTTACGTCATGCTCGTCGTGATTGTGCGGCGCACCTGACATGGGCTCGAATCCGTCGAAGATCAGGTCTCCGCGGATGTTGGCAGTGTAGTTTAAATATCTGAATCTGACCTGATGGCCAGGGGCGTAGCTCTCGATCTGCTCCAGACGACCAAGTGAGTTGGCCCGTAGTGCGAAGCCGCCGAATACGAAGATCTGTCCGGGGAGGAAATCCTCACCCTGGACCGCATCATTACGATGATCGAAAGAGCCATCAAGCCTTTACGGTGACGGCACAATGGAACTCTCAATGAAAGCACCAATGTCGGTGTCAAAACCGGCGGATCTCGGGTAGGGGGTCCCGAACTGTGCGTCTAAGGCGGATGGTAAGAGGAGGCAGGGGACACGATGTTTACCCAGGTTCAGGCCCTCTCGATGGAGGTAATACCCTACGTCCTTCTTGATTGATCTTGATGATATGAGTATTACAAGAGTTGATCAACCACGAGATCGTAGAGGCTAAACCCTAGAAGCTAGCATATGGTATGATTGTATGTTGTCCTATGGACTAAACCCTCCGGTTTATATAGACACCGGAGGGGGCTAGGGTTACACAAAGTTGGTTACAAGGGAGGAGATCCACATATCCGTATTGCCAAGCTTGCCTTCCATGCCAAGGAAAGTCCCATCCGGACACGGGACGAAGTCTTCAATCTTGTATCTTCATAGTCCAACAGTCCGGCCAAAGGATATAGAGTTCGAGGGACGTCAACGAGCTGAACGTGTGCAGAACTTGGGGGTGTCGTATGTTCGGTGCTTGATCGGTTAAATCGAGAAGACGTTCGACTACATCAACCGCGTTAATCTCAAGCTTCCGCTTTCGGTCTATGAGGTTACATAGACACACCCTCGCCTCTCGTTGCTATGCATCTCCTAGATAGATCTTGCGTGAGCGTAGGAATTTTTTTGTAATTGCATGCTACGTTCCCCAATAGTGGTATCAGAGCCAGGTCTATGCGTAAATGATATGCATGAGTAGAACACAAAGAGTCGTGGGCGATCATAGTCATACTGCTTACCACCAACATCTTATTTTGATTCGGCGATATTGTTGGAGGAAGCAGCCCGGACCAACCTTACATGACCATCTTCATGAGACCGGTTCCACCGACAGACATGCAACTTGTTTTGCATAAAGGTGGATGGCGGGTGTCTGTTTCTCCAACTTTAGTTGAATCGAATTTGACTACAGTCGGTCCTTGTTGAAGGTTAAAATTGCAAACTTGACGAAACATCATTGTGGTTTTAATGCGTAGGTAAGAATGGTTCTTACTAGAAGCCCGTAGCAGCCACGTAAAACTTGCAACAACAAAGTAGAGGATGTCTAACTTGTTTTTGCAAGACATGTTGTGATGTGATATGGTCAAGACATGATGTGATATACGTTATTGTATGAGATGACATGTCTAACAACAAAATATTTTCTGAACTATACTAGATTTCTTGATTGGCCAGACTTGAACCCTGTGTTGCCCATACATGTTGCATGATGTTGTGGCATGCATGCTTGCATGTTAAAAGAAATAGGTTAGTGAAAGATATCCCGCACGTTGTTGTGGGAATATTTGCAACATTTTTCGATGAGATTCACCGCATCAAACATGAATATTTTGCGCAACAATATAAGAGCTGAAACTGATAATACATATTAGTTATTCTGTTTGATTATTGTATAGTTTTAAAATATTTATTAAATATAAATAATACTCCCTTCGTTTCTAAATATGTGTCTTCTTAGAGATTTCAAATGGACTATCACATACAGATGTATATAAACATATTTTAAAGTGTAGATTCACTCATTTTGCTTTGTATGCAGTCACTTGTTAAAATCTTTAGAAAGACAAATATTTAGGAACGGGGGGAGTATAATATAATGAAAATTCTCATGTATGTTTGCAGGTTGAGGTGGGTCTTTTCCCATACATGTTGCATTATGTTGTGGCATACTTGCATGTTGAAATAAATAGGTTAGTGGGAGTGGGCATTTTCTCATGCATATTGTGTGGTGAGATGGCATGCTTGCATGTTGAAAGAAATAGGTTAGTGACGGCTAGCTATTTAGCTATAGAAGATACTCAATTAGAGATTTGTCTTTTCTCACTACTTATTTAACATATGAGTGTTTCAGCGGAGACTGTTAAGTTGAACTTCTGCCTAAACTTTAAGCCACATTCACGAATAACTTGACAATGGACTATGCCTTGAATTGCAAGTATTGTGCGAACGGGTTGGCTGCCAGTAGGCTACCCCGCGGTTTGAAGCATATACGTCGTACTCCCTGGTCTTTCCATGAGCTTACTAGAGATCGCCCAAGTCTCATAGGCTATCACATTCACATTCAAGGCTCATGTAGGTGTGTTCTTTCAAGACTGTCTCTATAGGATAGCATCTTGGAGTACACAATAAGTCCTCATGAGCCTTCTGTCTATGTGTCATGGGCCGCCCGATATGGCCCACACCTGAAACGACAAAGGGGGTCCTCGGTCGGCCTACCTGGCCGAGAACTGACGTGTTGAGACCCCCCCTGGTGCACGGGACACCATCATCCACATCCCCTTGACACTTACTTCATCATACATTTATAAACTTGCGGCACGGCGAATATCACATCTGCAACTCACATCAGTGAAGCCATAGTGGACTAAGTAAAGGAGACAGGGACCAAGAGTATCTTCCATGAGCCGAGTGCGTATTTAGGTGGAGTCCTTTGTGGCCCATGAACATTGTGTGAGTGTGTTATTATATCACCTGGAACGACGAAATAGGCATGTGGTGCAAAACATCACCTTCTTTCTCTTATAGCTCACCTCCTGATTTCTTTGTTGCCATCCTCAATTTCCCTACCAACTCCCGATCTGTGTGATGTCGATCCCTTCTCTGGGTCAGGTCATCACAGGGAGGTGGCCACCGAAGCTAGGCAATGGGAAAGTAGGAAAATAGAGAAGAGATTGGCAGAATGGTGGGATGTGGTCGTATGGGGGTCGGGGGTGAACAACGACAACGGAGCCGCATGCAAGGACCACCACGCAACCAGTGGCGAAACTAGCCAAGATCTGGGGTGGGGAAGGAATTTCTAATCCGAGGACCTTAAAAATTGTTCCTTCATAATTTTTACCCAGGCTGGGGGGTGTGGCCCTTGTTGGCCTACACATAGCTCCGGCAATGTTGGAGCTACATAACAACGCGAGAGTCCCCGAGAGCACAATGTATCCATCGCACTTAAGGCTTAAGGCCTTAGTGCTCCCACGGCGGGGATCATAATCTAGTATCGTGCAATCCCAACTAGACATGTTGTTGACAAGACATATCATCAAATCAGGAAAAGAGAGGATACTAGTATCATAGCAATTGAATGCCACTTTGAATCATACATAATAATAAACGAGATCGTCTTAAATAAATACAAATGCATGTAGTTATGCATGATTCTCCTCAATGACTAGCCTTAGATAGGGATTTGGCATGTTCCACAGCCAGGTATGCCTGAATACCAACTCAGCTAATGGTTGGCCGCCTAAGAGCAACTCCAATGGGGCGACCCATTTCGTCCGCCCGCGTCCGTTGGGGTCGACGTGGACAAAAGTGGCGGCCCAACGCACCGACCCAAACTCAAATCGTGTCCGCCCGGCGTCCGCACCGACCCATTTCCGGCCCAAAATTGCGCCTGGAATGCGTCGGCGCAGACGCGAAGCGGACGCGCCGCGCGTCTCCTCGCCGTCCGCCACGTCCCCACCTGGCGGCCACCCAACCGCCACCGGTCGTCCTATTTATGACGACCACTGACAGCGGGCCCACGCGTCAGCCAGTGCGCGTGTCCTTTTTTAACCACGCATGCGGCGGGGTCAGCCTCATCCACTTCTCCCGTCCACATCTGCCCCCCACCACTTCCTTTGCTTCCTCGCCAGCGACCGCAAACCCTAGCGCGCGCCATGGGCCTCTTCGGCAAAAGCAATGGCAAGGGGAAGGGCACCCCCGGCGCCTCATCATCCCGTGCTCCCCCTCCCCCTCCCCCTCCACCGCCGGCGTGTTTCCGCCCTGGACGCCGGTTTTGTCACTTTATTGTATGAAATGCAATCGCCATGTATTTGCTTTACTTTATCACTATGCGTTAGTGATAGTTGTAGAAGCAATAGTTGGTGAGACGACAACGACGCTACGATGGAGATCAAGGTGTCAAGCCGGTGTCGATGGAGATCATGACGGTGCTTTCGAGATGGAGATCAAAGGCACAAGATGATGATGGCCATATCATGTCACATATTTTGATTGCATGTGATGTTTACCTTTTATGCATCTTATTTTTCTTAGTACGGTGGTAGCATTATAAGATGATCCCTCACTAAAATTTCTAGGTATAAGTGTTCTCCTTGAGTATGCACCGTTGCGACAGTTTGTCGTGCTGAGACACCACATGATGATCGGGTGTGATAAGCTCCATGTTCACATACAACGGGTGCAAGACAGTTTTGCACGTGCGGAATACTCGGGTGAAACTTGACGAGCCTAGCATGTACGGACATGGCCTCGGAACACTAAGACCGAAAGGACGAACGTGAATCATATAATAGATTTGATCAACATAGAGATGTTCACCATTCAAAACTACTCCATCTCACGTGATGATCGGACATGGTTTAGTTGATATGGATCACGTGATCATTTAGATGACCTGATGGATGTCTATGTAAGTGGGAGTTCTTAAGTAATATGATTAATTGAACTTAAATTTATCATGAACTTAGTCCTGATAGTTTTTGCATATCTATGTTGTAGATCAATGGCCTGTGCTACCATTCCCCTGAATTTTAATATGTTCCTAGATAAAGCTAAGTTGAAAGATGATGGTAGCAACTACATGGACTGGGTCCAAAACTTGAGGATTATCCTCATTACTGAACAGAAGAATTACGTCCTTGATGCACCGCTAGGTGCAAGGCCAGCTGCATGAGCAACTGCTGACGTTGTGAACGTCTGGCAAGCTAAATTTGATGACTACTCGATAGTTCAGTGTGCCATGCTTTACAACTTAGAATCGGGACTTCAAAGACATTTTCAATGTCATGGAGCATATGAGATGTTTCAGGAGTTGAAGTTAATATTTCAAGTAAATGCCCGAGTTGAGAGATATGAAGTCTCCAACAAGTTCTATAGCTGCAAAATGGAGGGGAACATTTCTGTCAGTGAACACATACTCAGAATGTCTGGGTACCATAACCACTTGACTTAGCTAGGAGCTAATCTTCCGAATGATAGTGTTATTGACAGAGTTCTTCAATCACTGCCACCAAGCTATAAAGGCTTCGTGATGAACTATAATATGCAAGGGATGAACAAGATGATTCCTGAGCCCTTCGCAATGCTCAAAGCTGCAGAGGTAGAAATCAAGAAGGAGCATCAAGTGTTGATGGTTAACAAGACCACTAGTTTCAAGAAAAAGGGAAAAGGAAAGAAGGGGAACTTCAAGAAGAATAGAAAACAAGTTGCTACTCCCAGGAAGAAGCCCAAGTCTGGACCTAAGCCTGAAATTGAGTGCTTCTACTGCAAAGGGACTGGTCACTGGAAGCGGAACTGCCCCAAGTATTTGGCGGATAAGAAGGATGGCAAAGTGAACAAAGGTGTATTTGATATACATGTTATTGATGTGTACCTTACTAATGCTCGTAGTAGCGCCTGGGTATTTGATACTGGTTCTGTTGCTAATATTTGCAACTCTAAATAGGGGCTACGGATTAAACGAAGATTGGCTAAGGACGAGGTGACGATGCACATCAGAAATGGTTCCAAGGTCGATGTGATCGTTGTCGGCACGCTACCTCTACATCTAGCTTCGGGATTAGTTTTAGACCTGAATAATTGTTATTTGGTGCCAGCGTTGAGCATGAACATTATATCTGGATCTTGTTTGATGCAAGACGGTTATTCATTTAAATCAGAGAATAATGGTTGTTCTATTTATATGAGTAATATCTTTTATGGTCATGCTGAAGGAAATATGCCCTAGAGGAAATAATAAATTTGTTATTTATATTTCCTTATATCATGATAAATTTTTATTATTCATGCTAGAATTGTATTAACCGGAAACTTAGTACATGTGTGAATACATAGACAAAACAGAGTGTCCCTAGTATGCCTCTACTTGACTAGCTCGTTAATAAAATATGGTTAAGTTTCCTGACCATAGACATGTGTTGTCATTTGATGAACGGGATCACGTCATTAGAGAATGATGTGATGGACAAGACCCATTCGTTAGCTTAGCATAATGATCGTTCAGTTTTATTGTATTGCTTTCTTCATGACTTATACATATTCCTCTCACTATGAGATTATGCGACTCCCGAACGTCACAACGTAACTAGGTGATTATAAAGATGCTCTACAGGAGTCTCCGATGGTGTTTGTTGAGTTGGCATAGATCGAGATTAGGATTTTTCATTCCGTGTATCGGAGAGGTATCTCTGGGCCCTCCCGATAATGCACATCACTATGAGCATTGCAAGCAATGTGACTAATGAGTTAGTTGCGGGATGATGCATTACGGAATGAGTAAAGAGACTTGCCGGTAACGATATTGAACTAGGTATGATGAGACCGACGATCGAATCTCAGGCAAGTAACATATCGATTACAAAGGGAATAACGTATGTTGTTATGTGGTTTGACTAATAAAGATCTTCGTAGAATATGTAGGAGCCTGATGGGGAACGTAGTAATTCAAAAAAATTCCTAACTAGGAGATGCATAGCAACGAGAGGGGAGAATGTGTCCATGTACCCTCATAGACAGAAAGCAGAAGCGTTTAGTAACGCGGTTGATGTTGTCGAACGTCTTCACGATCCAACCGATCCAAGTACTGAACGTACAACACCTCCGTGTTCAGCACACGTTCAGCTCGATGACGTCCCTCGAGCTCTTGATCCAGTTGAGGACGACGGAGAGTTACGTCGCACGACGGCGTGGTGACGGTGATGATGAAGTTACCGGCGCAGGGCTTCGCCTAAGCATTGTGACGATATGACCGAGGTGTGTAACTATGGAGGGGGCACCACACACGGCTAAGACAAATCTTGGAGCGCCTTTCGGGTGTCCCCTGCCCACGTATATAAAGGAGGGTGGCAGAGAGGCCGGCACTCCTAGGGGCGGGCCAAGTGTAGGGAGTCCTACTAGGACTCCCAAGTCCTAGCAGGATTCCCTTTCCTTTTCGGAGTAGGAAAGAAGGAAAGGAGGGAGAGGGAGAAGGAAAGGGGGGGCCGCGCCCCCACCCCTTGTCCAATTCGGTTTGGGCAGGGGGGAGGCACACGCCACCTCGTGGCCCTTCTTTCCTCTCTCCACTAAATCCCAATAAGGCCCATTAACTTCCCCTGGCGAATTCCCGTAACTCCCCGGTACTCTGAAAAATACCCGAATCACTCGGAACTTTCTGATGTCCGAATATAGCCTTCCAATATATCGATCTTTACCTGTCGACCATTTTGAGACTCCTCGTCATGTCCGTGATCTCATCCGGGACTCCAAATGAACTTCGGTCATCAAATCGCATAACTCATAATATTAATCGTCATCGAACGTTAAGCGTGCGGACCCTACGGGTTCAAGAACTATGTAGACAAGACCGAGACACATCTCCGGTCGATAACCAATAGTGGAACCTGGATGCTCATATTGGCTCCTACATATTCTACGAAGATCTTTATTGGTCAAACCGCATAACAACATACGTTATTCCCTTTGTCATCGGTATGTTACTTGCCTGAGATTCGATCGTCGATATCATCATACCTAGTTCAATCTCGTTACCGGAAAATCTCTTTACTCGTTCCGTAATGCATCATCCCTTAACAAACTCATTAGTCACATTGCTTGCAAGGCTTATAGTAATGTGCATTACCGAGAGGGCCCAGAGATACTTCTCCGATACACGGAGTGACAAATTCTAATATAGATCTATGCCAACTCAACAAACACCATCGGAGACACCTTTAGAGCATCTTTATAATCACCCAGTTAGGTTGTGGCCTTTGATAGCACACAAGGTGTTCCTCCGGTATTCGGGAGTTGCATAATCTCATAGTCAGAGGAATATGTATAAGTCATGAAGAAAGCAATAGCAATAAAACTAAACGATCATTATGCTAAGCTAATGGATGGATCTTGTCCATCACATCATTCTCTAATGATTCGATCCCGTTCATCAAATGACAACACATGTCTATGGTCAGGAAACTTAACCATCTTTGATTAACGAGCTAGTCTAGTAGAGGCATACTAGGGACACTCTGTTTTGTCTATGTATTCACACATGTACTAAGTTTCCGGTTAATACAATTCTAGGATGAATAATAAACAGTTATCATGATATAAGGAAATATAAATACTGCCGGGGTACTGATCCACGGACACCTATGGGACCGGCCGACCGGGTCCCTTTCGGTTCGGCGGGGGCGGAGATTGTGCAAAGAGCAAATCGAGGCGATACACGCGAGCGGTTTACCCAGGTTCGGGTTGCACGGATGCGTAAAACCCTACTCCTGCTTTGTGGTTTGCATTCATTTCTTGCTCGGGAGCGCGGAGTGCTACAGTACACTTCAGCAGCTAGTAAGACCGAGCGTGAGTGAGTCCCCTCCCCCCCCCTATGTTGCGCATGGGCCTCCTTTTATATGCTTAAGGGGTCACCGACAGGTGGCAACGTAGACAAAAGGGCAAAAACGGAAGAGTGGTGGTTGGTACAACTACCTGTACAGTGTATCGTACCTACCCCTGGCGGCAGGGGACAAGGGCATTAATTGCCCGTCTGTGTCGCCTAAACAGTACCGAAAGGGACCGCTATGGACGCCACCGTTTGCCACGATGGTTATCTTGTCAGCGCCTGCTTGCCACCGCGCACCCCTAGCTGCACGGCCTCCTGCCATGTGTGCTTGGGAGGGTCCTAGAGTGACACGTTGGCAGGTGTGCTGGAGCGCGGGCACGAAGTGGGGGTTTCCCGCGGCAAGCTCCTTGCCGCGGTCGTCGTCTTGTCGTGTTCGGGAGCTTGTCGCTCACCGGGCCTTGCCGGGACGCGTGGCGCGTCGCGGCAAGTTTTCTTGGTATGCCTTGGTTGGCCTTCCCGGCAAGCTCCTCTTGCCAGGGTCTTGTTTCCTTCCCGGCCAGCTCCTCTTGCCGGGGCCTTGGTTTGAGTACTTTGTTCTTGAATGGCCCTCAAAGTAGCCGCGGAGGGTCTTGGCGGTCACTCGGCAAGCCTTGCCGCGGGATGCTGCGACTGCCCGTGCACAAGTTCGGGATACTAGGGTACCTCTACTCTAGTACACCGACAGGAGCCCCCGGGCCTGGGCCAGACACGGTGCCGAGCGCTGTTGGGCCAGGCCCAAAACAGTGCACGGGCACGCGCGGCCTAGGTCACGCCGCATATCTCTCCGCTTCCACCGCGCACGCTGTTGGGGAACGTAGTAATTTCAAAAAATTTCCTACGCACACGCGAGATCATGGTGATGCATAGCAACGAGAGGGGAGAGTGTTGTCTACATACCCACGCAGACCGACTGCGGAAGCGTTGACGCAACGTAGAGGAAGTAGTCGTACGTCTTTCCGATCCGACCGATCCAAGTACCGTTACTCCGGCACCTCCGAGTTCTTAGCACACGTACAGCTCGATGATGATCCCCGGGCTCCGATCCAGCAAAGCTTCGGGGAGGAGTTCCGTCAGCACGACGGCGTGGTGACGATCTTGATGTATTACCAACGCAGGGCTTCGTCTAAGCACTACAACGATATGATCGAGGTGGAATATGGTGGCAGGGGGCACCGCACACGGCTAAGGAACGATCTCAATGATCAACTTGTGTGTCTATGGGGTGCCCCCTGCCCCTGTATATAAAGGATGGAGGAGGAGGAGGCCGGCCAAGGCTAGGCGCGGCCAGGATGTGGAGTCCTACTAGGACTCCAAGTCCTAGTAGGAGTCCACCAAGAGGGGAGGAAGGGAGAAGGAAGTGGAGGAGTAGGAAAGGTGGCCGGCCCCCTTTTCCCTAGTCCAATTCGGACTAGAGGGGAGGGGGGCGCAGCAGGCCTTTTCTCCTCTTCCCACTAAAGCCCATCAAGGCCCAATACTTCTCCCAGCGAATTCCCGTAACTCTCCGGTACTCCGAAAAATACTCGGATCACTCGGAACCTTTCTGATGTCCGAATATAGTCGTCCAATATATTGATTTTTACGTCTCGACCATTTCGAGACTCCTCGTCATGTCCCCGATCTCATCTGGGACTCCGAACTCCTTCGGTACATCAAAACTCATAAACTCATAATATAACTGTCATCGAAACCTTAAGCGTGCGGACCCTACGGTTCGAGAACAATGTAGACATGACCGAGAGACGTCTCCGGTCAATAACCAATAGCGGGACCTGGATGACCATATTGGCTCCTACATATTCTACAAAGATCTTTATCGGTCAGACCGCATAACAACATACCTTGTTCCCTTTGTCATCGGTATGTTACTTGCCCGAGATTCCATCGTCGGTATCCAATACCTAGTTCAATCTCGTTACCGGCAAGTCTCTTTACTCGTTCCGTAATACATCATCTCGCAACTAACTCATTAGTTGCAATGCTTGCAAGGCTTATGTGACGTGCATTACCGAGAGGGCCCAGAGATACCTCTCCGACAATCGGAGTGACAAATCCTAATCTCGAAATACGCAAACCCAACATCTACCTTTGGAGACACCTGTAATGCTCCTTTATAATCACCCAGTTACGTTGTGACGTTTGGTAGCACCCAAAGTGTTCCTCCGGCAAACGGGAGTTGCATAATCTCATAGTCATAGGAACATGTATAAGTCATGAAGGAAGCAATAGCAACATACTCAACGATCGGGTGCTAAGCTAATGGAATGGGGTCATGTCAATCAGATCATTCAACTAATAATGTGACCTCGTTAATCAAATAACAACTCTTTGTCTATGGTTAGGAAACATAACCATCTTTGATTAATGAGCTAGTCAAGTAGAGGCATACTAGTGACACTCTGTTTGTCTATGTATTCACACATGTATTATGTTTCCGGTTAATACAATTCTAGCATGAATAATAAACATTTATCATGAAATAAGGAAATAAATAATAACTTTATTATTGCCTCTAGGGCATATTTCCTTCAGTCTCCCACTTGCACTAGAGTCAATAATCTAGATCACATCACCATGTGATTAACATCAATAGTTCACAACATCATGTGATTAACACCCATAGTTCACATCGCCATGTGACCAACACCCAAAGGGTTTACTAGATTCAGTAATCTAGTTCACATCACTATGTGATTAACACCCAAGGAGTACTAAGGTGTGATCATGTTTTGCTTGTGAGAGAATCTTAGTCAACGGGTCTGCCACATTCAGATCCGCATGTATTTTGCAAATTTCTATGTCAACAATGCTCTGCATGGAGCTACTCTAGCTAATTGCTCCCACTTTCAATATGTATCTAGACCGAGACTTAGAGTCATCTAGATTAGTGTCAAAACTTGCATCGGCGTAACCCTTTATGACGAACCTTTTTTTCACTTCCATAATCGAGAAACATATCCTTATTACACTAAGGATAATTTTGACCGCTGTCCAGTGATCTACTCCTAGATCACTATCGTACTCCCTTGCCAAACTCAGTGGTAGGGCATACAATAGATCTGGTATACAGCATGGCATACTTTATAGAACCTATGACTGAGGCATAGGGAATGACTTTCATTCTCTTTCTATCTTCTGCCGTGGTCGGGCTTTGAGTCTTACTCAACTTCACACCTTGTAACACAGGCAAGAAACCTTTTCTTTGACTGTTCCATTTTGAACTACTTCAAAATCTTGTCAAGGTATGTACTCATTGAAAAAACTTATCAAGTGTCTTGATCTATCTCTATAGATCTTGATACTCAATATGTAAGCAGCTTCACCGAGGTCTTTCTTTGAAAAACTCCTTTCAAACACTCCTTTATGCTTTGCAGAATAATTCTACATTATTTCCGATCAACAATATGTCATTCACATATACTTATCAGAAATGTTGTAGTGCTCCCACTCACTTTCTTGTAAATACAGGCTTCACCGCAAGTCTGTATAAAACTATATGCTTTGATCAACTTATCAAAGCGTATATTCCAACTCCGAGATTCTTGCACCAGTCCATAGATGGATCGCTGGAGCTTGCATATTTAGTTAACACCTTTAGGATTGACAAAACCTTCTAGTTGCATCGTATACAACTCTTCTTTAGTAAATCCATTAAGGAATGCAGTTTTGTTTATCCATTTGCCAGATTTCATAAAATGCGGCAATTGCTAACATGATTCAAATAGACTTAAGCATAGATATGAGTGAGAAAATCTCATCGTAGTCAACACCTTGAACTTGTCGAAAAACCTTTTGCGATAATTCTAGCTTTGTAGATAGTAACACTACTATCAGCGTCCGTCTTCCTCTTGAAGATCCATTTATTTTCTATGGCTTGCCGATCATCGGGCAAGTCAACCAAAGTCCATACTTTGTTCTCATACATGGATCATATCTCAGATTTCATTGCTTCAAGCCACTTTGTGGAATCTGGGCTCACCATCGCTTCTTCATAGTTCGTAGGTTCATCATGATCTAGTAGCATGACTTCCAGAACAGGATTACCGTACCACTCTGGCGCGGATCTTACTCTGGTTGATCTACGAGGTTCAGTAGTATCTTGTTCTGAAGTTTCATGATCATCATCATTAGCTTCCTCACTAACTGGTGTAGGTGTCACAGAAACAGTTTTCTGTGATGTACTACTTTCCAATAAGGGAGCAGGTACAGTTACCTCGTCAAGTTCTACTTTCCTCCCACTCACTTCTTTCGAGAGAAACTCCTTCTCCAGAAAGTTTCCGAATTTAGCAACAAAAGTCTTGCCTTCGGATCTGTGATAGAAGGTGTATCCAATAGTTTCCTTTGGATATCCTATGAAGACGCACTTCTCCGATTTGAGTTTGAGCTTATCAGGATGAAAACTTTTTCATATAAGCATCGCAACCCCAAACTTTAAGAAATGACAGCTTAGGTTTCTTGCCAAACCATAGTTCACATGGTGTCGTCTCAACGGATTTAGATGGTGCCCTATTTAACGTGAATGTAGCTGTCTCTAATGCATAACCCCAAAACGATAGTGGTAGATCGGTAAGAGACATCATAGATTGCACTATATCCAATAAAGTACGGTTATGACGTTCGGACACTCCATTATGCTGTGGTGTTCCATGTGGCATGAGTTTGTGAAACTATTCCACATTGTTTTAATTGAAGACCAAACTCGTAACTCAAATATTTTACCTCTGCGATCATATCGTAGAAACTTTTATTTTCTTGTCACGATGATTTTCCACTTCACTATGAAATTATTTGAACTTTTCAAATGTTTCAGACTTATGTTTCATCACGTAGATATCCCCATATCTGCTCAAATCATCTGTGAAGGTCGGAAAATAATGATACCTGCTGCAAGCCTTAATATTCATCGGACCACATACATCAGTATGTATGATTTCCAACAAATCTGTTGCTTGCTTCATTGTTCCGGAGAACGGCGTTTTAGTCATCTTGCCCAAGAGGCATGGTTCGCGAGCATCAAGTGATTCATAATCAAGTGATTCCAAAATCCCATCAGCATGGAGTTTCTTCATGCGCTTTACACCAATATGACCTAAACAGCAGTGCTACAAATAAGTTGCACTATCATTATTAACTTTGCATCTTTTGGTTTCGATATTATGATTATGTGTATCACTACGATCAAGATCCAACGAACTATTTTCATTGGGTGTGTAACCATATAAGGTTTTATTCATGTAAACAGAACAACAATTTATTCTCTTACTTACATGAATAACCATATCACAATAAACATGATCAAATCATATTCATGCTTAACGCAAACACCAAATAACACTTATTCAGGTTCAACACTAATCCTGAAAGTATAGGGAGTGTGCGATGATGATCATATCAATCTTGGAACCACTTCCAACACACATCGTCACTTCACCCTTAACTAGTCTCTGTTTATTCTGCAACTCCCGTTTCGAGTTACTAATCTTAGAAACTGAACTAGTATCAAACACTGAGGGGTTGCTATAAACACTAGTAAAGTACACATCAATAACATGTATATCAAATATACTTATGTTCACTTTGCCATCCTTCTTATCTGCCAATCACTTGAGGTAGTTCTGCTTCCAGTGACCAGTCCCTTTGCAGTAGAAACACTTAGTCTCAGGCTTAGGACCAGACATGGGCTTCTTCACTTGAGCAGCAACTTGCTTGCTTTTCTTCTTGAAGTTCCCCTTCTTCCCTCTGCCCTTTTCTTGAAACTAGTGATCTTGTCAACCATCAACACTTGATGTTTTTCTTGATTTCTACCTTCGTTGATTTCAGCATCACGAAGAGCTTGGGAGTTGTTTCCATTATCCCTTGCATATTATAGTTCATCACAAAGTTCTACTAACTTGGTGATGGTGACTAGAGAATTCTGTCAATCACTATCTTATCTGGAAGATTAACTCCCACTTGATTCAAGCGATTGTAGTACCCAGACAATCTGAGCACATGCTCACTAGTTGAGCGATTCTCCTCCATCTTTTAGCTATAGAACTTGTTGGAGATCTCATATCTCTCAACTCGGGTATTTTCTTGATATATTAACTTCAACTCCTGGAACATCTTATATGGTCCATGACGTTCAAAACGTCTTTGATGTCCCGATTCTAAGCCGTTAAGCATGGTGCACTTAAACTATCAAGTAGTCATCATATTGAGCTAGCTAAACGTTCATAACGTCTGCATCTGCTCCTGCAATAGGTCTGTCACCTAGCGGTGCATCAAGGACATAATTCTTCTGTGCAGCAATGAGGATAAACCTCAGATCACGGATCCAATCCGCATCTTTGCTACTAACATCTTTCAACACAATTTTCTCTAGGAACATATCAAAATAAGCATATGAAAGCAACAACGCGAGCTATTGATCTACAACATAGATATGCTAATACTACCAGGACTAAGTTCATGATAAATTAAAGTTCAATTAATCATATTACTTAAGAACTCCCACTTAGATAGACATCCCTCTAATCCTCTAAGTGATCACGTGATCCAAATCAACTAATCCATGTCCGATCATCACGTGAGATGGAGTAGTTTCATTGGTGAACATCACTATGTTGATCATATCTACTATATGATTCACGCTCGACCTTTCGGTCTCCGTGTTCCGAGGCCATATCTGCATATGCTAGGCTCGTCAAGTTTAACCTGAGTATTCCGCGTGTGCAAAACTGGCTTGCACCCGTTGTAGATGGACGTAGATCTTATCACACCCGATCAACACGTGGTGTCTGGGCACGACGAACTTTGGCAACGGTGCATACTCAGGGAGAACACTTCTTGATAATTAGTGAGAGATCATCTTAAAATGCTACCATCAAACTAAGCAAAATAAGATGTATAAAAGATAAACATCATATGCAATCAAAATATGTGACATGATATGGCCATCATCATCTTGCGCCTTTGATCTCCATCTCCAAAGTACTGTCATGATCTCTATCGTCACCGGCATGACACCATGATCTCCATAATCTTGATATATATCAATGTGTCGTCACACGGTCGTCTCGCCAACTATTGCTCTTGCAACTATTGCTATCGCATAGCGATAAAGTAAAGCAATTATTTGGCACTTGCATCTTATGCAATATAGAGACAACCATAAGGCTTTTGCCAGTTGCTGATAACAAAACATGATCATCTCATACAACAACTTATATCTCATCACGTTTTGACCATATCACATCACAACATGCCCTGCAAAAATAAGTTAGACTCCTCTACTTTCTTGTTGCATGTTTTACGTGGCTGCTACGGGCTTAAGCAAGAACCAATCTTACCTACGCATCAAAACCACAACGATAGTTTGTCAAATAGACTCCGTTTTAACCTTCGCAAGGACCGGGCGTAGCCACACTCGGTTCAACTAAAGTTGGAGAAACTGTCACCCGCTAGCCACCTTTGTGCAAAGCACGTCGGGAGAACCGGTCTCGCGTAAGCGTACGCGTAATGTCGGTCCGGGCCGCTTCATCCAACACTACCACCGAACCAAAGTATGACATGCTGGTAGGCAGTATGACTTATATCGCCCACAACTCACTTGTGTTCTACTCGTGCATATAACATCAAACCATAAAAACCTAGGCTCGGATGCCACTGTTGGGGAACGTAATAATTTCAAAAAATTTCCTACGCACACGCGAGATCATGGTGATGCATAGCAACGAGAGGGGAGAGTGTTGTCTACGTACCCACGCAGACCGACTGCGGAAGCGTTGACGCAACATAGAGGAAGTAGTCGTACGTCTTTCCGATCCGACCGATCCAAGTACCGTTACTCCGGCACCTCCGAGTTCTTAGCACACGCACAGCTCGATGACGATCCCCGGGCTCCGATCCAGCAAAGCTTCGGGGAGGAGTTCCGTCAGCATGACGGCGTGGTGATGATCTTGATGTATTACCGACGCAGGGCTTCGTCTAAGCACTACAACGATATGATCGAGGTGGAATATGGTGGCAGGGGGCACCGCACACGGCTAAGGAACGATCTCAATGATCAACTTGTGTGTCTATGGGGTGCCCCCTGCCCCTGTATATAAAGGATGGAGGAGGAGGAGGCCGGCCAAGGCTAGGCGCGGCCAGGATGTGGAGTCCTACTAGGACTCCAAGTCCTAGTAGGAGTCCACCAAGAGGGGAGGAAGGGAGAAGGAAGTGGAGGAGTAGGAAAGGTGGCCGTCCCCCTTTTCCCTAGTCCAATTCGGACTATAGGGGAGGGGGGCGCAGCAGGCCTTTTCTCCTCTTCCCACTAAAGCCCATCAAGGCCCAATACTTCTCCCAGCGAATTCCCGTAACTCTCCGGTACTCCGAAAAATACTCGGATCACTCAGAACCTTTCCGATGTCCGAATATAGTCGTCCAATATATCGATTTTTACGTCTCGACCATTTCGAGACTCCTCGTCATGTCCCCAATCTCATCTGGGACTCCGAACTCCTTCGGTACATCAAAACTCATAAACTCATAATATAACTGTCATCGAAACCTTAAGCGTGCGGACCCTACGGTTCGAGAACAATGTAGACATGACCGAGACACGTCTCCGGTCAATAACCAATAGCGGGACCTGGATGCCCATATTGGCTCCTACATATTCTACAAAGATCTTTATCGGTCAGACCGCATAACAACATACGTTGTTCCCTTTGTCATCGGTATGTTACTTGCCCGAGATTCGATCGTCGGTATCCAATACCTAGTTCAATCTCGTTACCGGCAAGTCTCTTTACTCGTTCCGTAATACATCATCTCACAACTAACTCATTAGTTGCAATGCTTGCAAGGCTTATGTGACGTGCATTACCGAGAGGGCCCAGAGATACCTCTCCGACAATCGGAGTGACAAATCCTAATCTCGAAATACGCCAACCCAACATCTACCTTTGGAGACACCTGTAATGCTCCTTTATAATCACCCAGTTACGTTGTGACGTTTGGTAGCACCCAAAGTGTTCCTCCGGCAAACGGGAGTTGCATAATCTCATAGTCATAGGAACATGTATAAGTCATGAAGGAAGCAATAGAAACATACTCAACGATCGGGTGCTAAGCTAATGGAATGGGTCATGTCAATCAGATCATTCAACTAATGATGTGACCTCGTTAATCAAATAACAACTCTTTGTCTATGGTTAGGAAACATAACCATCTTTGATTAATGAGCTAGTCAAGTAGAGGCATACTAGTGACACTCTGTTTGTCTATGTATTCACACATGTATTATGTTTCCGGTTAATACAATTCTAGCATGAATAATAAACATTTATCATGAAATAAGGAAATAAATAATAACTTTATTATTGCCTCTAGGGCATATTTCCTTCACACGCCCAGAACGGCACGCGTCAAACGCGGCGTCGTGGGTGACGTGGGCGGCGTGCGCGGGGCTAAGCCCCGCGAGCATGCGTCAGGCCATGATGAAGGAGACGGTTCACGCCCTCCTCCCTAAACGGAGGTAGGCGTGGGGGTGTGGTGCATTTACTGGACGGGGCCGGTGCGCGGTTTTCAAGGCGTCCACTTCCCGCGATCACGGGGTGGGGCGAGGCCGCCTCATCCGTCGCCTCGGTTCTGCATCCCCGCCACGCGGCTCCCATGCGCTTGGGGTTGCGGACGGTGGAAGCGGGAAACTGGGCCGTCGCGAGCAGAGGCAGCGGGTCGGCCCCGACTCCCTGCTCTTCCCGTGCCTTGATTCGCTGAGCGGGGCGGCCGAGCCCCCACCTCGCTCCTTTATAAAGAGCGGGAGGGGAGCACAGAAGCCCGCACTCTCTCATCTCCTCCTTTCTTCAGCTTCTGCTCCCCTTTCTCTCATTCGCCATGGAGAAAGGGAACCCTGGCCCTTCATCGGTGGCGGCGAGGGTCGCCGCCAGACAGCGCACCCCTCCCTCTCCCGCGCCCGTGGTGGCAGAGCCAGCCATAAGGGGAATAGGGAGGGGCGAGGTCGTGGACGAGGTCGAGGACCAGGTCGAGGCGCTCGGGGAAGAGGCGGACAGGGCGGCGCGCCAG
This sequence comes from Triticum urartu, assembly GCF_056163025.1. Classification (NCBI taxonomy): domain Eukaryota; kingdom Viridiplantae; phylum Streptophyta; class Magnoliopsida; order Poales; family Poaceae; genus Triticum; species Triticum urartu. The sequence goes on along the minus strand of NC_141877.1, from coordinate 651,369,422 downwards.
CTTCGCCTCCGCCGGCGGTTCCTCTCCCCACGGCGGTCCATATAGGGGACGACCCTTGCGAGTTCTTCGTCAAGCTGCGCCGGACGCCTCGTCGTCGCCTCCGGCTTCCAGCTCCGTTTGCGAGCGCGATGGAGTTGGACCCGCCCGAGACACTGAGACTGCACATGAGGGGCTGTGGGATCAGCGGCACGCGGGTCCGCGTTGTATTCCCAGCCCCTAATGTGATGTATCTTGATCGAGGGTGGAAGACGTTCGCCCGTATCCACAGCCTGATGGAGGGGTTTACCCTCCATTTTAAGTTGATGGAGGGCGATCTCCTCTCCGTCAAGGTCTTCGGGTGCTTCGGCACTCGGGTGAAGTGCTGCGTGGACAGCTCCTCCGATAGTGAAGGCTCCCCCTCGAGCGAGAGTGACGAGGAGGAGAGCGACAGCGACGATGAGGGTAGCGGGCGGCGGGATGGCGGGTCCGACTAGGTGTCGGGCGCTGCTTCGTGCGGCACCGGTGATCCCATCATCCGTGTCGCCGGCTCCTTGAACTCCCCGGGGTCGTCTCCTTGGGCGGCTGGCGTAGGGAGGCTGTGGAAGGGGAAGAGGGCTGGCGACAAGGCCGTCAAGTCGGAGTACGAGGGCGTGGTGCCCTTGACAGCGTGCTGACGTCCTGCCGCCCCGTCTTCGAGCCCTGCTTCCGGCGCCGCCATCACCGTCCAGCCTTCGGACGGCCCCCGGGATGTTCTCTTGGTGTCTTCTGGCACCCGTAGCTCGCCTAGGCGCCCCTTTTGCCCTTTTCGCCTCCTTGACCTACCTCCTAAAGAGAGGGACAGGAAAGGGATTACGGGCATCTTATCTTTTTAATTTGAAAGCCTTCGGGCCTTAGCTGCATCTAAAACTTGTAATCCTCTCTTTCATGTTTTTCATCCTCTATGGACTGTACCTGAGTGGGATGTTTTTTAATGAAAAGGGGATGCTTGCCGGGTTATTTGTCTCGCGGGTTGAACCCACGCCAAGGAGCAAATCCTTGGTATCCCTCGGACAGACATTTCATCTCCCGGCAACAGGCCCTGCCGCCTTCCCACGTCGCTCGACCTTTCTCACGCCTTTGACGGAGGCGGGAACGAGGCGGGTGCGGCCTCCTCGTTTCATCCCTTTGCTGCCGCGACTACGACCAAACTTGGCCCCGGGAACGAGCCCCAGGGCCTAGAGTTGAGGGAGCACGGCAGTTTTCGGGAAGAAACGTTGGTTTCGCATTCCCCAGTCCATAAGAGGATGCATGATGAGGGACGAAAGACTTATCTGATATCGCAGCCCCCGGCAACTCTGGCTTGCCGTGGATGAATCTTGGTACTCGCAGCCCCCGGCAACACTGGCTTGCCGGGGCCCAGGTGTCGGTGCGCCCTTCTTCTCCTTTTCGTCCTCAAGCGGTCTGGCCAGGATATGCGAGCCCTGCGAACGAAAGAAAAGCAAAGGGACGGACACTCGACCTCTAAGCTAGGGGTTAGCCGTTGTTAGGCACTACCAACCCTAACCAAGGACGAGACTCGACCTAGCATGCATGCTATAACCCCGGGGTGCCAGCGCTTCATTTACTTGTGCTCAGGGTCTGCGCCTGGCTTTGTACAAAGGATTACATGCAACAGCGGCAAGACTTGTACAAAAGGGTGGTTGCCGGACAGGGTCCAACAACCGCGCCTTACGGGTAAAACTTACGAAGATGCTCGATGTTCCAGGAGTTGCTCACTGGTACGCCATCTTCGGTCTCAAGGAGGACAGCGCCAGGCCTTGTGACTCGCTTCACCCGGTAAGGGCCTTCCCACTTCGGCGTCAACTTGTTGGAATTCTTGGCGGACTGAACGCGCCGAAGAACAAGGTCGCCTTCCTCGAGACTCCTGGCATTGACTCTGCGGCTATGGTAGCGGCGCAGAGCTTGCTGGTAGCGAGCGGCTCGCACAGCAGCCTGAAGACGGTCTTCCTCAAGGAGCAGCGCGTCATCTTGCCGCAGCTGCTCTTGCTCAAGCTCATCATAAGCGAGCACTCGAGGTGACCCGTATACGGGTTCCGTGGGGGTAACTGCTTCTGCTCCATAGACTAGAGCAAAAGGTGTCTGGCCAGTGGCTCGATTTGGCGTCGTCCTGATCGACCAAAGAACCACCGGCAGCTCCTCGATCCAGTTTCTTCCGCACTTGTGCAGCCTGTCGAAAGTTCTGGTCTTGAGCCCGCGCAGCACTTTAGCATTTGCCCTCTCCGCTTGACCGTTGCTTCTCGGGTGAGCAATAGAAGCGAAGCAGATCTTGGCGCCAATATCTTGGACGTATTGCATGAAGGTGCGGCTCGTGAATTGTGTACCGTTGTCGGTGATTATCCTGTTAGGGATCCCGAAGCGGCAAACAATCGACCTGAAGAACCTGACGGCTGACTGTGCGGTCACCTTCCTCACTGGTTCCACTTCTGGCCACTTTGTGAACTTGTCGATTGCAACGTACAAGTACTCAAAGCCCCCGACAGCTCGGGGAAAGGGGCCGAGGATGTCGAGCCCCCAGACCGAAAATGGCCAGGATAAAGGGATCGTCTGGAGAGCTTGAGCTGGCTGGTGTATTTGCTTGGAATGGAACTGGCACGCTTCACACTTGGTTACTTGTGCAGTTGCATCCTGGAGGGCTGTTGGCCAGAAGAAACCTTGCCGGAATGCTTTGCCGACAAGTGCTCTTGCGCCAATGTGGTGACCACATATGCCTCCGTGTATCTCTGCCAACAGCTTTTGTCCGTCTTCCCGGTGAATACACTTCAATTTCACACCATTCAGTCTTCTTCTGTACAGTGTCTTGTCGACAAACTGGTACATACTTGACTGCCGGGCTACTCTTTCCGCTTCTTCTTGCTCTTCGGGAAGTTCTCCTGTCTGAAGGAAACGAACAATTTGCTGCGCCCATGTTGGAGCTTGTGGCTCGACAACAAGGACCAAAGGCAACTCTGCTGCTGCGGGAACATCCGCTTCTACGGCAAGAACCTGCGGCTCTGCCGGAGCTTGACGTTCCCCGACAAGCTTGCCGGAGCAAAACTTGCCGGGAGCTTCTGCTTCAACGGAACAAAACCTAGGGCTTGCTGGAGCATCTTGCTCCTTAGCGCTCTTGGTGTTAGTCCCAGCTGCTGCGGGAACATCCGCTTCTACGGCGAGAAGTTGCATCTCTGGCGGAGCTTGACGTTCCCCGACAAGCTTGCCGGAGCAAAACTTATCGGGAGCTTCTGCTTCGACGGAACAAACCCTAGGGCTTGCCAGAGCAGACTACTCCTCAGCGCCTTCGGCGTTGATCTTAGGGACCTTCTTGGCGGCGACTTCAGGAAGCTCCGCCGGCAAATAGTCACCAGGAATCAACTTCCTCTTCTTGCTGTCGTTCTTGAAGAACTTGGCGCTGATCGCGACGAGCTCGCGGATCTGACGATGCGGTGGAGTCGCTGTCGAGGTGGATCCGGCGAGTCGGCGATCTCGGCCTTCGGGGTGGAGAGTGCACGGTGGTCGCACCCTCACCAGTCTTGTCGCCACCAGCTCGCGCCTGGCTAACTTGTCGCGGCTGCGATGTGCTCGGCTGCCGTGGGTTGTCGCCGTTGGCGAAGCCGATGAGGCTCTGAATGGTGGCCCTCTAGTCATCGATCTTGTCTGCCGCTGGAGGGAAGTCTAGGAGCAGCTGAGCTCGCGCCAAAGCTTCGGCTGCAGTGGCGGGCGGTGGTGGCGAACGGTGCGAGGAGCGGGATATGCTCGGACTTCTAACCACGTTAGAAGGAGCAATATCCTGTCCAGGCAACCGTGCCTCGCTCGTGCCAGCATGTTGGCGTGCATGGTGGTCCTGAGCGCTCCGAGATCCACTAGCTCGATCTTGGTCTAGCAAACGCATGGTACCATGAGTACCATGACGCTGCCGGTCCCGCACCTCCTGAGACAGGCGCGGTGCATGTACGGACGCCGAGGTCTTGGAGTGCGCCCGGTCGTCGTGGGAGCCGGCTACGCCGCCGATGGGCAACGCAGCCTCGCCCTTGGTCCTGGCAGCACCATGAGCTCCCTCGTCTGCGCCCGTTCTTCCGCCGGCGCTCGTCCCACCAGCCGTTTGTCCCGGTGGTGGTGGGCAAGGCACGGACGGAGCAGCCGCCTCCGAAACCTTCTTCTTCGGCGGCATGTTGATGAAGGTCTAGCTCGCAAGAACGCCGGATCTGGTTCACACAACTTCAACGCCCCCTACCTGGCGCGCCAAAGATGTCGGGGTACTGATCCACGGACACCTATTGGATCGGCGGACCGGGTCCCTTTCGGTTCGGCGGGGGCGGAGATTGTGCAAAGAGCAAATCAAGGCGATACACGCGAGCGGTTTACCCAGGTTCGGGCCGCACGGATGCGTAAAACCCTACTCCTGCTTTGTGGTTTGCATTGATTTCTTCCTCGGGAGCGTGGAGTGCTACAGTACACTTCAGCAGCTAGTAAGACCGAGCATGAGTGAGTCCCCTCCCCCCCTACGTTGCGCATGGGCCTCCTTTTATATGCTTAAGGGGTCACCGACAGGTGGCAACGTAGACAAAAGGGCAAAAACGGAAGAGTGGTGGTTGGTACAACTACCTGTACAATGTATCGTACCTACCCCTGGCGGCAGGGGACAAGGGCATTAATTGCCCGTCTGTGTCGCCTAAACAGTACCGAAAGGGACCGCTAGGGACGCCACCGTTTGCCACGATGGTTATCTTGTCAGCGCCTGCTTGCCACAGCGCACCCCTAGCTGCACGGCCTCCTGCCACGTGTGCTTGGGAGGGTCCTAGAGCGACACGTTGGCGGGTGTGCTGGAGCGCGGGCACGAAGTGGGGGTTTCCCGCGGCAAGCTCCTTGCCGCGGTCGTCGTCTTGTCGTGTTCGGGAGCTTGTCGCTCACCGGGCCTTGCCGGGACGCATGGCGCGTCGCGGCAAGTTTTCTTGGTATGCCTTGGTTGGCCTTCCCGGCAAGCTCCTCTTGCCGGGGTCTTGTTTCCTTCCCGGCCAGCTCCTCTTGCCGGGGCCTTGGTTTGAGTACTTTGTTCTTGAATGGCCCTCAAAGTAGCCGCGGAGGGTCTTGGCGGTCACTCGGCAAGCCTTGCCGCGGGATGCTGCGACTGCCCGTGCACAAGTTCGGGATACTAGGGTACCCCTACTCTAGTACACCGACAAATACCAACTTTATTATTGCCTCAAGGGCATATTTCCTTCAGTCTCCACTTGCACTAGAGTCTATAATCTAGTTCACATCGTCATGGGATTTAACATCAATAGTTCACATCTTTATGTGATTAGTTCGCATCTCCATGTGACTAACACCAAAGGGTTTACTAGAGTCAATAATCTAGTTCACATCGCTATGTGATTAACACCCAAAGAGTACTAAGGTGTGATCATTTTTGCTTGTGAGAGAAGTTTAGTCAACGGGTCTACCACAATCTGAGCCGTATGTATTTTACCAATTTTCTATGTCTACAATGCTTTGCACGGAGCTAGTCTAGCTAATTGCTCCTACTTTCAATATGTATCCAGAATGAGACTTATAGTCATCTGGATCATTGTCAAAGCTTGCATCGATGTAACCCTTTACGACGAACTTTTTTCACCTCCATAACCGAGAAACATGTCCTTATTCCACTAACGATAATTTTGACCGCTGTCCAGTGCTCCACTCTTGGATCACTATTGTACCCTCTTGCCAAACTCATCGTGAGGTACACAATAGGTTTGGTACACATCATAGCATACTTTATAGAACCTATGACTAAGGCATAGGGAATGACTTTTCATTCTCTTTCTATTTTCTGCCATGGTCGGGTTTTGAGTCTTTACTCAACTTCACACCTTACAACTCAGGCAAGAACTCCTTTGACTAATCCATTTTGAACTCCTTCAAAATCTTATCAAGGTATGTACTCATTGAATAATCTTATCAAGAGTCTTGATCTATCTCTATAGATCTTGATGCTCGATATGTAAGCAGCTTCATCGAGGATTTTCTGTGAAAAACTCCTTTCAAACACTCCTTTATACTTTCCAGAAAATTCTACATCATTTCAGATCAACAATATGTCATTCACATATACTTATCAGAAAGGCTGTAGTGCTCCCACTCACTTTCTAGTAAATACACGCTTCTCCAAAAGTCTGTATAAAACTATATGCTTTGATCAACTCATCAAAGCGTATATTCCAACTCCGAGATGCTTGCACCAGTCCATAGATGGATCATTGGAGCTTGCACACTTTTTTAGCACCTTTAAGATCGACAAAACCTTCTGGTTGCATCATATACAACTCTTATTTAATAAATCCATTAAGGAGTGCAGTTTTGACATCCATTTGCCGGATTTCATAAAATGCGGCAATTGCTAACATGATTCGGACAAACTTAAGCATCAATATGAGTGAGAAAATCTCATCGTATTCAACACCTTGAACTTGTCGAAAACCTTTTTCGACAATTTGAGCTTTGTAGATAGTAATACTACCATCAGCATCCGTCTTCCTCTTGAAGATCCATTTATTCTCTATGGTTCGCCGATCATCGGGCAAGTCCACCAAATTCCACACTTTGTTCTTATACATGGATCCCATCTCAGATTTCATGGCTTGAAGCCATTTCGTGGAATCTGGGATCATCATCGCTTCCTCATATTTTGTAGGTTTGTCATAACATGACTTCAAGAACAGGATTACCCGACCACTCAGGTGCGTAACATACTCTGTTTAACCTATGAGGTTCGGTAGTAACTTGATCTAAAGTTTCATGATCATCATCATTAACTTCCCCACTAATTGGTGTAGGCATCATTTGAACTGATTTTTGTGATGAACCATTTTCCAATTTGGGAGAAGGTACAACTACCTCATTAAGTTCTACTTTCCTCCCACTCACTTCTTTCGAGAGAAACTCCTTCTCTAGAAAGGATCCATTCTTAGCAACGAATATCTTGCCTTCGGATCTGTGATAGAAGGTGTACCCAATAGTTTCTTTTGGGTATCCCATGAAGACGCATTTCTCCAATTTGGGTTCGAGCTTATCAGGTTGAAGCTTTTTCACATAAGCATCGCAGCCCCAAACTTAAAGAAATGACATCTTAGGTTTCTTGCCAATCCACTGTTCATACGTTGTCGTCTCAACGGATTTAGACGGTGCCCTATTTAACGTGAATGCAGTTGTCTCTAATGCATAACCCCAAAACGATAGTGGTAAATCGGTAAGAGACATCATAGATCGCACCATATCCAATATAGTACGGTTACGATGTTCGGACACACCATTACCCTATGGTGTTCCAGGTGGCGTGAGTTGTGAAACTATTCCATATTCTTTTAAATGAAGGCCAAACTCGTAAATCAAATATTTGCCTCCGCGATCAGATCGCGAAAACTTTATTTTTCTTGTTACGATGATTCTGCACTTCACTCTGAAATTCTTTGAACTTTTCAAATGTTTCAGACTTGTATTTCGTTAAGTAGATATACCCATATCTGCTCAAATCTTTTGTGAATGTTAGAAAATAATGATACTCGCCACGAGCCTCAACACTCATTGGACCGCATACATCGGTATGTATTATTTCCAATAAGTCAGTGGTTCGCTCCTTCGTTCTGGAGAACGGAATTTCAGTCATCTTGCCCATGAGGCATGGTTCGCAAGTATCAAATGATTCATAATCAAGTGATTCCAAAAATCCCATCTGCATGGAGTTTCTTCATGCGCTTTACACCAATATGATCAAAACGGTAGTGCCACAAATATGTTGCACTGTCATTATCAACTTTGCATCTTTTGGCATCAATATTATGAATATGTGTGTCACTACGATCGAGATTCACTAAACCATTTACATTGGGTGTATGACCATAGAAGGTTTTATTCATGTAAATAGAACAACAATTATTTTGTGACTTAAATGAATAACTGTATCGCAATAAACATGATCCAATCATATTCATGCTCATCACTGATACGTCTCCAACGTATCTATAATTTTTGATTGTTCCATCCTATTATATTATCAACCTTGGATGTTTTATATGCATTTATATGCTATTTTATATGATTTTTGGGACTAACCTATTAACCTAGAGCCTAGTGCCAGTTTCTATTTTTTCCTTGTTTTAGAGTATCGCAGAAAAGGAAAATCAAACGGAGTCCAATTGACCTGAAACTTCACGGAAATTATTTTTGGAATGGAAGCAATCCAGGAGACTTAGAGTAGACATCAGGGAAGCTTCGAGGGAGGCATGAGACAAGGAGGCGCACCCTACCCCCCTAGGCGCGCCCCCACACTCGTGGGCCCCTCGTGGCTCCCCTGGCCGACTTCTTTTGCCTATATATATCCATATACCCTAAAAACATCGGGGATCAGAATAGATCGGGAGTTCCGCTGCCAGAAGCCTCCATAGCCACCGAAAACCAATCTAGACCCGTTCCGGCCCCCTGCCGGAGGGGGGAATCCCTCTCCGGTGGCCATCTTCATCATCCCGGCGCTCTCCATGATGAGGAGGGGGTAGTCCACCCTCTGGGCTGAGGGTATGTACCAGTAGCTATGTGTTTGATCTCTCTCTCTCTCGTGTTCTTGAGGTAATACGATCTTGATGCATCACGAGCTTGGTATTATAGTTGGATCTTATGATGTTTCTCCCCCTCTACTCTCTTGTGATGGATTGAGTTTTCCCTTTGAAGTTATCTTATCGGATTGAGTCTTTAAGGATTTGAGAACACTTGATGTATGTCTTGCATGTGCTTATCTGTGGTGACAATGGGATATCACGTGATCCACTTGATGTATGTTTTGGTGATCAACTTGCGACTTCCGTGACTTCGTGAACTTATGCATAGGGGTTGGCACGCGTTTTCGTCTTGACTCCCCGGTAGAAACTTTGGGGCACTCTATGAAGTTCTTTGTGTTGGTTGAATAGATGAATCTGAGATTGTGTGATGCATATCATATAATCATACCCATGGATACTTGAGGTGACATTGGAGTATCTAGGTGACATTAGGGTTTTGGTTGATTTGTGTCTTAAGGTGTTATTCTAGTACGAACTCTATGATAGATTCAACGGAAAGAATAGCTTCGTGTTATTTTACTACGGACTCTTGAATAGATCGATCAGAAAGAATAACTTTGAGGTGGTTTCGTACCCTACCATAATCTCTTCGTTTGTTCTCCGCTATTAGTTACTTTGGAGTGACTCTTTGTTGCATGTTGAGGGATAGTTATATGATCCAATATGTTATTATTGTTGAGAGAACTTGCACTAGTGAAAGTATGAACCCTAGGTGTTGTTTCCTAGCATTGCAATACCGTTTGTGCTAACTTTTATCATTAGTTACCTTGCTGTTTTTTATATTTTCAGATTACAAAAACATATATCTACTATCCATATTGCACTTGTATAACCATCTCTTCGCCGGACTAGTGCACGTATACAATTTACCATTGTATTGGGTGTGTTGGGGACACAAGAGACTCTTTGTTATTTGGTTGCAGGGTTCTTTGAGAGAGACCATCTTCATCCTATGCCTCGCACGGATTGATAAACCGTAGGTCATCCACTTGAGGGAAATTTGCTGTTGTCCAACAAACCTCTACACTTGGAGGCCCAACAACGTCTACAAGAAGAAGGTTGTGTAGCATCAAGCTCTTTTCTGGCGCCGTTGCCGGGGAGGTGAGTGCTTGAAGGTATATCTTTAATTAGATCTTGCAATCGATTCTTTTTGTTTCTTGTTTTAGCACTAGTTTAGTTTATAAAAGAAAACTACAAAAAATGGAATTGAGTTTTCCTCACATGCTTCATCTTTTTAATATCTTTTGTGAGAATGATGGAATGGAAAATCGTGCTCAGGTGCTAGAAGAAGAAGTCTATAAAATGTTTGGCACTAAATCTTTGAATGATGAGCATTATTGCAATGTTATTAGTATGGACTCTTTGAATATCCATAGTACTAATGATGATTGCACTAGTCATGATGAAAATATCTCTTATAAGCATATCGATTTTTGTGGAGTGCATAGAGTTTGCAAGTACATACCAAACAGGGAAGATATATTCTGCAAGAGGCATCAGTATTTGGAAACTAAATGGTTGCAAGAAAGGCTAGATGTTTGTGCTGAAAATTAAACTTTCTTAGCCGTACTTGTGAACTTCGCAATGAACGTGATCATTTCAGTACCCAATGCAAATTGTTTCATGATCGTATCGTGTCCAAAAATTGTGATGACTTGATTTCCCTTGCACATCATAATGAACTTAGTTTTCTCTTGGGTTATGAAGACATGAAACGTATATCTAAGGTTATTCCAGAATTTGCCCTTGATAGAGTTCCTAATTTTGATCTAGAGGAAATTTATATGTATTGTGAGATGAATTGCATTGAAAATCCTTATATTAACAAGTATATAAAGAAAAGAAAACAAATAGAGGATGAAGAGAATACTAATGAAAGGGAAGAAGCTTCCCAATATCCTCCTATTATTTCTTATGATGAATCAGGTAATGAGGAGGAGCCTTCTATTCAACCAATCTCATTAATAAGGAGCTCAAAAAAGAGGGATAAACCCACACATGATGTGAAGAAGAAAAAGAAAAGACGGAGAAGCAAAGGTAGAAAGGTATCCCTCCAAAATGATGTTGCTCCTACTACTCATTGTGATGATGATAATTGCTATACTATTGGTGCTATCCATACTATTAATGATGAGAGTGATTATGCTTATGATATGAAAAGGCCCAAGCTTGGGGATGCTATGTTTGATGAATATGATGTTTTTGAGAATATATTTGCTGCAATTAATGTTTGTCCCAAGCTTGGGGATTCTACGTTTAATGAAGAGGATATTTTTAGTCTCCCAAGTTTTGATATGCACATTTGTAATGATGATAGCATGCCTCCTACTTATGATGATTATATTGATGAAAGTGGGTTTGGAAGAGTTTCAACTTTAGGAAGTAATGATCCCACTATTTTGGAGGATGCTGAATCTTATTATGATAATCATGAAAGTGGATTTGGAGAGGTCATGACTTTATTTAGTGATGATTCCACTATCTTGGAAGAGGTTTCAATCGATTATGATGAGAACAAAGTTGCTAGTTATGATAATTATTGTGATGATACATATGCTATAAAAAGTAGTGATGATTATATCTATAAAACTTGTCATGATTATGATTACTCTTTTTCTGAACATTACTCTTTTAATGTGGAAACAATTTATAGTATTCAAGTCTCTTATGATACTCCCACTATTCCGATTGAGAAGAATTTTGCTTATGTGGAGAGTAATAAAACTTCTATGCTTGTAGATCATGAAAAGAATGATTTATGTGATATTTATATTGTTGAATTCATTCATAAAGCTACTAAAAATTATTATGAGGTAGGAATATATGCTTGTAGGAGTCGCAATAATATCAAGTTTCCTCTCTATGTGCTTAAAATCCGGAAGTTATGCTTGTTTTACCTTCCTGTGCAAGTTGATTCTTGTTCCCATAAGTTGTTTTCTCACAAAATCCCTATGCATAGGAAGTGGGTTAGACTTAAATGTGCTAGTCATATTCTTCATGATTCTCTCTTTATGTTACAATTCTTATCTTTTATGTGAGCATCATTGAAATCATCGTGCCTAGCTTGGGGCGTTAAACGATAGCGCTTGTTGGGAGGCAACCCAAATTTTTATTTTTGTCCCTTGCTTTTTGTTCCTGTTTAGTAATAAATAATTCATCTAGCCTCTGGTTAGATGTGGTTTTTTGTTTTAATTAGTGTTTGTGCCAAGTAAAGCCTTTAGGATCTTCTTGGGTGATTGTTATTTGATCTTGCTGTAAAAAACAGAAAGTATGTGCTCACGAGAATAATTTTCATTTCTTACCACAGAGCGATAAAATAACAATTCCACTTGTGTTTGATTAACAAACAAATTGCATAGGACTTCCTAATTTCTCAGGATTTCTGGAGTCACAGAAGTATTCGAAACCTACAGATTACTACAGACTGTTCTGTTTTTGACAGATTCTGTTTTCTATGTGTTGTTTGCTTATTTTGATGAATCTATGAGTAGTATCGGAGGGTATGAACCATAGAGAAGTTGGAATACAGTATATATTACACCAATATGAATTTAGAATGAGTTCACAACAGTACCTAAGTAGTGATTTATTTTCTTATACTAACGGAGCTTACAAGTTTTCTATTGAGTTTTGTGTTGTGAAGTTTTCAAGTTTTGGGTAATGATTCTATGGACTATGGAATAAGGAGTGACAAGATCCTAAGCTTGGAGATGCCCAAGGCACCCCAAGGTAAATCCAAGGACACCAAAAAGCCAAAGCTTGGGGATGCCCCGGAAGGCATCCCCTCTTTCGTCTTCATTCATCGGTAACTTTACTTGGAGCTATATTTTTATTCGCCACATGATATGTGTTTTTCTTGGAGCGTAATTTTATTTTATTTTATTTTTGCTTGCTGTTTGAATAAAATAACAAGATCTGAAATTATTAAAGGTTAGAGAGTCTTCATATAGTTGCATAATTATTCGACTACTCATTGATCTTCACTTATATCTTTCGGAGTAGTTTGTCGTTGCTCTAGTGCTTCACTTGTATCTTTTTGGAGCACGGTGGTGGTTTTATTTTGTAGAAATAGATGAACTCTCATGCTTCACTTATATTATTTTGAGAGTCTTTAGAACATCATGGTAGTTCACTTTGGTTATGAAACTAGTCCTAATATGATAGGCATCCAAGTGGGATATAATAAAAACTTTCATAAAAAGTGCATTGAATACTATGAGAAGTTTGATACTCGATGATTGTTTCAAGATATGAAGATAGTGATATTAGAGTCATGCTAGTTGAGTAGTTGTGAATTTGAGAGATACTTGTGTTAAAGTTTCTGATTCCCGTAGCATGCACGTATGGTGAACCGTTATGTGATGAAGTCGGAGCATGCTTTATTTATTGATTGTCTTCCTTATGAGTGGCGGTCGGGGACGAGCGATGGTCTTTTCCTACCAATCTATCCCCCTAGGAGCATGCGCGTAGTACTTTGTTTCGATAACTAATAGATTTTTGCAATAAGTATGTCAGTTCTTTATGACTAATTTGATTCCATGGATTATACGCACTCTCACCCTTCCACCATTGCTAGCCTCTCTAGTACCACGCAACTTTCGTCGGTACCATAAACCCACCATTTACCTCCTCAAAACAGCCACCATACCTACCTATTATGGCATTTCCATAGCCATTCTGAGATATATTTCCATGCAACTTTCCACCGTTCCGTTTAGTATGGCACGCTCCATCATTGTCATATTGCTTTGCATGATCATGTAGTTGATATCGTATTTGTGGCAAAGCCACCATTCATAATTCTTTCATACATGTCACTCATGAGTCATTGCACATCCTGGTACAGGCATTCATATAGAGTCATATTTTGTTCTAAGTATCGAGTTGTAATTCTTGAGTTGTAAGAAAATAAAAGTGTGATGGTGCTAATTATTAGAGCATTGTCCCATGTGAAGAAAGGATGATGGAGACTATGATTCCCCCACAAGTCGGGATGAGACTCCGGACGAAAAATAAAAAATAAAGAAAAAAAGAGGCCATAAAAAGACAGATAAGTCCCAAATAAAAAATAAAATGAAAAAAATATGAGAGAAAAAGAGAGAAGGGGCAATGCTACTATCCTTTTACCACACTTGTGCTTCAAAGTAGCACCATGATCTTCATGATAGAGAGTCTCCTATGTTTTCACTTTAATAAACTAGTGGGAATTTTATATTATAGAACTTGGCTTGTATACTCCAATGATGGGCTTCCTCAAATTGCCCTAGGTCTTCATGAGCAAGCAAGTTGGATGCACACCCACTTAGTTTCTTTTGTTGAGATTTCATACACTTATAGCTCTAGTGCATCCGTTGCATGGCAATCCCTACTCACTCACATTGATATGTATTAATGGGCATCTCCATAGCCCGTTGATACGCCTAGTTGATGTGAGACTATCTTCTCCTTTTTGCCTTCTCCACAACCACCATTCTATTCCACCTATAGTGCTATATCCATGGCTTACGCTCATGTATTGCCTGAACATTGAAAAAGTTTGAGAACACCAAAAGTATGAAACAATTTCTTGGCTTGTCATCAGGGTTGTGCATGATTTAAATATTTTGTGGGATGAAGATAGAGCATAGCCAGACTATATGATTTTGTAGGGATAGCTTTCTTTGGCCATGTTATTTTGAGGAGACATGATTGCTTTATTAGTATGCTTGAAGTATTATTGTTTTATGTCAATATTAAACTTTTGTCTTGAATCTTATGGATCTGAATACTCTTGCCACAATAAAGAGAACTACATGGATAAATATGTTAGGTAGCATTCCACATCAAAAATTCTGTTTTTATCATTTACCTACTCGAGGACGAGCAGGAATTAATTAAGCTTGGGGATGCTTGATACGTCTCCAACGTATCTATAATTTTTGATTGTTCCATGCTATTATATTATCAACCTTGGATGTTTTTTATGCATTTATATGCTATTTTATATGATTTTTGGGACTAACATATTAACCTAGAGCCTAGTGCCAGTTTCTGTTTTTTCCTTGTTTTAGAGTATCGCAGAAAAGGGAAATCAAACGGAGTCCAATTGACCTGAAACTTCATGGAACTTATTTTTGGAATGGAAGCAATCCAGGAGACTTGGAATAGACGTCAGGGAAGCTTCGAGGGAGGCACGAGGCAGGGAGGCACGCCCTACCCCCCTGGGCGCGCCACCCACCCTCGTGGCTCCCCTGGCCCACTTCCTTCGCCTATATATATCCATATACCCTAAAAACATCGGGGAGCAGAATAGATCGGAAGTTCCGCCTCCAGAAGCCTCTGTAGCCACCGAAAACCAATCTAGACCCGTTCCGGCCCCCTGCCAGAGGGGGGAGTCCCTCTCCGGTGTCCATCTTCATCATCTCGGCGCTCTCCATGACGAGGAGGGAGTAGTCCACCCTCTGGGCTGAGGGTATGTACCAGTAGCTATGTGTTTGATCTCTCTCTCTCATGTTCTTGAGGTGATACGATCTTGATGTATCGCGAGCTTTGCTATTATAGTTGGATCTTATGATGTTTCTCCCCCTCTACTCTCTTGTGATGGATTGAGTTTTCCCTTTGAAGTTATCTTATCGGATTGAGTCTTTAAGGATTTGAGAACACTTGATGTATGTCTTGCATGTGCTTATCTGTGGTGACAATGGGATATCACGTGATCCACTTGATGTATGTTTTGGTGATCAACTTGCGAGTTTCGTGACTTCGTGAACTTATGCATAGGGGTTGGCACACGTTTTCGTCTTGACTCTCCGAGGTAGAAACTTTGGGGCACTCTTTGAAGTTCTTTGTGTTGGTTGAATAGATGAATCTGAGATTGTGTGATGCATATCGTATAATCATACCCACAGATACTTGAGGTGACATTGGAGTATCTAGGTGACATTAGGGTTTTGGTTGATTTGTGTCTTAAGGTGTTATTCTAGTACGAACTCTATGATAGATTGAACGGAAATAATAGCTTCGTGTTATTTTACTACGGACTCTTGAATAGATCGATCAGAAAGAATAACTTTGAGGTGGTTTTGTACCCTACCATAATCTCTTCGTTTGTTCTCCGCTATTAGTCACTTTGGAGTGACTCTTTGTTGCATGTTGAGGGATAGTTATATGATCCAATTATGTTATTTTTGTTGAGAGAACTTGCACTAGTGAAATTATGAACCCTAGGCCTTGTTTCCTAGCATTGCAATACCGTTTGTGCTCACTTTTATCATTAGTTACGTTGCTGTTTTTATATTTTCAGGTTACAAAAACCTATATCTACTATCCATATTGCACTTGTATCACCATCTCTTCGCCGAACTAGTGCACCTATACAATTTACCATTGTATTGGGTGTGTTGGGGACACAAGAGACTCTTTGTTATTTGGTTGTAGGGTTGTTTGAGAGACACCATCTTCATCGTACGCCTCCCACGGAATGATAAACCTTAGGTCATCCACTTGAGGGAAATTTGTTGCTGTCCTACAAACCTCTACACTTGGAGGCCCAACAACGTCTACAAGAACAAGGTTGTGTAGTAGACATCAAACACAAACATCGAATAACATTTATTTAGGTCCAACACTAATCCCGAAGGTAGAGGATTGTGCGATGGTGATCTTATCAACCTTGCAATCACTTCCAACACACATTGTCACCTCGTCCTTAACTAGTCTCTGTTCATTTCGCAACTCCTGTTTCGAGTTACTAGCTAATCTTAGCAACTAAACCGGTATCAAATACACTGGGGTTACTATGAACACTAGTAAAGTACACATCAATAACATGTATATCAAATATACAGTTGTTCACTTTGCCATCCTTCTTATCCACCAAGTATTTGGGGTAGTTCTGCTTCCAGTGACCATTCCCTTTGTAGTAGAAGCACTTAGTTGTTGGGGAACGTAGTAATTTCAAAAAAATTCCATACGCACACACGGGATCATGGTGATGCATAGCAACGGGAGGGGAGACTGTGTCCACATACCCTCGTAGACCGAATGCGGAAGCGTTAGCACAGCGCGGTTGATGTAGTCATACGTCTTTATGATCCAAGTACCGAATGCACGGCACCTCCGAGTTATGCACACGTTCAACTCGATGACGTCCCGCGAGCTTCAATCCAGCAAATCTTCACAGGAAAGTTTCGTTTAACACGACGGCGTGGTGATGGTGATGATGATGCTACCGACGCAGGGCTTCGCCTAAGCACCGCTACGATATGATCGAGCTGGATTATGGTGGAGGGGGGCACCGCACACGGCTAAGAGATCAATGATCAATTGTTGTGTCTCCAAGGGGTGCCCCTCTCCCCGTATTTAAAGGAGTGGAGGATGGAGAGGGCCAGCCCTCTCTATGGCGCGCCCTAGGGGAGTCCTACTCCCACCGGGAGTAGGATTCCCCCTTTCCTAGTAGAACTAGGAGCCCTTCCAAGTAGTAGGAGTAGAAGAGAAGGAAAGGGAAAGAGAAGAGAAGGAAGGAGGGCGCGCCGCCCCTCCCCCTAGTCCAATTCGGACTAAGCATAGGGGGGGCGCGCAGCCTCTCCTCTATCTTTCCCCTAAAGCCCAATAAGGCCCATATACTCCTCGGCGAATTCTCGTAACTCTCCTGTACTCCGAAAAATACCCGAATCGCTCGGAACCTTTCCAATGTCTGAATATAGTCGTCCAATATATCGATCTTTAGGCCTTGACCATTTCGAGACTCCTCGTCATGTCCCCCTCTCATCCGGGACTCCGAACTACCTTCGGTATATCAAAACACATAAACTCATAATACAAATCGTCACCGAACATTAAGCGTGCGGACCATACGGGTTCGAGAACTATGTAGACATGACCGAGACACATCTCCGGTCAATAACCAATAGCGGAACCTGGATACTCATATTAGCTCCTACATATTCTACGAAGATCTTTATCAGTCAAACCGCATAACAACATACGTTGTTCCCTTTGTCATCGGTATGTTACTTGCCGAGATTCGATCGTCGGTATCTCAATACCTAGTTCAATCTCGTTACCGGAAAGTCTCTTTACTTGTTCCGTAATACATCATCACGCAACTAACTCATTAGTTACAATGCTTGCAAGGCTTATAGTGATGTGCATTACCGAGTGGGCCTAGAGATGCCTCTCCGACAATCGGAGTGACAAATCCTAATCTCGAAATACGCCAACCCAACAAGTGCCTTTGGAGACACCTATAGAGTACCTTTATAATCACCCAGTTATGTTGTGACGTTTGGTAGCACACAAAGTGTTCCTCCGGTAAACGGGAGTTGCATAATCTCATAGTCATAGGAACATGTATAAGTCATGAAGAAATCAATAGCATAATACTAAACGATCAAGTGCTAAGCTAACGGTATGGGTCAAGTCAATCACATCATTCTCCTAATGATGTGATCCCGTTAATCAAATGACAACTCATGTCTATGGCTAGAAACATAACCATCTTTGATCAACGAGCTAGTCAAGTAGAGGCATACTAGTGACACTTTGTTTGTCTATGCATTCACACATGTATCATGTTTCCGGTTAATACAATTCTAGCATGAATAATAAACATTTATCATGATATAAGGAAATAAATAATAACTTTATTATTGCCTCTAGGGCATATTTCCTTCAGTCTCCCACTTGCACTAGAGTCAATAATCTAGTTCACATCGTCATGTGATTTAACATCAATAGTTCACATCTTTCTGTGATTAGTTCACATCTCCATGTGACTAACACCCAAAGGGTTTACTAGAGTCAATAATCTAGTTCACATCGCTATGTGATTTACACCCAAAGAGTGATCATGTTTTGCTTGTGAGAAATTTAGTCAATGGGTCTGCCACATTCAGAGCCGTATGTATTTTGCAAATTTTCTATGTCTACAATGCTTTGCACAGAGCTACTCTAGCTAATTGCTCCCACTTTCAATATGTATCTAGATTGAGACTTAGAGTCATCTAGATCGGTGTCAAAAGCTTGTATCGACGTAACTCTTTACGACGAACTCTTTTATCACCTCCATAACCGAGAAATATTTCCTTAGTCTTCTAAGGATGATTTTGACCGCTGTCCAGTGATCTACTCCTAGATCACTATTGTACTCCTTTGCCAGATACATACTAAGGTATACAATAGGAATGGTAAATAGCATAGCATTCTTTATAGAACCTATGATTGAGGCATAGGGAATTACTTTTCATTCTCTTTCTATTTTCTGATGTGCTCGGGTTTTGAGTCTTTACTCAACTTCACACCTTGCAACGCAGGCAAGAACTCCTTCTTTGACTGTTCCATTTTGAACTACTTCAAAATCTTGTCAAGGTATGTACTTATTGAAAAAAACTTATCAAGCATCTTGATCTATCGCTATAGATCTTGATGCTCAATGTGTAAACAGCTTCATCGAGGTCTTTCTTTGAAAAAACTCTTTTCAAATACTCCTTTATGCTTTCCAGAAAATTCTACATTATTTCCGATCAATAATATGTCATTCACATATACTTATCAGAAATGCTGTAGTGCTCCCACTCACTTTCTTGTAAATACAGGCTTCATTGTAAGTCTGTATAAAACCATATGCTTTGATCAACTCATCAAAGCATATATTCCAACTCCGAGATGCTTGCACCAGTCCATAGATGGATCGCTGGAGCTTGCTCACTTTGTTAGCACTTTTAGGATTGACAAAACCTTCTGGTTGCATCATATACAACTCTTCTTTTAAGAAATCCATGAAGGAATATAGTTTTGACATCCATTTGCCAGATTTCATAAAATGCGGCAACTGCTAACATGGTTCGGACAGACTTTTAAGCATCGATGCGAGTGATAAAATCTCATCGTAATCAACACCTTGAACTTGCCGAAAACATTTTGTGACAATTCGAGCTTCATAGATAGTAACACTACTATCAACATCTGTCTTCCTCTTGAAGATCCATTTATTTTCTATGGCTTGCCTATCATCGGGCAAGTCAACCAAAGTCCACACTTTGTTCTCATACATGGATCCCATCTCAGATTTCATGGCCTCAAGCCATTTCGCGGAATCTGGGCTCATCATCGCTTCCTCATAGTTCATAGGTTTGTCATGGTCAATTAACATGACCTCTAGAACAGGATTACCGTACCACTCTGGTGCGGATCTCACTCTGGTTGACCTATGAGGTTCGTAGTAACTTGATCTGAAGTTACATGATCATCATCATTAGCTTCCTCACTAATTGGTGTAGGAGTCACAGAAACAGATTTCTGTGATGAACTACTTTCCAATAAGGGAGCAGGTACATTTACCTCATCAAGTTCTACTTTCCTCTCACTCACTTCTTTCAAGAGAAACTCCTTCTCTAGAAAGGATCCATTCTCAGCAACAAATATCTTGCCTTCGGATCTGTGATAGAAGGTGTACCCAACAGTTACTTTTGGGTATCCTATGAAGACGCACTTCTCCGACTTGGGTTTGAGCTTATCAAGATTAAACTTTTTCACATAAGCATCGCAACCCCAAACTTTAAGAAACGACAGCTTAGATTTCTTGCTAAACCACAGTTCATACGGTGTCGTCTCAACGGATTTAGATGGTGCCCTTTTTAATGTGAATGCAGCTGTCTCTAATGCATAACCCCAAAATGATAGTGGTAAATCGGAAAGAGACATCATAGATCGCACCATATCTAATAAAGTACGTTATGATGTTTGGACACACCATTACACTGTGGTGTTCCAGGTGGCGTGAGTAGTGAAACTATTTCACATTGTTTTGACTGAAGGCCAAACTCGTAACTCAAATATTTTATCTCTGCAA
The DNA here is from genome assembly GCF_056163025.1 of Triticum urartu. Taxonomy (NCBI): domain Eukaryota; kingdom Viridiplantae; phylum Streptophyta; class Magnoliopsida; order Poales; family Poaceae; genus Triticum; species Triticum urartu. The sequence goes on along the minus strand of NC_141877.1, from coordinate 651,349,007 downwards.
TCATATCGTAGAAACTTTTATTTTTCTTGTTACGATGATTCTCCACTTCACTCTAAAATTCTTTGAACTTTTCAAATGTTTCAGACTTATGTTTCATCAAGTAGATATACCCATATCTGCTCAAATCATCTGTGAAGGTCAGAAAATAACGATACTTGCCACGAGCCTTAACACTCATCGGACTGCATACATCAGTATGTATTATTTCCAACAAGTCTATTGCTCGCTCCATTGTTCCGGAGAATGGAGTCTTAGTCATCTTGCCCATGATGCATGGTTCGCAAGCATCAAGTGATTCATAATCAAGTGATTCCAAAAGCCCATCAGCATGGAGTTTCTTCATGCGCTTTACACCAATGTGACCTAAATGGCAGTGCCACAAATAAGTTGCACTATCATTATTAACTTTGCATCTTTTGGCTTCAATATGATGAATATGTGTATCGCTATGATCGAGATCCAACAAACTATTTTCATTGGGTGTATGACCATCGAAGGTTTTATTCATGTAAACAGAACAATAATTATTCTCCGACATTAAATGAATAGCCGTATTGCAATAAACATGATCAAATCATACTCATGCTCAACGCAAACACCAAATAACATTTATTTAGGTTTAACACTAACCCTGAAAGTATATGGAGTGTGCGATGATGATCATATCATTCTTGGAACTACTTCCAACACACATCATCACTTCATCCGTAACTAGTTTCTGTTCATTCTGCAACTCCTGTTTCGAGTTACTACTCTTAGCAACTGAACAAGTATCAAATACCGAGGGGTTTTCTATAAACACTAGTAAAGTACACATCAATAACATGTATATCAAATATACCTTTGTTCACTATGCCATCCTTCTTATCCAACAAGTATCTAGGGTAGTTTCACTTCCAGTGACCATTTCCTTTGCAGTAGTAGCACTCAGTTCCAGGCTTGGGTCTAGCTTCGGGCTTCTTCATGGGAGAAGCAACTTGCTTGCTATTCTTCTTTGAAGTTCCCTTTCTTTCCCTTTGCCCTTTTCTTGAAACTAGTGGTCTTGTTAACCATCAACACTTGATGCTATTTCTTGATTTCTACCTTCGTCGATTTGAGTATCGCAAAGAGCTTGGGAATTAATTTCGTCATCCCTTGCATATTATAGTTCATCACGAAGTTCCAGTAACTTGGTGATAGTGACTAGAGAACTCTGTCAATCACCTTTTTATCTGGAAGATTAACTCCCACTTGATTCAAGAGATTGTAGAACTTAGACAATCTGAGCACATGCTCACTGGTTGAGCTATTCTCCTCCATCTTGTAGGCAAAGTAATGTCAGAGGTCTCAGACCTCTCGACACGGGCATGAGTATGAAATACCAATTTCAACTCTGGAACATTTTATATGCTCCATGGCATTCAAAACATTTTTGAAGTCCCGGTTCTAATCCGTAAAGCATGGTGCACTAAACCATCAAGTAGTCATCATACCGAGCTTTGCCAAACGTTCATAACGTCTGCATATGCTCCTACAATAGGTCCGTCACCTAGCGGTGCATCGAGGACATAATTCTTCTGTGCAACAATGAGGATAATCCTCAGATCACGGATCCAATCCGCATCATTGCTACTAACAGCTTTCAATTTATTTTTCTCTAGGAACATATCAAAAATAAACGGGGAAGCTATGTGCGAGCTATTGATCTACAACATAGATATGCAAATACTATCAGGACTAATTTCATGATAAATTTAAGTTCAATTGATCATACTACTTAAGAACTCCCACTTAGATAGACATCCCTCTAGTCATCTCAGTGATCACGATCACTTAGATAGACATCCCTCTAGTCATCTAAGTGATCACGTGATCCAAATCAACTAAACCATGTCCGATCATCACGTGAGATGGAGTAGTTTTCAATGGTGAACATCACTATGTTGATCATATCTACTATATGATTCACACTCGACCTTTCGGTCTCAGTGTTTCGAGGCCATATCTGCATATGCTAGGCTCATCAAGTTTAACCCGAGTATTCTACGTGTGTAAAACTGTCTTACACCCGTTGTAGATGAATGTAGAGATTATCACACCCGATCATCACGTGGTGTCTCGGCACGACGAACCTTGGCAACGGTGCATACTCAGGGAGAACACTTTTATCTTTAAATTTAGTGAGAGATCATCTTATAATGCTACCGTCAATCAAAGCAAATAAGATATCTAAAAGATAAACATCACATGCAATCATAATATGTGACATGATATGGCCATCATCATCTTGTGCTTTTGATCTCCATCTCCAAAGTACTTTCATGATCTCCATTGTTACCGGCATGACACTATGATCTCCATCGTCTTGATCTTTTATCAACGTGTCGCCACATGGTCGTCTCACCAGGTATTGCTTTTGCAACTATTGCTATCACATAGCGATAAAGTAAAGCAATTACATAGCACTTGCATCTTATGCAAATAAAGAGACAACCATAAGGCCCCTGCCAGTAGCCGATAACTTTAACAAAACATGATCATCTCATACAACAATTTATATCTCATCACATCTTGACCATATCACACCACAACATGCCCTGCAAAAACAAGTTAGACGTCCTCTACTTTGTTGTTGCAAGTTTTATGTGGCTGCTACGGGCTGAGCAAGAACCGTTCTTACCTACGCATCAAAACCACAATGATAGTTCGTCAAGTTAGTGATGCTTTAACCTTCACAAGGACCGGGCGTAGCCACAGTCGGTTCAACAAAAGTTGGAGAAACTGACACCCGCCAGCCACCTGTGTGCAAAGCACGTCGGTAGAACCAGTCTCGCGTAAGCGTACGTGTAATGTCGGTCCATGCCGCTTCATCCAACAATACCGCCAAACCAAAATATGACATGTTGGTAAGCAGTATGACTTGTATCGCCCACAACTCACTTGTGTTCTACTCGTGCATATAACATCTACGCATAAACCTGGCTCGGATGCCACTGTTTAGGAACGTAGAAATATCAAAATAAAATCCCTACGCACACACAGGATCATGGTGATGCATAGCAACGAGAGGGGAGAGTGTGTCCACGTACCCTCGTAGACCGAATGCGGAAGCGTTAGCACAACGCAGTTGATGTAGTCGTATGTCTTCACGATCCGACCGATCCAAGTACCGAACGCACGGGACCTCCGAGTTCTGCACACGTTCAACTCGATGACGTCCCGCGAGCTCCGATCCAGCAAAGCTTCACAGGAGAGTTTCGTCAGCATGACGGCGTGGTGACGGTGATGATGATGCTACCGACGCAGGGCTTCGCCTAAGGACCACTACGATATGATCGAGGTGGATTATGGTGGAGGGGGCACCACACACGACTAAGAGATCAATGATCAATTGTTGTGTCTCCAAGGGGTGCCCCTCTCCCCATATATAAAGGAGTGGAGGAGGGAGAGGGCCGGCCCTCTCTATGGCGCGCCCTAGGGGAGTCCTACTCCCACCGGGAGTAGGATTCCCCCTTTCCTAGTAGAACTAGGAGCCCTTCCAAGTAGTAGGAGTAGGAGAGAAGGAAAGGGAAAGAGAAGAGAAGAGAAGGAAGGAGGGGGCGCCGCTCCCCCCTAGTCCAATTCGGACTAAGCATTGGGAGGCGCACAGCCTCTCCTCTCTCTTTCCCCTAAAGCCCAATAAGGCCCATATACTCCCCGGCGAATTCCCGTAACTCTCCGGTACTCCAAAAAATACCCGAATCACTCGAAACCTTTCCGATGTCCGAATACAGTCGTCCAATATATCGATCTTTACGTCTCGACCATTTTGAGACTCCTCGTCATGTCCCCGATCTCATCCGGGACTCCGAACTACCTTCGGAGCATCAAAACACATAAGCTCATAATACAAATCGTCACCGAACATTAAGCGTGCGGACCATACGGGTTCGAGAACTATTAGACATGGCCGAGACACGTCTCCGGTCAATAACCAATAGCGGAACCTGGATGCTCATAGTGGCTCCTACACTACTAGAAAAAGGCTGTTAGTGGCGCACCTATTTTGGCTATTAATGGCGCACTATAGGTGCGCCACTATTACCACGCCACTGGTAACAAATACTAATGGTGCACCTCTGGTGCGCCATTAGTATTGCAGGTAAAAATGGCGCACCTTGTTGTGCGCCGTTACTATTGCTACAGGTGCGCCACTGGTAACTTTTTTAAAAAAAATGATTTTTTTGCTAAATTTTGAAGGCTGGAAAACAGTAGTGGCGCACCGTCTAACCCCCGTTGTGCGCCATTGCTGTTTTTGAATTTTGAATTTGGATCTGGATTGCTATTTTTTTGCCCTTTTTTTTCTCGTTTTTTTTGCATGATATTTTTTCAAATTTTGTTCTCGTTTTTGGATCTTCTACGTTCTTTTGCCGGAGAGGAGCTCGCCTACATCGTCGAAGAGGAGGAGGAGGAGGTCACCGGAGAGGAGCTCGCCTACATCGCTCAAGAGGGGGAGGAGGTCGCCGGAGAGGAGTTCACCGGAGAGGAGGGAGGATAAACCGTGAGGGGAGGGGAGGAGAGGAGGGAGGAGGAGCTCACCGGAGAGTAGGGAGGAGGAGATCACCGGAGAGGAGGGAGGAGGAGCTCACCGGAGAGGAGGGAGGAGAACCCATGAGGGGAGGGAAGGAAAGGAGGGAGGAGGAGGTCGCCAGAGAGGAGGAGGAGGAGGTCGCCAGAGAGGAGGAGGGGAGTATGGTGGAGGAGAGGAGGGGAGATGGAGTGGAGGAGAGGAGGAGATGGAGATAAAAATGAAGAGGTAAGGAGGAGAGGACCCCGCCCAGCCATATATACGGCATAGTAATGGCGCACCGTGGGCAGGTGCACCATTACTATTTTTTTTATTTTTTTTATTTTGAATTTTGAAGGCGGGAAGATAGTAATGGCGCACCTTGGGCAGGTGCGCCATTACTAAAAAAATTAATTTTTTTTTATTTTGAATTTTGAAGGCGGGAAGATAGTAATGGCGCACCTTGGGCAGGTGCGCCATTACTAACTTTTTTATTTTTTTTGATATAGTTTGAATTTTAAAGGCGGGAAGATAGTAATGGCGCACCATGGGCAGGTGTGCCATTACTGAGTTTGAATTTTTTTGCCTCTCCAGATCTTGAAAGCCCCGTAACTTTTTTTCTGTTAGGTTTTTGAGGATTCTAGAAAATCGAATACGGGCATAGCCGTCAAATTCGGATGTAACTTTTCGAGTAGATGATTTTTCATATAAAAAACTTTTTCATCAAAGGTCGTATGCAAAAGTTACGGCCATTTTACCGAAACACGGCGGCCTTTTCCAAAAAAAATTCAAAATTCATGTTTGTTAATTTTCCTAACAAATAGAACACATAACACATGGGCATCTATTTTTTTGAATTTTTTTAGAATCTTTTATCATTTTATTTTATTTTTTAAACCTAAAAGGCGACAAATGGGGGGGTTGTGTGTGTGAGACATACCAATGGCGCACCACACCTAGGTGCGCCACTGCTGTGTAGCATAGCAGTGGCGCACCTAGGTGTGGTGCGCCATTGCAATGTCTCGTGGGGGGTGGATCAAAAAAATAGCAATGGCGCACTGCTCATGTGGTGCGCCATTAGTAAAAACATAGCAATGGATATAGCAGGGGCGCACCACATACACGGTGCGCCATTAATGTCCATATTAGTTATAGCCGTTTTCCTAGTATTGCTACATATTCTATGAAGATCTTTATTGGTCAAACCGCATAACAACATACGTTGTTCCCTTTGTCATCGGTATGTTACTTGCCCGAGATTCGATCGTCGGTATCTCAATACCTAGTTCAATCTCGTTACCGGAAAGTCTCTTTACTCGTTCCGTAATACATCATCCCGCAACTAACTCATTAGTTAGAATGCTTGCAAGGCTTATAGTGATGTGCATTACCGAGTGGGCCCAGAGATACCTCTCCGACAATCGGAGTGACAAATCCTAATCTCGAAATACGCCAACCCAACAAGTACCTTTGGAGACACTTGTAGAGTACCTTTATAATCACCCAGTTGCGTTGTGACGTTTGGTAGCACACAAAGTGTTCCTCCGGTAAACGGGTGTTGCATAATCTCATAGTCATAGGAACATGTATAAGTCATGAAGAAATCAATAGCAGAATACAAAACGATCAAGTGCTAAGCTAACGGAATGGGTCAAGTCAATCACATCATTCTCCTAATGATGTGATCCTGTTAAGCAAATGACAACTCATGTCTATGGCTAGGAAACATAACCATCTTTGATCAACGAGCTAGTCAAGTAGAGGCATACTAGTGACACTCTGTTTGTCTATGTATTCACACATGTATCATGTTTCCGGTTAATACAATTCTAGCATCAATAATAAACATTTATCATGATATAAGGAAATAAATAATAACTTTATTACTGCCTCTTGGGCATATTTCCTTCATTTGTTTCAGGCTTAGGTCTAGCTTTGGTTTTCTTCACAGGAGTGGCAACTTGGTTGCCATTCTTTCTTGAAGTTCCGTTTCTTTTCCTTTGCCCCTTTTCTTGAAACTAGTGGTCTTGTTAACCATCAACACTTGATGCTCTTTCTTGATTTCTACCTTCACCGATTTTAGCATCGCGAAGAGCTCGGGAATCGTTTTCGTCATCCCTTCCATATTATAGTTCATCACGAAGTTCTAGTAGCTTGGTGATTGTGACTAGAGAACTCTATCAGTCACTATCTTATCTAGAAGATTAACTGCCACTTGATTCAAGCGATAGTAGTACTCAGACATTCTGAGCACATGCTCACTAGTTGAGTTATTCTCCTCCATCTTGTAGGCAAAATACTTGTCAGAGGTCTCATACCTCTCGACTCGGGCATGAGTCTGAAATACCAATTTCAGCTCTTGGAATATCTTATATGCTCCGTGGTGTTCAAAACGTTTTCGAAGTCCCGGTTCTAAGCCGTAAAGCATGGTGCACTAAACTATCAAGTAGCCATCATACCGAGCTTGCCAAACGTTCATAAAGTATGCATCTGCTCCTGCAATAGGTCTGTCACCTAGCGGTGCATCAAGGACATAATTCTTCTGTGCAGCAATGAGGATAGTCCTCAGATCACGGACCCAGTCTGCATCATTGCTACTATCATCTTTCAACTTATATTTCTGTAGGAACATATCAAAAAATAAACGGGGAGCTACATCACAAGCTATTGATCTACAACATGGATATGCAAATATTATCAGGACTAAGTTCATGATAAACTAAAGTTCAATTAATCATATTACTTAAGAACTCCCACTTAGATAGACATCCCTCTAGTCATCTAAATGATCACGTGATCCATATCAACTAAACCATGTCCGATCATCACGTGAGATGGAGTAGTTTTCAATGGTGAACATCACTATGTTGAGCATATCTACTATATGATTATTCACATTCGAACTTTCGGTCTTCAGTGTTCCGAGGCCATATCTACATATGCTAGGCTCGTCAAGTTTAACCCGAGTATTATGCATGTGCAAAACTGGCTTGCACCCGTTGTATGTGAACGTAGAGCTTATCACACCCGATCATCACGTGGTGTCTCAGAACGACGAACTGTAGCAACGGTGCATACTCAGGGAGAACACTTATAACTTGAAATTTAGTGAGAGATCATCTTGTAATGCTACCGCCGTACTAAGCAAAATAAGATGCATAAAAGATAAACATCACATGCAATCAAAATAAGTGATATGATATGGCCATCATCATCTTGTGCCTTCGATCTCCATCTCCAAAGCACCGTCATGATCACTATCGTAACCGGCTTGACACCTTGATCTCCATCGTAGCATCATTGTCGTCTCGCCAACTATTGCTTCTATGACTATCGCTACCGCTTAGTGATAAAGTAAAGCAATTACATGGCGATTGCATTTTATACAATAAAGCGACAACCATATGGCTCCTGCCAGTTGCCGATAACTGTTACAAAACATGATCATCTCATACAACAATTTATATCTCATCACGTCTTGACCATATCACATCACAACATGCCCTGCAAAAACAAGTTAGACGTCCTCTACTTTGTTATTGCAAGTTTTGCATGGCTGCTACGGGCTTCTAGCAAGAACCGTTCTTACCTATGCATAAAAACCACAACGATTTTTCATCAAGTGTGATGTTTTAACCTTCAACAAGGGTCGGGCGTAGTGAAACTCGATTCAACTAAAGTTGGAGAAACAGACACCCTCTAGCCACCTGTGTGCGAAGCACGTCGGTAGAACCAGTCTCATGAACGCGGTCATGTAATGTCGGTCCCGGCTGCTTCATCCAACAATACGCCGAATTAAAGTAAGACATTGCTGGGAAGCAGTATGACTATTATCACCCACAACTCTTTGTGTTCTACTCATGCATATAACATATATGCATAGACCTGGCTCGGATGCCACTTTTGGGGAACGTAGTAATTCAAAAAAATTCCTACGATCATGCAAGATCTAACTAGGAGATGTATAGCAATGAGAGGGGAGAGTGTGTCCACGTACCCTCGTAGACCGAAAGCGGAAGCATTTAGTAACGCGGTTCATGTAGTCGAACGTCTTCACGATCTAACTGATCCAAGTACCGAACGTACGACACCTCCGTGTTCAGCACACGTTCAGCTCGATGTCGTCCCTCGAGCTCTTGATCCAGTTGAGGACGAGGAAGAGTTCCGCCAGCATGACGGCGTGGCGATGGTGATGATGAAGTTACCGGCGCAGGGCTTCGCCTAAGCACTACGACGATATGACCAAGGTGTGTAACTGTGGATGGGGGCACCGCACACGGCTAAGACAAATCTTGGAGTGCCTTTGGGCTGCCCCCTGCCCATGTATATAAAGGGGGTAGGGAGAGAGGCCGGCCCTCCTAGGGGCGCGCCAAGTGTAGGGAGTCCAACTAGGACTCCCAAGTCCTAGTAGGATTCCCTTTCCTTTTCAGAGTAGGAAAGAAGGAAAGGAGGGAGAGGGAGAAGGAAAGGGGGGCCGCGCCCCCACCCCTTGTCCAATTCGGTTTGGGAAGGGGGGAGGCGTGCGCCACCTCGTGGCCCTTCTTCCCTCTCTCCACTAAAGCCCAATATGGCCCATTAACTTCCCCCGGCGAATTCCCAACTCTCCGATACTCCAAAAAATACCCGAATCACTCAGAACCTTTCAGATGGCCGAATATTGCCTTCTAATATATCAATCTTTACCTCTAGACCATTTTGAGACTCCTCGTCATGTCTGTGATCTCATCTGGAACTCCGAACAAACTTCGATCATCAAATCACATAACTCATAATATTAATTGTCATCGAACGTTAAGCGTGCGGACCCTATGGGTTCAAGAACTATGTAGACATGACCGAGACACATCTCCGGTCAATAACCAATAGCGGAACCTGGATGTTCATATTGGCTCCTACATAGTCAATGAAGATCTTTATCGGTCAAACCGCATAACAACATACGTTCACTAGCTACTAAGGAAAAGCCTAGCGGTAGCGCGAGTTTTAGGCATAGTAGTAGAGCGGGTGGCGGCGCTACTAGTATGACGCTACAGCTAAAGCTTAGCAGTCGTGGGCAGAACCGCGCTACTGCTATATCCACTTAGTAGTCGCGCTTCACTGAAAAGACGCTACTGATAACTACTAGTAGCGTCTCTCGCAGCCCGCGCTACTACTACTATTCTGTATTATATTTATTTTTATTTCATGTTGTATTCATACACCTTTACACAAGTTTTCATACATCAGCAATTTAGAGTTTGTTTTTACATCAAAATGAGTTATTACATCACTGGGTGAAACTAGTCCATGGTTCTTTCACCCAATGATATAATAAATATCATCATCATATCATTAACAACTTATAATCATAATACATCATTGTCATATAATGCCTACTCATGATCATCATTTTCATCAATGAGACATCATATAGCAAGTTGGTCACTAGTCATAATCACAACTCCTCATCATCATCAACTCTAACACATTGTACCACATAATTGAAGGAAATATGCCCTAGAGGCAATAATAAAGTTATTATTTATTTCCTTATTTCATGATAAATGTTTATTATGCATGCTAGAATTGTATTAACCAGAAACATAATACATGTGTGAATACATAGACAAACAGAGTGTCACTAGTATGCCTCTACTAGACTAGCTCGTTAATCAAAGATGGTTATGTTTCCTAACCATAGACAAAGAGTTGTTATTTGATTAATGGGATCACATCATTAGGAGAATGATGTGATTGACATGACCCATTCCATTAGCTTAGCACCCGATCGTTTAGTATGTTGCTATTGCTTTCTTCATGACTTATACATGTTCCTATGACTATGAGATTATGCAGCTCCCGTTTACCGGAGGAACACTTTGTGTGCTACCAAACGTCACAACATAACTGGGTGATTATAAAGGAGCTCTACAGGTGTCTCCAAAGGTGAATGTTGGGTTGGCGTATTTCGAGATTAGGATTTGTCACTCCGATTGTCGGAGAGGTATCTCTGGGCTCTCTCGGTAATGCACATCACATAAGCCTTGCAAGCATTACAACTAATGAGTTAGTTGCGAGATGATGTATTATGAAACGAGTAAAGAGACTTGCCGGTAACGAGATTGAACTAGGTATTGAGATACCGACGATCGAATCTCGGGCAAGTAACATACCGATGACAAAGGAACAGCGTATGTTGTTATGCGGTCTGACCGATAAAGATCTTCGTAGAATATGTAGGAGCCAATATGAGCATCCAGGTTCCGCTATTGGTTATTGACCGGAGACATGTCTCGGTCATGTCTACATTGTTCTCGAACCCGTAGGGTCCGCACGCTTAAGGTTTCGATGACAGTTATATTATGAGTTTATGAGTTTTGATGTACCGAAGGAATCCGGAGTCCCGGATGAGATCGGGGACATGACGAGGAGTCTCAAAATGGTCGAGACGTAAAGATCGATATATTGGACGACTATATTCGGACATCGGAAAGGTTCTGAGTGATTCGGGTATTTTCAGAGGTACCGGGGAGTTACGGGAATACGAGGAAGAAGCAATGGGCCTTAATGGGCCATAGTGGAAAGGACCAGGAGGTGGCGCGCGCCCCTCCCAAGCCCAGTACGAATTGGACAAGGGGTTTGGGGCGCAGCCCCTCTCTCCCTTCCTTCCCCTCTTCCCCCTTTCCCCCCTTCTCCTAGTTGGACTAGGAAAGGAGGAAACCTACTCCAACTAGGACTAGGAATCCTACTCCCTGGCGCGCCCCTCCTAGGGCCGGCCTCCTCCCCCTTGCTCCTTTATATACGGGGGCAGGGGGGCACCTCTAGACACACAAGTTGATCTTCGTGATCGTTCTCTTAGCCGTGTGCGGTGCCCCCCTCCACCATATTCCACCTCAGTCATATTGTAGCGGTTCTTAGGCGAAGCCCTGCGACGGTTAACATCAAGATCGTCACCACGCCGTCGTGCTGACGGAACTCCTCCCCGAAGCTTTGCTGGATCGGAGCCCGGGGAGCGTCATCGAGCTGAACGTGTGCCAAGAACTCGGAGGTGCCGGAGTAACGGTGCTTGGATCGGTTGGACCGGGAAGACGTACGACTACTTCCTCTACGTTGCGTCAACGCTTCCGCTATCGGTCTACAAGGGTACATAGATCACACTCTCCCCTCTCGTTGCTATGCATCACCATGATCTTGCGTGTGCGTAGGAAATTTTTTGAAATTACTACGTTACCCAACAATAATAACACATTGTATTTAGGACCTACTTCTCTCTCATAGGACCTACTACCTTCTCTGAGGTAAAATATCATAAAACAAGATAGGTCCTGAGTCTCCATTATGTAGAATGGATATTGTCATGTCTCCAATTTTTGCCTTTCACACAATGTTGCTTCCAAGTACCTCCTTACGACTGTCCATACATTTTTTCCATTCTTTGATTTTTCATGTCTTCACTGGTTTTTAGATATCCGATATGGTCATGTGAGATTCGTAGGATGACCTGGCCATATGTTCAAAACATCAAGGCGACCATTCTGATACATCAGATGAAGCACACAATCCTTCGGGGTTTTCTGTTGAAAAACATAATAATAACTTCGCAGTTTGCAATGTAGTTCAGTTTTAGAAGAATTTATGCAAAAAGATGCACGAATGTCGTAATAGTAAAAAATCTTACCATGGCATCTCCATGGATGTTACTGTGGTTCAACACATGCACTAGTGGCACGTATTGACCATAATGTGGAAGAGTTTTATAATAGATATTGTAATTTTCAAGATCGGTACAAAATGCGATCAGATGATTTTTCTCCTGATAGGTTAATTCTGAGCCATCGGTGTAGTGGGTTCTGTCTACCATCTTCCGCACATTGTTTGAAGAATGAAAATAAGCTGTCAATGGAAATAAGTTGTCAACTATTTTGAAATAAACAATATAAATTAGTTAATAACTATGTTTGAGAAACTCACATAGCGGTAGAATTGGAAGCGTGTCAAATAGGACCCAAATGTCCATATTGTCTTGGTCGATGTCAGGATCACCAAGATCCATGGTGACAAGCATACCCTCATAAAAACCATACATCTTGTAAAGTGCTTCCCAATTTGTGCAACCAAAATGGGTTACGCTCTGAGAATTGTACATATTTACTTCAAAATCCATATCATGATGGGTCCTTAGGTGAATTTTCTTAGTTTCGAAACTTTCATGGTCTTCAAAACACATCCTCTCCAAGACATAGCATCTTGCATGGCATGGAATAAGCTACTCGAATTGTAAAAGATGAAAATTAGACGTTGAAATAGTTGAAGTCATGCTTAATTACGAAAAAACTTGTCGTCCTTGCATACCGTTTCAACATCGAAGGTCTCCTGAAGCTTAATGCTGAAGCACCATCTTCGTCCAGGTGAGGCCTGTCGCACAGACCTCGGTCGTCGTTGCACTAGCTGCACTCCCCCGGGAGACATTCGTCGTCCGATGACGACATTTTCTATGTTCATAATTCAAAGATTAAACTTATACAATTCAATATATATACTACAAAAACTAAATTAGATCATTATTATTCATCACGGGTTGACTATCGGTCTGCCGAGTATTTTTCTAAAAGTCAACCCCAAATTTCATTTAATTATTTTCCTAGAAAATCCAGGCCACTCGATATTTCCTACATATTCTAGCACAAATCATGCCAGAATTCACGGAAAAATACGGCATGACCTTTGCTAAAAAAGGACATATCGAGCGCCTGAAATTTGCCGGAACAAAAATTAATCAACACTCCGGCAAACATAGGCCACTCGGAGGTGTAACCTGCAAACATGACTGACCACTTGGGGCAAGCACATATCCTATTTGAGCAACACAAGATATACATGTTTTTATCTACATCATATGAGCATTCAAATTTGATGGTCATTGCATTTCAATGGTTGAAAATATGAGCCAAAACATTTCAAAATATCTTATAGGACTCATATTGACATGGAGATTTGGCTAGTCTCACCTCGAGGTCGGAGGGGGTCGGTGACGGGGACGACGGCGGGGATGATGGAGGGGCTCCTAGATTTCTGCAAAAACAAAAACCCTATAAGCTATCAACTAATCAAACGCATACGCCTTGCATAGTGGGGTCCAATTTGAGCATTCAAAATAGGAGTACTTCTCCAATTTGAGCATTCAATAAGCAAACCAAATCGTAAAAAAATAAGTAATCAAATTAGCATGCATTCAATAAGCAAAAGTAAATCATCTCTTGCGTCTGTACATCGTCGAATATTATCACTAATAGTATCATACATATAACATCACTAATACAACTAAAACCCTAGCGCACGACGGGTATCGGCGCGGGCGGTGGACACCCAAAGAGAGGGAACCATCACAGGATCATAGCTCTAGTAAGATCCCTTGAGAACCTGCCAGGTATTGGAGAACCTGTGCTCCAACGCAAACAAGTAGCAATGGACGTGTGCGTCCTCCTCGCTGACACAGTGACGTACCACCTCCGCTGGGTCCTCAAGCCTCTGCACCGTCACTGGCCCACGCGACCGCCACCAAAGAAGGTTCGGGTCAACGACGGGCTGGATCCTCACCAAGTTGCGCCCCCCGGTAGGTAGCGCCTCCCAGTACCAGCCCAACGGAACCCAGTCCTAGACATGGCCAATCTGGTCAAGCAGGTGTCCTCTGCCGAGTCAACAACGAGGATGCGGGATAGGCATCGTCGACGTCGATGCGGGAATAATTGCTTTAACTAAAAAAATAACAACAAATGTGACATGTTCAACTAGTTGTATTAATTCAACTAGTTCTTACTAAAAATAAACTTACTATAAATAAAAATAAACTAGTTCTTACTAAAAATAAACTAGTTCAACTAGTTATATTAATTTTCTTACTAAAAATACACTCATTCTATTAATTCAACTAGTTCTTACTAAAAAAACTAGTTCAACTAGTTCTATTAAATTTCTTACTAATTCTAATAAACACTACTGCCCTAGTTCTTACTAACTAATTAGTACCTAGGTACTACTGCCTAATTACCATCTAATTTGATGAACCCTAACTAATTTGATGCAATCTAAAATTTGAAGAACCCTAGGAAATTTAGCTAGGTCGAGGTAGGGGAGGGGAGGAGGAGGCGTTCTCACCTCAGGTGCTTGCGGCGAGGGAGGGGCAGGCGGCGTCGAGGTCGGGGTCGGGGCTTGGGCGCGCGGCGGAGGGCGGCGTTGAGGTCGGGGGCGGAGGCGGCATCGAGGTTGGGGTCGGGGCGGCGTCGAGGTCGGGGCCGGGGCGGCGTCGAGGGTGTGTGGAGAGCGACGGGAGAGCGCGCGGTGGCCGAGGGCGATGCAGGGCGGCGACAACGGAGGAGTTGGTATTTGGGGGAAGTCGTCGTGGGGAAGAACGAAGCGCCCGGTTAAGTCAAAAGTAGCAGTAGCGCGTTCCAGGAAGTGCGCTAGTGCTATGTTAGCTATAGCGCATTTCTGAACATGCGCTACTGCTATTCCTTTCTCTTTTTTATTTGCTTTCCATTTAATTTTATTTTCGTTAGCAGTACCGCCTTTCTAAGTAAACGCGCAGCTACAAAACAAGTAGCAGTAGCGGTGTTTCTATAAGATCCCTACTACTATGTGTAGCCTATCGGCTTAGCTGTGGGAATTTTAGTAGTAGCACTTTTATCGTTAGACGCGCTACTGCTACATTTGTATCTGTAGCGCAGTTTTAGCCAACGCGTTGCTGCTAGTTAGCACTAGCGTGCTTTTTTCACAAGCGCTACTGCTAAAGTTCTGTGTATAAGGTTTTCCCTAGTAGTGGTTATTCCCTTTGTCATCGTTATGTTACTTGCCCGAGATTCGATTGTCGGTATCATCATACCTAGTTCAATCTCGTTAATGGCAAGTCTCTTTACTCATTCCGTAATGCATCATCCCGTAAGTAACTCTTTAGTCACATTGCTTGCAAGGCTTATAGTGATGTGCATTACCGAGAGGGCCCAGAGATACCTCTCTGATACACGAAGTGACAAACCCTGATATTGATCTATGCCAACTCAACAAACACCATTGGAGACACCTATAGAGCATCTTTATAATCACCCAGTTACGTTGTGACGTTTGATAGCACACAAGATGTTCCTCTAGTATTCGGGAGTTGCATAATCTCATAGTCAGAGGAACATGTATAAGTCATGAAGAAAGCAATAGCAATAAAACTAAACGATCATTATGCTAAGCTAATGGATGGGTCTTGTCCATCACATCATTCTCTAATGATGTGATCCTGTTAATCAAATGACAACACATGTCTATGGTCAGGAAACTTAACCATGTTTGATTAACGAGCTAGTCTAGTAGAGGCATACTAGGGACACTCTGTTTTGTCTATGTATTCACACATGTACTAAGTTTCCGGTTAATACAATTCTAGCATGAATAATAAGCATTTATCATGATATAAGGAAATATAAATAACAACTTTATTATTGCCCCTAGGGCATATTTCCTCAGTCTCCCACTTGCACTAGAGTCAATAATCTAGTTCACATCATCATGTGATTTAACACCAATAGTTCACATCTTTATGTGATTAGTTCACATCTCCATGTGACTAACACCCAAAGGATTTACTAGAGTCAATAATCTAGTTCACATCGCTATGTGATTAACACCCAAAGAGTACTAAGATGTGATAATGTTTTGCTTGTGAGAGAAGTTTAGTCAACGGGTCTGCCACAATCAGAGCCGTATGTATTTTGCCAATTTTCTATGTCTACAATGCTCTGCATGGAGCTACTCTAGCTAATTGCTCCCACTTTCAATATGTATCCAGAATGAGACTTAGAGTCATCCGGATCGGTGTCAAAGCTAGCATCGACGTAACCCTTTAGGACGAATCTTTTTACCTCCATAACCGAGAAACATGTCCTTATTCCACTACGAATAATTTTGACCGCTGTCCAGTGATCCACTCCTGGATCAATATTGTACCCTCTTGCCAATCTCATGGTGAGGTACACAATAGGTTTGGTACACATCACAGCATACTTTATAGAACCTATGACTAAGGCATAGGGAATGACTTTTCATTCTCTTTCTATTTTCTGCCGTGGTCGGGTTTTGAGTCTTTACTCAACTTCACACCTTACAACTCAGGCAAGAACTCCTTCGTTGACTGATCCATTTTTAACTCCTTCAAAATCTTATCAAGGTATGTACTCATTGAGAAATCTTATCAAGTGTCTTGATCTATCTCTATAAATCTTGATGCTCAATATGTAAGTAGCTTCACCGAGGACTTTCTATGAAAAACTCCTTTCAAATACTCCTTTATGCTTTCCAAAAAATTCTACATCATTTTCGATCAACAATATGTCGTTCACATATACTTATTGGAAAGGTTGTAGTACTCCCACTCACTTTCTTGTAAATACAGGCTTCTCCAAAAGTTTGTATAAAAGTATATGCTTTGATCAACTCATCAAAGCGTATATTCCAACTCCGAGATGCTTGCACCAGTCCATAGATGGATCACTGGAGCTTGCACACTTTGTTAGCACATTTAGGATCGACAAAACCTTCTGGTTGCATCATATACAACTCTTCTTTAATAAATCCATTAAGGAATGCAGTTTTGACATCCATTTGCCGGATTTCATAAAATGCGGGAATTGCTAACATGATTCGGACAAACTTAAGCATCGATACGAGTGAGAAAATCTCATCGTATTCAACACCTTGAACTTGTCGAAAACCTTTTTGACAATTTGAGCTTTGTAGATAGTAACACTACCATCAGCATCCGTCTTCCTCTTGAAGATCCATTTATTCTCTATGGTTCGCCGATCATCGGGCAAGTCCACCAAAGTCCACACTTTGTTCTTATACATGGATCCCATCTCAGATTCCATGGCCTCAAGCCATTTCGCGGAATCTGGGCTCATCATCGCTTCATCATAGTTCGTAGGTTTGTCATAACATTACTTCCAAAACAGGATTAATATTCCACTCAGGTGCATAACATACTCTCTTCGACCTATGAGGTTCGGTAGTAACTTGATCTAAAGTTTCATGATCATCATCATTAACTTCCTCACTAATTGGTGTAGGCATCATTGGAACTGATTTTTGTGATGAACCATTTTCCAATTTGGGAGAAGGTACAACTACCTCATCAAGTTCTACTTTCCACCCACTCACTTCTTTCGAGAGAAATTCCTTCTCTAGAAATGATCCATTCTTGGCAACGAACATCTTTTGGGTATCCTATGAAGACGCATTTCTCCGATTTGGGTTCGAGCTTATCAGGTTGAAGCTTTTTCACATAAGCATCGCAACCCCAAACTTTAAGAAATGACGGCTTAGGTTTCTTGCCAATCCACAGTTCATACGGTGTCATCTCAACGGATTTAAACAGTGCCCTATTTAACGTGAATGCAGCTGCCTCTAATGCATAACCCCAAAACAATAGTGGTAAATCAGTAAGAGACATCATAGCTCGCACCATATCCAATATAGTATGGTTACGATGTTCGAACACACCATTACGCTATGGTGTTCCAGGTGGTGTGAGTTGTGAAACTATTCCATATTCTTTTAAATGAGGGTGAAACTCGTAAATCAAATATTTGCCTCCGTGATCAGATCACAGAAACTTTATTTTCTTGCTATGATGATTCTCCACTTCACTCTGAAATTCTTTGAACTTTTCAAATGTTTCAGACTTGTGTTTCATTAAGTAGATATACCCATATGCTCAAATCATCTGTGAAGGTCAGAAAATAATGATACTCGCCATGAGCCTCAACACTCATTGGACCGCATACATCAATATGTATTATTTCCAATAAGTCAGTGGTTTGCTCCATTGTTCCGGAGAACGGAGTTTCAGTCATCTTGCCCATGAGGCATGGTTCGCAAGTATCAAATGATTCATAATCAAGTGATTCCAAAAATCCCATCTGCATGGAGTTTCTTCATGCATTTACACCAATATGATCAAAACGGCAGTGCCACAAATATGTTGCATTATCATTGTCAACTTTGCATCTTTTGGCATCAATATTATGAATATGTGTGTCACTACGATCGAGATTCAATAAACCATTTACATTGGGCGTATGACCATAGAAGGTTTTATTCATGTAAACAGAACAACAATTATTCTGTGACTTAAATGAATAACTGTATCGCAATAAACATGATCCAATCATGTTCATGCTCAACACAAACACCAAATAAAATTTATTTTGGTCCAACACTAATCCCGAAGGTAAACGGAGTGTGCGATGGTGATCTTATCAACCTTGGAATCACTTCTAACACACATCGTCACCTCGTCCTTAACCAGTCTATGTTCATTTTGCAACTCCTGTTTCGAGTTACTAGCTAATTTTAGCAACTAAACCGGTATCAAATACCCTGGGGTTACTATGAACACTAGTAAAGTACACATCAATAACATGTATATCAAATATACCTTTGTTCACTTTGCCATCCTTCTTATCCGCCAAGTATTTGGGGTAGTTCCGCTTCTAGTGACCATTCCCTTTGCAGTAGAAGCACTCAGTTTCAGGCTTAGGTCTAGGTTTGGGTTTCTTCACGGGAGTGGCAACTTGCTTGCCATTCTTTCTTGAAGTTCCCTTTCTTTTCCTTTGCCCCTTTTCTTGAAACTAGTGGTCTTATTAACCATCAACACTTGATGCTCTTTCTTGAAACTAGTAGCTTGGTGATAGTGACTAGAGACTCTGTCGATCGCTATCTTATCTGGAAGATTAACTCCCACTTGATTCAAGCGATAGCAGTACTCAGACATTCTGAGCAGATGCTCACTAGTTGAGCTATTATCCTCCATCTTGTAGGAAAAATACTTGTCAGAGGTCTCATACCTCTCGACTCGGGCATGAGTCTGAACTACCAATTTAAGATCTTGGAACATCTTATATGCTCCATGGTGTTTGAAATGTTTTTCAAGTCCCAGTTCTAAGCCATAAATCATGGTGCACTAAACTATCAAGTAGTCATCATACCGAGCTTGCCAAACGTTCATAACGTCTGCATTTGCTCCTGCAATAGGTCTGTCACCTAGCGGTGCATCAAGGACCTAATTCTTCTGTGCAACAATGAGGATAGTCCTCAGATCATGGACCCAGTCTACATCATTGCTACTATCATCTTTCAATTTATATTTCTCTAGGAACATATCAAAAAATAAACGGGGAGCTACATCGCAATCTATTGATCTACAACATAGATATGCAAATACTATCAAGACTAAGTTCATGATAAATTAAAGTTCAATTAATCATATTACTTAAGAACTCCCACTTAGATAGACATCCCTCTAGTCATCTGAATGATCATGTGATCCATATCAACTAAACCATGTCCGATCATCACGTGAGATGGAGTAGTTTTCAATGGTGAACATCACTCTGTTGATCATATCTACTATATGATTCATGTTCGAACTTTCGGTATTCAGTGTTCCGAGGCCATATCTGCATATGCTAGGCTCGTCAAGTTTAACCCGAGTATTCTACGTGTGCAAAATTGGCTTGCACCCGTTGTATGTGAACGTAGAGCTTATCACACCCGATCATCACGTGGTGTCTCAGCATGATGAACTGTAGCAATGGTGCATACTCGGGGAGAACACTTATACCTTGAAATTTAGTGAGAGATCATATTATAATGCTACTGCCATACTAAGCAAAATAAGATGCATAAAAGATAAAAATCACATGCAATCAAAATAAGTGATATGATATGGCCATCATCATCTTCTGCCTTTGATCTCCATCTCCAAAGCACCGTCATGATCACCATCGTCACCGGCTTGACACCATGATCTCCATCGTAGCATCGTTGTCCTGACGCCAACTATTGCTTCTATGACTATCTCTACCGCTTAGTGATAAAGTAAAGCTATTACATGGCGATTGCATTTCATACAATAAAGCGACAACCATTTGCTCTTGCCAGTTGTCGATAACTGTTACAAAACATGATCATCTCATACAACAATTTATATCTCATCACATCTTGACCATATCACATCACAACATGCCCTGCAAATACAAGTTAGACGTCCTCTACTTTGTTGTTGCAAGTTTTACATGGCAGCTACGGGCTTCTAGCAAGAACCGTTCTTACCTGCGCATCAAAACCAAAATGATTTTTCCTCAAGTGTGATGTTTTAACCTTCAACAAAGACCGGGCATAGTCAAACTCGATTCAACTAAAGCTGGAGAAACAGATACCCAGTAGCCACCTGTGTGCGAAGCACGTCAGTAGAACCAGTCTCATGAACGCGGTCATGTAATGTCGGTCCGGGCCGCTTCATCAAACAATACCGCCGAATCAAAGTAAGACATTGCTGGTAAGCAGTATGACTATTATCGCCCACAACTCTTTGTGTTCTACTCGTGCATGTAACATCTACGCATAGACCTGGCTCGGATGCCACTTTTGGGGAACGTAGTAATTCAAAAAAAATCCTACGATCACGCAAGATCTAACTAGGAGATGCATAGCAACGAGAGAGGAGAGTGTGTCCACGTACCCTCGTAGACTGAAAGCGGAAGCGTTTAGTAACGTGGTTGATGTTGTTGAATGTCTTCACGATCCAACCGATCCAACTACCGAACGTACGGTACCTCCGTGTTCAGCACACGTTCAGCTCGATGATGTCCCTCGAGCTCTTGATCCAGTTGAGGACAAGGAAGAGTTCCGTCAGGACGACGGCGTGGCGACGGTGATGATGAAGTTA
This sequence comes from Triticum urartu, assembly GCF_056163025.1. Lineage (NCBI taxonomy): Eukaryota > Viridiplantae > Streptophyta > Magnoliopsida > Poales > Poaceae > Triticum > Triticum urartu. Next base: position 651,327,732 of record NC_141877.1, on the reverse strand, counting down.
CCGGCGTAGGGCTTCGCCTAAGCACTACGACAATATGACCGAGGTGTGTAACTGTGGAGGGGGGCACCGCACACGGCTAAGACAAATCTTGGAGTGCCTTTGAGGTGCCCCCTGCCCATGTATATAAAGGAGGGAGGGAAAGAGGCCGGCCCTCCTAGCGGCGCGCCAAGTGTAGGGAGTCCTACTAGGACTCCCAAGTCCTAGTAGGATTCCCTTTCCTTTTCGAAGTAGGAAAGAAGCTGAACGTGTGCTAAACACGGAGGTGCCGTACATTCGGTACTTGGATCGGTTGGATCATGAAGACATTCAACTACATCAACCGCGTTACTAAATGCTTCCACTTTCGGTCTATGAGGGTACGTGGACACACTCTCCCCTCTCGTTGCTATGCATCTCCTATTTAGATCTTGCGTGATCGTAGGATTCTTTTAAATACTACGTTCCCCAACAATGGCATCCGAGCCAGGTCTATGCGTATATGTTATATGCATGAGTAGAACACAAAGAGTTGTGGGCGATAATAGTCATATAGCTTACCAGCAACGTCTTACTTTGATTCGGCAGTATTGTTGGATGAAGCGTCCCAGACCAACTTTACATGACCGCGTTCATGAGACTAGTTCTACCGACGTGCTTCACACACAGGTGGCTGGCGGGTGTCTGTTTCTCCAACTTTAGTTGAATCGAGTTTGTTTATGCCCGGTCCTTGTTGAAGGTTAAAACAGCACACTTGACGAAAAATTATTGTGGTTTTGATGCATAGGTAAGAACGGTTGTGGTTTTGGTGCGTAGTTAAGAACGGTTCTTACTAGAAACTCGTAGCAGCCACGTAAAACTTGCAACAACAAAGTAGAGGACGTCTAACTTGTTTTTGCAGGTCATGTTTGTGATGTGATATGGTCAAGATGTGATGAGATATAAATTGTTGTATGAGATGATCATGTTTTGTCAAAGTTATCGGCAATTGGCAGGAGCCTTATGGTTGTCGTTTTATTGTATGAAATGCAATCGCCATGTAATTGCTTTACTTTATCACTAAGTGGTTGCAATATGTTGGGGAACGTAGTAATTTCAAAAAAATTCCTACGCACACGCAAGATCATGGTGATGCATAGCAATGAGAGGGGAGAGTGTTGTCTACGTACCCTCATAGACTGAAGCAGAAGCGTTGATGCAACGTAGAGGAAGTAGTCGTACGTCTTCCCGGTCCAACCGATCCAAGCACCGTTACTCCGGCACCTCCGAGTTCTTGGCACACGTTCAGCTCGATGACGCACCCCGGGCTTCGATCCAGCAAAGCTTCGGGGAGGAGTTCCGTCAGCACGACGGCGTGGTGACGATCTTCATGTTCAACCGTCGCAGGGCTTCGCCTAAGCACCGCTACAATATGACCGAGGTGGAATATGGTGGAGGGGGCACCGCACACGGCTAAGGAACTATCACGAAGATCAACTTATGTGTCCTAGGGTGCCCCCTTGCCCCCGTATATAAAGGAGCCAAGGGGAGGGGGCAGCCGGCCAAGGAGGGCGCGCCAAGGGGGAGTCCTACTCCCACCGGGAGTAGGACTCCCTTCTTTCCTAGTTGGAGAAGGAGAAGTGGGAAAGAGGAAGAAGAGGGAAAGGAAAAAGGGGGTGCCGCCCCCCTCTCCTTGTCCTATTTGGAGTAGGGAGGGGAGGGGTGCGCGGCCACCTCTTAGCTCCTTTCCTCTTCTCCCTTAGGGCCCATGTAGGCCCAATAACCCCCGGGGGGGTTCCGGTAACCCCTCGATACTCCGGTAAAATCCCTATTTTACCCGGAACGATTCCGATATCCAAATATAGGCTTCCAATATATCGATCTTTATGCTCGACCATTTCAAGACTCCTCGTCATGTCCATGATCACATCCGGGACTCCGAACAACCTTCGGTACATCAAAATACATAAACTCATAATGAAACTGTCATCGTAACGTTAAGGTGCGGACCCTACGGTGCGAGAACAATGTAGACATGACCGAGACACATCTCCGGTCAATAACCAATAGCGGAACCTGGATGTTCATATTGGTTCCTACATATTCTACGAAGATCTTTATCGGTCAGACCGCATAACAACATACGTTGTTCCCTTTGTCATCGGTATGTTACTTGCCCGAGATTCGATCGTCGGTATCTCAATACCTAGTTCAATCTCGTTACCGGCAAGTCTCTTTACTCGTTCCGTAATACATCATCTCACAACTAACTCATTAGTTGCAATGCTTGCAAAGCTTATGTGATGTGCATTACCAAGAGGGCCCAGAGATACCTCTCCGACAATCGGAGTGACAAATCCTAATCTCGAAATACGCCAACCCAACATGTACCTTTGGAGACACCTGTAGAGCACCTTTATAATCACCCAGTTACGTTGTGACGTTTGGTAGCACACAAAGTGTTCCTCCGGCAAACGGGAGTTGCATAATCTCATAGTCATAGGAACATGTATAAGTCATGAAGAAAGCAATAGCAACATACTAAACGATCGGGTGCTAAGCTAATGGAATGGGTCGTGTCAATCAGATCATTCACCTAATGATGTGATCCCGTTAATCAAATAACAATTCTTTGTCTATGGTTAGGAAACATAACCATCTTTGATTAACGAGCTAGTCAAGTAGAGGCATACTAGTGACACTCTGTTTGTCTATGTATTCACACATGTATTATGTTTCCCGTTAATACAATTCTAGCATGAATAATAAACATTTATCATGATATAAGGAAATGAATAATAACTTTATTATTGCCTCTAGGGCATATTTCCTTCAGTCTCCCACTTGCACTAGAGTCAATAATCTAGATTACACAGTAATGATTCTAACACCCATGGAGCCTTGGTGCTGATCATGTTTTGCTCATGGAAGAGGCTTAGTCAATGGATCTGCTACATTCAGATCCGTATGTATCTTGCAAATCTCTATGTCTCCCACCTGGACTAGATCCCGGATTGAAGCGTCTCTTGATGTGCTTGGTTCTCTTGTGAAATCTGGATTCCTTTGCCAAGGCAATTGCACCAGTATTTTCACAAAAGATTTTCATTGGACCCGATGCACTAGGTATGACACCTAGATCGGATATGAACTCCTTCATCCAGACTCCTTCATTTGCTGCTTCCGAAGCAGCTATGTATTCTGCTTCACACGTAGATCCCGCCACGACGCTTTGTTTAGAACTGCACCAACTGACAGCTCCACCGTTTAATGTAAACACGTATCCGGTTTGTGATTTAGAATCGTCCGGATCAGTGTCAAAGCTTGCATTAACGTAACAATTTACGATGAGCTCTTTGTCACCTCCATAAACGAGAAACATATGCTTAGTCCTTTTCAGGTATTTCAGGATGTTCTTGACCGCTGTCCAGTGATCCACTCCTGGATTACTTTGGTACCTCCCTGCTAGACTTATAGCAAGGCACACATCAGGTCTGGTACACAGCATTGCATACATGATAGAGCCTATGGCTGAAGCATAGGGAACATCTTTCATTTTCTCCCTATCTTCTACAGTGGTCGGGCATTGAGTCTTACTCAACTTCACACCTTGTAACACAGGCAAGAACCCTTTCTTTGCTTGATCAATTTTGAACTTCTTCAAAACTTTGTCAAGGTATGTGCTTTGTGAAAGTCCAATTAAGTGTTTTGATCTATCTCTATAGATCTTAATGCCTAATATGTAAGCAGCTTCACCGAGGTCTTTCATTGAAAAACTCTTATTCAAGTATCCCTTTATGCTATCCAGAAATTCTATATCATTTACAATTAGTAATATGTCATCCACATATAATATCGGAAATGCTACAGAGCTCCCACTCACTTTCTTGTAATACAGGCTTCTCCAAAAGTCTGTATAAAACCAAATGCTTTGATCACACTATCAAAGCGTTTATTCCAACTCCGAGAGGCTTGCACCAGTCCATAAATGGATCGATGGAGCTTGCACACTTTGTTAGCTCCTTTTGGATCGACAAAACCTTCTGGTTGCATCATATACAACTCTTCTTCCAGAAATCCATTCAGGAATGCAGTTTTGACATCCATTTGCCAAATTTCATAATCATAAAATGCGGCAATTGCTAACATGATTCGGACAGCCTTAAGCATCGCTACGGGTGAGAAGGTCTCATCGTAGTCAACCCCTTGAACTTGTCGAAAACCTTTTGCAACAAGTCGAGCTTTGTAGATAGTAATATTACCGTCAGCGTCAGTCTTCTTCTTGAAGATCCACTTATTCTCAATTGCTTGCCGATCATCGGGAAAGTCAACCAAAGTCCACACTTTGTTCTCATACATGGATCCCATCTCAGATTTCATGGCTTCAAGCCATTTCACGGAACCTGGGCTCACCATCGCTTCTTCATAGTTCGTAGGTTCATCATGATCTAGTAGCATGACTTCCAGAACAGGATTACCGTACCACTCTGGTGCGGATCTTACTCTGTTTGATCTATGAGGTTCAGTAGTAACTTGATCTGAAGTTCTATGATCATCATCATTAACTTCCTCACTAATTGGTTTAGGTGTCACAGAAACCGGTTTCTGTGATGTACTACTTTCCAATAAGGGAGCAGGTACAGTTACCTCATCAAGTTCTACTTTCCTCCCACTCACTTCTTTCGAGAGAAACTCCTTCTCTAGAAAGGATCCATTTTTAGCAACGAATGTCTTGCCTTCAGATCTGTGATAGAAGGTATACCCAACAGTCTCCTTTGGGTATCCTATGAAGACGCATTTCTCCGATTTGGGTTCGAGCTTATCAGGTTGAAGCTTTTTCACATAAGCATCACAGCCCCAAACTTTAAGAAACGACAACTTTGGTTTCTTGCCAAACCATAGTTCATAAGGCGTCGTCTCAACAGATTTTGATGGTGCCCTATTTAACGTGAATGCGGCCGTCTCTAAAGCATAACCCCAAAACGATAGCGGTAAATCTGTAAGAGACATCATAGATCGCACCATATCAAGTAAAGTATGATTACGACGTTCGGACACACCATTACACTGTGGTGTTCCGGGTGGCGTGAGTTGCGAAACTATTCCACATTGTTTAAATGTACACCAAACTCGTAACTCAAATATTCTCCTCCACGATCAGATCGTAGGAATTTTATTTTCTTGTTACGATGATTTTCAACTTCACTCTGAAATTCTTTGAACTTTTCAAACGTTTCAGACTTGTGTTTCATTAAGTAGATATACCCATATCTGCTTAAGTCATCTGTGAAGGTGAGAAAATAACGATATCCGCCACGAACCTCAACATTCATCGGACCACATACATCTGTGTGTATGATTTCCAACAAATCTGTTGCTCTCTCCATAGTACCGGAGAACGGCATTTTAGTCATCTTGCCCATGAGGCACGGTTCGCAAGTACCAAGTGATTCATAATCAAGTGGTTCCAAAAGTCCATCAGTATGGAGTTTCTTCATGCGCTTTACACCGATATGACCTAAACGGCAGTGCCACAAATAAGTTGCACTATCATTATCAACTCTGCATCTTTTGGCTTCAACATTATGAATATGTGTATCACTACTATCGTGATTCGTCAAGAATAGACCACTCTTCAAGGGTGCATGACCATAAAAGATATTACTCATATAAATAGAACAACCATTATTCTCTGATTTAAATGAATAACCGTCTCGCATCAAACAAGATCCAGATATAATGTTCATGCTCAACGCTGGCACCAAATAACAATTATTTAGGTCCAATACTAATCCCGAAGGTAGATGTAGAGGTAGCATGCCGACTGCGATCACATCGACTTTGGAACCATTTCCCACGCGCATCGTCACCTCGTCCTTTGCCAGTGTTCGCTTAATCCGTAGTCCCTGTTTCGAGTTGCAAATATTAGCAACAGAACCAGTATCAAATACCCAGGTGCTACTGCGAGTTCTAGTAAGGTACACATCAATAACATGTATATCACATATACCTTTGTTCACCTTGCCATCCTTCTTATCCGCCAAATACTTGGGGCAGTTCCACTTCCAGTGACCAGTCTGCTTGTAGTAGAAGCACTCAGTTTTAGGCTTAGGTCCAAACTTGGGTTTCTTCTCCTGAGCAGCAACTTGCTTGCTGTTCTTCTTGAAGTTCCCCTTCTTCTTTCCTTTGCCCTTTTTCTTGAAACTAGTGGTCTTGTTGACCATCAACACTTGATGCTCCTTCTTGATTTCTACCTCCGCAGCCTTTAGCATTGCGAAGAGCTCGGGAATTGTCTTATCCATCCCTTGCATATTATAGTTCATCACGAAGCTCTTATAGCTAGGTGGTAGTGATTGGAGAATCCTGTCAATGACGCAATCATCTGGAAGATTAACTCCCATTTGAATCAAGTGATTATTATACCCAGACATTTTGAGTATATGCTCACTGACAGAACTGTTCTCCTCCATCTTGCAGCTATAGAACTTATTGGAGACTTCATATCTCTCAATCCGGGCATTTGCTTGAAATATTAACTTCAACCCCTGGAACATCTCATATGCTCCATGACGTTCAAAATGTCGTTGAAGTCCCGATTCTAAGCCGTAAAGCATGGAACACTGAACTATCGAGTAGTCATCAGCTTTGCTCTGCCAGACGTTCATAACATCTGGTGTTGCTCCAGCAGCAGGCCTGGCACCCAGCGGTGCTTCCAGGACGTAATTCTTCTGTGCAGCAATGAGGATAATCCTCAAGTTACGGACCCAGTCCGTGTAATTGCTACCATCATCTTTCAACTATGCTTTCTCAAGGAATGCATTAAAATTTAATGGAACAACAGCATGGGCCATCTATCTACAATCAAACATAAACAAGCAAGATACTATCAGGTACTAAGTTCATGATAAATTTAGGTTCAATTAATCATATTACTTAAGAACTCCCACTTAGATAGACATCCCTCTAATCATCTAAGTGATCACGTGATCCAAATCAACTAAACCATAACCGATCATCACGTGAAATGGAGTAGTTTTCAATGGTGAACATCGCTATGTTGATCATATCTACTATATGATTCACGCTCGACCTTTCGGTCTCAGTGTTCCGGGGCCATATCTGCATATGCTAGGCTCGTCAAGTTTAACCTGAGTATTCTGCGTGTGCAAAACTGGCTTGCACCCGTTGTAGATGGACGTAGAGCTTATCACACCCGATCATCACGTGGTGTCTGGGCACGACGAACTTTGGCAACGGTGCATACTCAAGGAGAACACGTTTTATCTTGAAATTTAGTGAGAGATCATCTTATAATGCTACCGTCAATCAAAGCAAGATAAGATGCATAAAAGATAAACATCACATGCAATCAATATAAGTGATATGATATGGCATCATCATCTTGTGCTTGTGATCTCCATCTCCGAGGCACCGTCATGATCACCATCGTCACCGGCGCGACACCATGATCTCCATCGTAGCATCGTTGTCGTCTCGCCAATCTTATGCTTCTACGACTATCGCTACCGCTTAGTGATAAAGTAAAGCATTACAGGGCGATTGCATTGCATACAATAAAGCGACAACCATATGGCTCCTGCCAGTTGCCGATAACTTGGTTACAAAACATGATCATCTCATACAATAAAATTTAGCATCATGCCTTGACCATATCACATCACAACATGCCCTGCAAAAACAAGTTAGACGTCCTCTACTTTGTTGTTGCAAGTTTTACGTGGCTGCTACGGGCTTAAGCAAGTACCAATCTTACCTACGCATCAAAACCACAACGATAGTTTGTCAAGTTGGTGCTGTTTTAACCTTCGCAAGGACCGGGCATAGCCACACTCGGTTCAACTAAAGTTGGAGAAACTGACACCCGCCAGCCACCTGTGTGCAAAGCACGGCGGTAGAACCAGTCTCGCGTAAGCGTACGCGTAATGTCGGTCCGGGCCGCTTCATCCAACAATACCGCCGAACCAAAGTACGACATGCTGGTAAGCAGTATGACTTATATCACCCACAACTCACTTGTGTTCTACTCGTGCATATAACATCAAACCATAAAACCTAGGCTCGGATGCCACTGTTGGGGAACGTAGTAATTTCAAAAAAAATCCTATGCACACGCAAGATCATGGTGATGCATAGCAACGAGAGGGGAGAGTGTTTTCTACGTACCCTCGTAGACCGAAGCGGAAGCGTTTACGCAACATAGAGGAAGTAGTCGTACGTCTTCCTGGTCCAACCAATCCAAGCACCGTTACTCCGGCACCTCCGAGTTCTTGGCACACGTTCAGCTCGATGACGCACCCCGGGCTCCGATCCAGCAAAGCTTCGGGGAGGAGTTCCGTCAGCACGACGGCGTGGTGACGATCTTGATGTTAACCGTCGCAGGGCTTCGCCTAAGCACCGCTACAATATGACCGAGGTGGAATATGGTGGAGGGGGGCACCGCACACGGCTAAGGAATGATCACGAAGATCAACTTCTGCGTCCTAGGGTGCCCCCTTGCCCCCGTATATAAAGGAGCCAAGGGGAGGGGGCAGCCGGCCAAGGAGGACGCGCCAAGGGGGAGTCCTACTCCCACCGGGAGTAGGACTCCCTTCTTTCCTAGTTGGAGAAGGAGAAGTGGGAAAGAGAAAGAACAGGGAAAGGAAAAAGGGGGGGCGCCGCCCCCCTCTCCTTGTCCTATTCGGACTAGGGAGGGGAGGGGTGCGCGGCCACCTCTTGCCTCCTTTCCTCTTCTCCCTTAGGGCCCATGTAGGCCCAATAACCCCCGGGGGGGTTCCGGTAACCCCTAGGTACTCCGGTAAAATCCCTATTTTACCCGGAACAATACCGATATCCAAATATAGGCTTCCAATATATCGATCGTTATGTCTCGACCATTTCGAGACTCCTCGTCATGTCCATGATCACATCCGGGACTCCGAATAACCTTCGGTACATCAAAATACATAAACTCATAATGAAACTTTCATCGTAACGTTAAGCGTGCGGACCCTACGGTTCGAGAACAATGTAGACATGACCGAGACACGTCTCCGGTCAATAACCAATAGCGGAACCTGGATGTTCATATTGGTTCCTACATATTCTACGAAGATCTTTATCGGTCAGACCGCATAACAAGATACGTTGTTCCCTTTGTCATCGGTATGTTACTTGCCCGAGATTCGATTGTCGGTATCTCAATACCTAGTTCAATCTCGTTACCGGCAAGTCTCTTTACTCGTTCCGTAATACATCATCTCACAACTAACTCATTAGTTGCAATGCTTGCAAGGCTTATGTGATGTGCACTACCGAGAGGACCCAGAGATACCTCTTCGACAATCGGAGTGACAAATCCTAATCTCGAAATACGCCAACCCAACATGTACCTTTGGAGACACCTGTAGAGCACCTTTATAATCACCCAGTTACGTTGTGACGTTTGGTAGCACACAAAGTGTTCCTCTGGCAAACGGGAGTTGCATAATCTCATAGTCATAGGAACATGTATAAGTCATGAAGAAAGCAATAGCAACATACTAAACGATTGGGTGCTAAGCTAATGGAATGGGTCATGTCAATCAGATCATTCACCTAATGATGTGATCCCGTTAATCAAATAACAACTCTTTGTCTATGGTTAGGAAACATAACCATCTTTGATTAACGAGCTAGTCAAGTAGAGGCATACTAGTGACACTCTGTTTGTCTATGTATTCACACATGTATTATGTTTCCGGTTAATACAATTCTAGCATGAATAATAAACATTTATCATGATATAAGGAAATAAATAATAACTTTATTATTGCCTCTAGGGCATATTTCCTTCACAATAGTTGTAGAAGCAATAGTTGGCAAGACGACAACGATGCTACGATGGAGATCAAGGTGTCAAGCCGGTGACGATGGTTAACATGGCGGTGCTTTGGAGATGGGAGCTCAAAGGCACAAGATGATGATGGCCATATCATATCACTTATTTTCATTGCATGTGATGTTTATCTTTTCTGCATCTTATTTTTCTTAGTATGGTGGTAGCATTATAAGATAATCCCTCACTAAATTTTAAGGTACAAGTGTTCTCCCTGAGTATGCACCGTTGCTACAGTTCGTCATGCCGATACACCATGTGATGATCGGGCATGATAAGCTCTACGTTCACATACAACGGGTGCAAGCCAGTTTTGCACATGCAGAATACTCGGGTTAAACTTGACGAGCCTAGCAAATGCAGATATGGCCTCGGAACACTGAAGACCGGAAGGTCAAACATGAATCATATAGTAGATATGATCAGCATAGTGATATTCACCATTGAAAACTACTCCATCTCACGTGATGATCGGACATGGTTTAGTTGATATGGATCACGTGATCATTTAGATGACAGGAGGGATGTCTATCTAAGTGGGAGTTCTTAAGTAATATCATTAATTGAACTTTAATTTATCATGAACTTAGTACCTGATAGTATTTGCATGTCTATGTTGTAGATCAATAGCTTGCAAAGTAGCTCCCCGTTTATTTTTGATATGTTCCTAGAGAAAAATAAGTTGGAAGATGATAGTAGGAATGATGCGGACCGGGTCCATGATCTGAGGATTATCCTCATTGCTGCATAGAAGAATTATGTCCTTGATGCACCGCTAGGTGACGGACCTATTGCAGGAGCAGATGCAGACGTTATGAACGTTTGGCAAGCTCGGTATGATGACTACTTGATAGTTTAGTATGCCATGCTTTACCGCTTAGAACTGGGACTTCAAAAACATTTTGAACGCCACGGAGCATATAAGATGTTCCGAGATCTGAAATTGGTATTTCAGACTCATGCCCGAGTCGAGAGGTATGAGACATCTGACCAGTATTTTTCCTACAAGATGGAGGAGAATAGCTCAACCAGTGAGCATGTGCTCAGAATGTCTGAGTATTACAATCGCTTGAATCAAGTGAGAATTAATCTTCCAGATAAGATAGTGATTGACAGAGTTCTCTAGTCACTGTCACCAAGTTACTGGAACTTTGTGATGAACTATAACGAAATCAGCGAAGGGATGATGAAAAACGATTCCCGAGCTCTTCGTGATGCTGAAATTGGCGAAGGTAGAAATCAAGAAAAGCATCAAGTGTTGATGGTTGACAAGACCACTAGTTTCAAGTAAGAGGGCAAGGGAAAGAAAGGGAACTTCAAGTAGAATGGCAAGCAAGTTTCCACTCCCATTAAGAAGCTCAAAGCTAGACCCAAGCCTGAAACTGAGTGCTTCTACTGCAAAGGAAATGGTCACTGGAACAGGAACTGCCCAAATACTTGGCGGATAAGAAGGATGGCCAAGTGAATGCTACCTCTTAAGCACTGCGTTGGTTTTCCCTTGAAGAGGAAAGGGTGATGCAGCAAAGTAGCGTAAGTATTTACCTCAGTTTTTGAGAACCAAGGTATCAATCCAGTAGGAGACTACACGCAAGTCCCTCGTACCTACACAAACAAACAAGAACCTCACAACCAACGCGATAAAGGGGTTGTCAATCCCTTCACGGTCACTTACGAGAGTGAGATCTAATAGAGATAATAAGATAAATATTTTTGGTATTTTTATGATATAGATTGAAAGTAAAGATTGCAAAGTATAATATATTGGAAACTTATACGATAAAAGATAGACCCGGGGGCCATAGGTTTCACTAGTGGCTTCTCTCAAGATAGCATAAGTATTACGGTGGGTGACAAAATTACTATCGAGCAATTGATAGAAAAGCGAATAATTATGATAATATCTAGGCATGATCATGTATATAGGCATCACGTCGATGACAAGTAGACCGACAAGATTCTGCATCTACTAATATTACTCCACACGTCAACCGCTATCCAGCATGCATCAAGAGTATTAAGTTCATAAGAACACAGTAATGCATTAGGCAAGATGACATGATGTAGAGGGATAAACTCAAGCAATATGATATAAACCCCATCTTTTTATCCTCGATGGCAACAATAAAATACATGCCTTGCTGCCCCTGCTGTCACTGGGAAAGGACACCGCAAGATTGAACCCAAAGCTAAGCACTTCTCCCATTGCAAGAAAGATCAATCTAGTAGGCCAAACCAAACTGATAATTCGAAAAGACTTGCAAAGATAACGAATCATACATAAAAGATTTCAGAGAAGAATCAAATATTGTTTATAGATAAACTTGATCATAAACCCACAATTCATCGGATCTCGACAAATCTATGCTCATGCATGTGTGTGGATGGCTTGCTAGCTAGCTCTCTTGCTAGCTAGCTTGCTTGTGTGTGTGCGTGAGTGAGTCCATCCCCTGATGGATGGATGTGTGCCTATATATATAGGAGTTGGCATGGGTAGTAGTGGCTTTGGTTGTAAGCTACCTTGGGTAGCTTACTAGCCAAGCTATGTAGGCATGGCTAGTGGCATGGTGCATGTCATGCTTGTCCCCTGGGGTACTTTATAAATCAGTACCCAGGGGACACGGTACACTGTAGATGACATCGCGGTATGGTCGTCCCGTCGGTGTCTCGTCAAGCTGTAGTTGACTTCGGGCAGTCGGCCTGGCGGAGGAGTCGGCAGCCAGCAGTCGGCCTGGTGGAGGAGTCGGCAGCCAGCAGTCGGGCTGGTGGAGTAGTCGGCAGCTAGCAGTCAGCCTAGTGGAGGAGTGGCAGCCAGCAGTCGGCCTGGTGGAGCAGTCGGCAGCCAGTAGTCGGCCTGGTGGAGTAGTCGGCAGCCAGCAGTCAGCCTGGTGGAGGAGTCGGCAGCCAGCAGTCGGCCTGGTGGAGTAGTCGGCAGCCAGCAGTCGGCCTAGTGGAGTAGTCGGCAGCCAGCAGTCGTCCTGGTGGAGCAGTCGACAGCCAGCAGTCAGCCGCCGGCCAGGTAGTTGGACTGAGGGGCTTTGCTAGCCCCGATGTCTTGAATTCTTGTCTCGCCGTCTTCGGGGTATCCGTGTCCAATTACTCCGACAGTAGCCCCCAAGCCTCCGGGCAACTTGGCAAAGTTGGGCGGAGGTTTTTTGGCGAGTGTTCATGGAAATGATCATGAAAAAGACAAAGTTAGTCCACGCAGATATATCAAATGTTTGCTTTTAGCATTGCAAGTTTTATGCGGAGGGTGCCGACTCGGTTTCGACCAAGCCCCCTTAATCGTTTTCGTGTTCCCTCCACTTCTTGGATTGTGCTCTTGCTTGCTGGACAGCCGCTCTGCAGTCTGTGGCTGAGAGTGGGCCGCGAAGTGGAGTGTACAGTACTCAGAGTCTGGAAGCAGATTCAACCGAGTAAATACTTGTAAAGGAAACGACCGGGTCGCCCAAACCGTTTTTCTTCCCGAACGTTTTTCGCGTGGATGGCCTCCAGCGTTCACTCTTGCTAGCCGTACAGCCGCTCTGCGGTCTGTGACTAAGAGTGGGCCTTTGGTACCACGCACGCTACTAAGCCGTCTGCTGGAACTAACGTCTCAGGCCAAGCGGCCAGCCCCCAGGCCAACTCTGGCTAGCGCTGGGGCGAACAGTGATGCAACTGTAATGAAATGCGGAGATAGCCCGGCATCGCTCGGGGTTATCCATGCTCTTGCGGTGCAAAAATATGCGGGTGAGGAGCTCACATTAATTTTCGTGTAGCCGAGGCGGAGTTTGCCGAAGACAGCCGGCGCGGCTCAACGCTTGCTGAGCGCGCTGGCGCACCCGCTGGGTGCAGCCTTCGAGCCTCCGGGTGCTCGAAGGGGTCCCGGCCGGTCAGGCTCGACCGGCCAGGCGGCGAGGCATCTTGCAGCGCCCTTTTTCTTCTTCTTTTTCTCTTCTGCCGGCTGCTGGCAGCCGGACAAAACTCTTCTCTTGTCTGCAATCTTCCATGGGGGCGCGCCAGCGCACCCACTGGGTGTAGCCCCCGAGATTTGGGCCGACTGCTAAGCAGTCGGGCCGGATCTCCCGGTGAGTACTTTGTCTTCTTCCTCGCGGGGGCGCGTCAGCGCACCCGCTGGGTGTAGCCCCCGAGATCTGGGCCGACTGCTGAGCACTCGGACCGGATTTCCTGGCAACTACTTTGTCTTCTTCTTTTTCTTCCTCAGCCGGCTGGGCAGGCGGACTCCGACACAGCAGTCGGACTCTTTGCAGCCGGCCAGACAGTCAGCGATCGGACGCACATCTGGCAGTCGAACGCATATTCCAGCCAGTTGCGTGGAGTCAAACGCACAACTCTCTCACTTTTTTCTCTTTCTGTCCGACTCCATGCGGGGAGCTGGACGTACTTTTTCCTTAGCTAGTCGGCTGGGCACACGGCCCTTGATTTTTCTAGCCGGTTCGCACGCGAGCAGCTGGCCTCCACTTCTTTCTTTCTTTTTTAGCACCCAGCCTCTTTTTTTATTGTGTCTTTTCTCAGCCGGCTTGAATTTTTCTTTTTTCAGTCGGTCTCCCACTTCTTTTTCTCTTTTCCTCGCATGGGGCAGCCGACCTCTTCTTTTTCTTCAGGACAGGAGGCGGCTACAGTGGGATTCGGCGGGAGCGCGCGAGGCGCAGCAAGCCGGCCGACGGGAAGGCGGGCGGCTGCATCACCGGTCGGTTGGAGAAGCCGGCAGGCGGGCGCGACATCGGCCGGCTGGAGAAGCCGGTAGGCGGGCGCGGCATCGGCCGACTGGAGAAGCCTGCGGGCAGGGAGCGGGAGGCTAGCGACGACCTGGAGCCGGCCCGTAACGGGCGCGCGGAGGCGGCGCAAGGCGGCGCGGCTGGCTAGGCGGCGAGCCGGCCACGGAGCGAGCGGGAGCCGGTCGGGCCAGCCGCAGTCGGCGCGGGAGCCGGCGGGCACGCGGTAGTCGGAGCAGGGAGCCACTGGGGCGCCGAGCGGCGGGGAGGAGTCCGATGCTCGGGGCCGGCTAGGCGAGAAGGCGGAGCCGGTGCGGGAAGGCGGACGGGCACTCGGGCGCGCGGAGGAGGGCCGGCGGCGGGGACGAAAGCGCTCGAGCGGCCCGGGCAGCCGGCTGCAGCCGGGCGCGGGCGAGAAGGCCTCAAGCGGCGTCCGCGCAGCGCAGCGGGAGTCGGAGCCAGCGGCCCCGTGCGGCTTGGGGCGCGCAGCCGCGTGGAAGGGGCCTTCACGCGCAGGAGGGCAATGGCGCAGGCGGCCTGGGAATCGGTGGAGGCGAAGGCAGGCGTGCGGGCGCAGCATCCGAAGCGGGCGGAGCCTGCAAGCGAGGCCGAGTAGCTCAGCGGGCGCACACGCGCAGGCCCGGCGCGGGGCACGGTCCGACGGGCATGGGGGACAGCCACACGGCGCTGGAGGCGGGTGGAGGATTCGTTGAATCCCAAGTGGGTGCTCGCAGGTGATGGAGCTTGTGCGCGGCGAGAGCAGCTCCAACGAGGCAGCAGCGCCATGGCGAGCTAGTGGTATAAAATAGCAAGGAGAGGAGGGAGCGAGGCGCCGGATGCGAGTACGGCTGGAGATGCACGAAGCATGGTGCAGGAAACGCATTGTTATGGGAAGTGCATCTGACCATTGTATGGGTAGCATCTGACCACGGTTTTGCTAGTATGGAGCATAGTTTGACCATTATCTGGGATGTATATGACGAGTGTATGGCTTTTGTCTGGGACGAATAGGGCATCTGTGAGGGCGTGGAAACGAGCGTTGGAATGGGTGTGTGGACGGCGCACGTCGATACGGTCGGATGGCAGAGCACGAGGACGCGCCGGCCGGTGCGGTCGCACCGGGGGCGCGCTCAGCGCCGCCACCGGCAGTGACATCACGGTGGTTGGCGCAACGGGCGCAAAGACTGGCGAACAGCGACGACGCATCACCTCGCATAGCGCGCCGGGGGCGTGCTGATGTCAATCCCCCGACCGGCGCCGAAGAGGCGGCGTGACGTCGCGGCAGTGACGACGAAGATGCCGAGGCCGACGGCGAGGACGCGCCGTCCCGCGCGGCCACTTCGGGGGCGTGTCGATGCCGAGCTCCGACCGCTACTGGAGAGACGGCGCGATGCCGCGGCGGTGAAGACGAAAATGGTCCCGCCCCGGACTGCGAAACCTGCAGCAGCACGGCAGCATAGTAGCGCCCCACGGTGGGCGCCAAATGTCGTGGTATTCTCACGGGGGGTGCAAGACGACATATGTCACAAGGTGGCTTCGTGTGAGGGCAAGACTGCTGCCGGAATATCCAGGGACGGGTATGCGAGTAGCATGCACTAGTTTACCCAGGTTCGGGGCTCTCCGGAGAGATAACACCCCTATTCCTGCATGTCTGAGTATATCGGGTATATCGGGTACAGAGTTGCTCCTGGAGCTGTATCTGAAAGCAGTGCCATAGGCATCTGGTTTCATATATGCACGTATGTGGCACGCTCTAGTGGCCGGCCATGCTCATGGCTCATGGCCGTGAGCATGTGTATGCTCATGCATGTGTGTGGATGGCTTGCTAGCTAGCTCTCTTGCTAGCCTAGCTAGCTTGCTTGTGTATGTGCGTGAGTGAGTCCATCCCCTGATGGATGGATGTGTGCCTATATATATAGGAGTTGGCATGGGTGGTAGTGGCTTTGGTTGTAAGCTACCTTGGGTAGCTTACAAGCCAAGCTATGTAGGCATGGCTAGTGGCATGGTGCATGTCATGCTTGTCCCCTGGGGTACTTTATAAATCAGTACCCAGGGGACACGGTACACTGTAGATGACGTCGCGGTATGGTCGTCCCGTCGGTGTCTCGTCAGGCTGCAGTTGACTTCGGGCAGTCGGCCTGGCGGAGGAGTCGGCAGCCAGCAGTCTTCCTGGTGGAGGAGTCGGCAGCCAGCAGTCGTCCTGGTGGAGTAGTCGGCAGCCAGCAGTCAGCCTGGTGGAGGAGTCGGCAGCCAACAGTCGGCCTGGTGGAGCAGTCGGCAACCAGCAGTCGGCCTGGTGGAGTAGTCGGCAGCCAACAGTCAGCCTGGTGGAGGAGTCGGCAGCCAGCAGTCGGCCTGGTGGAGCAGTCGGCAGCCAGCAGTCAACCGTCGGCCAGGTAGTTGGACTGAGGGGCTTTCCTAGCCCCGATGTCTTGAATTCTTGTCTCGCTATGTTCGGGGTATCCGTGTCCAATTACTCCGACGCCCGTTGACTAAACTTCTCTCACAAGCAAAACATGATCACACCTTAGTACTCTTTGGGTGTTAATCACATAGCGATGTGAAACTAGTTTATTGACTTTAGCAAACCCTTTGGGTGTTAGTCACATTGAGATGTGAACTAATCACTTAAATATGTGAACTGTCGGTGTTGAATCACATGACAATGTGAACTAGATTATTTTCTCTAGTGCAAGTGGGAGACTGGAGGAAATATGCCCTAGAGGCAATAATAAAGTTGTTATTTATATTTCCTTATATCATGATAAATAGTTATTATTCATGCTAGAATTGTATTAACCGGAAACTTAGTACATGTGAATACATAGACAAAACAGAGTGTCCTTAGTATGCCTCTACTTGACTAGCTCGTTAACCAAAGATGGTTAAGTTTCCTAACCATAGACATCTGTTGTCATTTGATGAATAAGACCACATCATTAGAGAATGATGTGATGGACAAGACCCATCTGTTAGCTTAGCATAATGATCGTTTAGTTTTATTGCTATTGCTTTCTTCATGACTTATACATATTCCTCTAACTATGAGATTATGCAACTCCCGAATACCGGAGGAACACTTTGTGTGCTATCAAACGTCACAACGTAACTGGGTGATTATAAAGATGCTCTATAGGTGTCTCCAATGGTGTTTGTTGAGTTGGCATAGATCGAGATTAGGATTTGTCACTCCGATTGTCGGAGAGGTATCTCTGGGCCCTCTCGGTAATGCACATCACTATAAGCCTTGCAAGCAATGTGACTAATGAGTTAGTTGTGGGATGATGCATTACAGAACGAGTAAAGAGACTTGCCGGTAACGAGACTGAACTAGGTATTGAGATACCGACGATCGAATCTCGGGCAAGTAACATACCAATGACAAAGGGAATAATGTATGTTGTTATGCGGTTTGACCGATAAAGATCTTCGTAGAATATATAGGAGCCAATATGAGCATCCAGGTTCCGCTATTGGTTATTGACCGGAGATGTGTCTCGGTCATGTCTACATTGTTCTCAAACCCATAGGGTCCGCGCGCTTAACATTCGATGACGATTTATATTATGAGTTATGTGATTTGATGTCCGAAGTTTGTTCAGAGTCCCGTATGAGATCACGGACATGATGAGGAGTCTCGAAATGGTCGACAGGTAAAGATCAATATATTGGAAGGCTATATTCGGACATCGACATGGTTCCGAGTGATTCGTGTATTTTTCGGAGTACCGGAGAGTTACGAGAATTCGTCGGGGGAAGTTAATGGGCCTTATTGGGCTTTAGTGGAGAGAGGGAAGAAGGGCCACGAGGTGGCGCGCGCCTCCCCCCTGCCAAAACCGAATTGGACAAGGGGTGGGAGCGCCCCCCCTTCCTTCTCCCTCTCCCTCCTTTCCTTCTTTCCTACTCCGAAAAGGAAAGGGAATCCTACTAGGACTTGGGAGTCCTAGTAGGACTCCCTACACTTGGCGCGCCCCTAGGAGTGCCGGCCTCTCTCCCTCCCTCCTTTATATACGTGGGCAGGGGACACCCGAAAGGCGCTCCAAGATTTGTCTTAGCCGTGTGTGGTGCCCCCCTCCATAGTTACACACCTCGGTCATATCGTCACAATGCTTAGGCGAAGCCCTGCGCCGGTAACTTCATCATCACCGTCACCACACCGTCGTGCGACGTAACTCTCCGTCGTCCTCAACTGGATCAAGAGCTCGAGGGACGTCATCGAGCTGAACGTGTGCTGAACACGGAGGTGCCGTACGTTCGGTACTTGGATCGGTTGGATCGTCAAGGCGTTTGACTACATCAACCGTGTTACTAAATGCTTCTGCTTTCTGTCTATGAGGGTACATGGACACACTCTCCCCTCTCGTTGCTATGCATCTCCTAGTTAGATCTTGCATGATCGTAGGATTTATTTTTTTGAAATACTACGTTCCCCAAGACATGCACCTTTGATGAGTGTTCTATTTTTGTTGAATCTCGATCGTGGTGATACACATATTCATAATATTGATGCCAAAAGATGCAAAGTTGGTAATGATAGTGCAACATATTTGTGGCACTGCCGTTTAGGTCATATTGGTGTAAAGTGCATGAAGAAACTCCATGCGAATGGACTTTTGGAATCACTTGATTATGAATCATTTGATGCTTATGAACCATGCCTCATAGGCAAGATGACTAAGACTCCGTTCTCCAGAGCAATGGAAAGAGCAACTGACTTATTGGAAATAATACATACTGATGTATGCGGTCTGATGAGTGTTGAGGCTTGCGGCGGGTATCATTATTTTCTGACCTTCACAGATGATTTGCGCAGATATGGGTATATCTACTTAATGAAACACATGTCTGAAACATTTGAAAAGTTCAAAGAATTTCATAGTGAAGTGGAAAATCATCGTAACAAGAAAATAAAATTTCTACGATCGGATCGTGGAGGCGACTATTTGAGTTACGAGTTTGGTCTTCATTTAAAACAATGTGGAATAGTTTCGGAACTCACGCCACCTAGAACACCACAGCGTAATGGTGTGTCCGAACGTCGTAACCATACTTTATTACATATGGTGCGATCTATGATGTCTCTTACCGATTTACCACTATCATTTTGGGGTTATGCATTAGAGACAGCTGCATTCACGTTAAATAGGGCACCATCTAAATCCGTTGAGATGACACCGTATGAACTATGGTTTGGCAAGAAACCTAAGTTGTCGTTTCTTAAAGTTTGGGGTTGCAATGCTTACGTGAAAAAGCTTCAGCCTGATAAGCTCGAACCCAAATCGGAGAAGTGTGTCTTCATAGGATACCCAAAGGAAACTGTTGGGTACACCTTCTATCATAGATCCGAAGGCAAGATATTTGTTGCTAAGAATGGATTCTTTCTAGAGAAGGATTTTCTCTCGAAAGAAGTGAGTGGGAGGAAAGTAGAACTTGATGAGGTAATTGTACCTTCTCTTGAATTGGAAAATAGTTCATCACAGAAAAGTGTTCCTATGATGCCTACACCAATTAGTGAGGAAGCTAATGATGATGACCATGAAACTTCAGATCAAGTTACTATTGATCCTCGTAGGTCAACCAGAGTATGTTCCGCACCTGAGTGGTACGGTAATCCTGTTCTGAAAGTCATGTTACTAGACCATGACGAACCTACGAACTATGAGGAAGCGATGATGAGCCCAGATTCCGTGAAATGGCTTGAGGCCATGAAATCTGAGATGGGACCCATGTATGAGAACAAAGTGTGGACTTTGGTTGACTTGCCCGATGATCGGCAAGCCATAGAGAATAAATGGATCTTCAAGAGGAAGACTGACGCTGATGGTAATGTTACTATCTACAAAGCTCAACTTGTTGCGAAAGGATTCGACGAGTTCAAGGAGTTGACTATGATGAGACCTTCTCACCCGTAGCGATGCTTAAGTCTGTCGGAATTATGTTAGCAATTGCCGCATTTTATGATTATGAAATCTGGCAAATGGACGTCAAAACTGCATTCCTTAATGGATTTCTTAAAGAAGAGTTGTATATGATGCAACCAGAAGGTTTTGTCGATCCTAAAGGTGCTAACAAAGTGTGTAAGCTCCAGCGATCCATTTAGGGACCGGTGCAAGCATCTCGGAGTTGGAATATAGGATTTGATAGTGTGATCAAAGCATATGGTTTTATACAGACTTTCGGAGAAGCCTGTATTTACAAGAAAGTGAGTGGGAGCTCTGTAGTGTTTATAATATTATATGTGGATGACATATTGTTTATTGGAAATGATATAGAATTTCTGGATAGCATAAAAGGATACTTGAATAAGAATTTTTCAATGAAAGACCTCGGTGAGCTGCTTATATATTGGGCATCAAGATCTATATAGATAGATCAAGACGCTTAATTGGATGTTCACAAAGCACATACCTTGATAAAGTTTTGAAGAAGTTTAAAATGGATCAGTCAAAGAAAGGGTTCTTGCCTGTGTTAAAAGGTGTGGAGTTGAGTCACACTCAATGCGCGACCACTGCAGAAGATAGAGAGAAAATGAAAGTCATTCCCTATGCCTCAGCCATAGGTTCTATCATGTATGCAATGTTGTGTACCAGACATGATGTGTGCCTTGATATAAGTTTAGCAGGCAGGTACCAAAGTAATCCAGGAGTGGATCATTGGACAGCGGTCAAGAACATCCAGAAATACCTGAAAAGGACTAAGGATATGTTTCTCGTTTATGGAGGTAACAAAGAGCTCGTCGTAAATGGTTATGTTGATGATAGCTTTGACACTGATCCGGATGACTCTAAGTCGCAAACCGGATACGTATTTATATTTAATGGTGGAGCTGTCAGTTGGTGCGGTTCCAAGCAAAGCGTTGTGGTGGGATCTACGTGTGAAGTGGAGTACATAGCTGCTTCGGAAGCAGCAAATGAAGGAGTCCATATGAAGGAGTTCATATCCGATCTAGGTGTAATACCTAGTGCATTGGGTCCAATGAAAGTCTTTTATGACAATACTGGAGCAATTGCCTTAGCGAAGGAATCCAGATTTCACAAGAAAACCAAACACATCAAGAGACGCTTCAACTCCATCCATGATCAAGTCAAGGAAGGAGACATAGAGATTTGCAAAATACATACGGATCTAAATGTTGCAGACCCGTTGACTAAAGCCTCTTCCACGAGCAAAACATGATCAGCACCAAGACTCCATGGGTGTTAGAATCATTGCAATGTAATCTAGATTATTGAATCTAGTGCAAGTGGGAGACTGAAGGAAATATGCTCTAGAGGCAATAATGAAGTTGTTATTTATATTTCCTTATATCATGATAAATGTTTATTATTCATGCTAGAATTGTATTAACCGGAAACTTGATACATGTTTGAATACATAGACAAAACAAAGTGTCCCTAGTATGCCTCTACTTGAGTAGCTCATTAATCAAAGATGGTTAAGTTTCCTTACCATGCACATGTGTTGTCATTTGATGAATGGGATTACATCATTAGGAGAATGATGTGATGGACAAGACCCATCAGTTAGCTTAGCATAATGATTGTTAAGTTTTATTGCTATTGCTTTCTTCATGACTTATACATATTCCTTCGACTATGAGATTATGCAACTCCCGAATACCGGAGGAATACCTTGTGTGCTATCAAACGTCACAATGTAATTGGGTGATTATAAAGATGCTCTACAGGTATCTCCAAAGGTGTTTGTTGAGTTGGCATAGATCGAGATTAGGATTTGTCACTCCGAGTATCGGAGAGGTATCTCTGGGCCCTCTCGGTAATGCAGATCATGATAAGGCTTGCAAGCAATGTCACTAATGAGTTAGTTACGGGATGATGCATTACGGAACGAGTAAAGAGACTTGCCAGTAACGAGATTGAACTAGGTATGAAGATGCCGACGATCGAATCTCGGGCAAGTAACATACCGATGACAAAGGGAATAATGTATGTTGTCATAGCGGTTTGACCAATAAAGATCTTCGTAGAATATGTAGGAACCAATATAAGCATCCAGATTCCGTTGTTGGTTATTGATCGGAGATGTGTCGCGGTCATGTCTACATAGTTCTCGAACCTGTAGGGTCCGCACGCTTAACGTTCGATGACGATTTGTATTATGAATTATGTGTTTTGGTGACCGAAGATTGTTCGGAGTCCCGGATGATATCATGGACATGACGAGGAGTCTCAAAATGGTCGAGAGGTAAGGATTGATATATTGGACGATAGTATTCGGACACCGGAATGGCTCCGAAGTGTTTCAGGTATTTATCGGAGTACCGGGAGGTTATCGGAACCCCCCGGGGGACGTAATGGGCCACATGGGCCATAGGGAGAGGCAAGGAAGCCCACAAGGGGGTGGCGCCCCTCCCCCCATGGGGAGTCCGAATTGGACAAGGGGATGGGGTGTAGCCCCCCTTTCCTTCTCCCTCTCCCTCTCCTTCCCACTTTCCCCCTCTGATAGAAGGAAGGGGGCGAATAGGACTAGGGGTCCAAGTGGGTTTCCCCCCACTTGGCGCACCCCCTAGGCCAGCCTCCTCCCCTCTCCCTCCTTTACATACGGGGGCAAGGGGCACCTCTAAGGCACATCAATTGTTCTTAGCCGTGTGAGGTGCCTCCCTCCACCGTTTACTCCTCTGGTCATATTGTCATAGTGCTTAGGTGAAGCCTGCGTGGATCACATCACCATCACCATGCCTTTGTGCTGACAAAACTCTTCCTTGACACTTTGCTGGATCAAGAGTTCGAGGGACCTCATCGAGCTGAACGTGTGCAGAACTCGGAGGTGTCGTACGTTCGGTGATTGATCTGTTGAATTGAGAAGATGTTCGACTACATCAACTACGTTAAGCTAATGCTTCCGCTTTCGGTCTATGCGGGTACATAGGCACACTCTCCCCTCTCGTTGATATCCATCTCCTAGATAGATCTTGCGTGAGCGTAGGAATTTTTTTGTATTTGCATGCTAAGTTCCCGAACAAATTGGTTAGTCCCAAAAAATGACATAAAGTTGCTATAAAATGATTGTAAAACATCCAAGAATAATAATATAATAGCATGGAACAATCAAAAATTATAGATACGTTGGATATGTATCACGCACCTCCAATTTCAGAGTGCGCGGGCGAGCTGACGGCGCGGGCACTAGCGTTGTCCGCGCGGAGGAGTAACCGGCGGGGGGGAGGGGACGACGCGGGGAGGTGCAGATTGAGCTATCCTGAACGAGTTGGGCGCAGGCCGGGAGGGTCCAGCTCCAGCGTTTGCACTGCACCGACGCAGGAGCTGTGGCGACGCCGCAGATCCCGAGCTGCCTCCCGTTCTCCACCTTGGACTGCTCCAAGGCTATGTAGAGGTCCAACTCCTCGTCGGAGTCGGGGTCAGGGTCGGAGCCGAAGTGGCTGCCGAAACTCGACATTGCACCGGATTGGATCAGAATGCGCGATGGGAGAGTACAGGAAGGAGCGATTGGAGTGGGTTAGGGTTCGGAGCTGGAAGCCGAACTGGGGATTTAGTGGGACAGTTGTGGAGTCGGTGATGGGTCGGGCTTGTCAGGCGGGCATGCCCGGGTATGCCCGGGCATGCCCAGGCGACCCCTTATCCGCCCTAGATTTGGGCTGGATATGAGGGACGCCAGGCGTTTGAGGCCGGTTTGAAGCATCCGGGTGGGTTGAGTTTTTGTGACCGGCCTACTCACCCTGGCATTTGAGACGCATTTGGGGAGCTCGATTTTAGATGTTCTAAGAAGGCGACCAATTATTTCATGCGCAAGGGTGTTCTAATTTGAAGAGGTGAGATGAGGAGGATCTAGAACAAGGGCCAACGACTGTGCAGGAGGGGCGTGACGCATTCTATGCGACCAGATGAATGGCCCGGGCTTGCAGGCAACCCTAGGACATGGGATCAATCCGACGGCTAGCGGCAGCTCTATGCCTATGTCGGACGGTGGAGGAGGGGGTCAATCCTACACCTATGTCGAGAAAATAAATTCAAAAAGGAAGAATACGGAGGAAATTAGTAATGCTTTAATTATAGCTAGCCTAAATGCCCGTGCATTGTAACGGGAGAAACAAATCACCCAAGCCTCTAGCAAACACCAGTTCATGTTGCCATTACTCCTCTTTGCTACCATCGCCGCTAATCCCTAACTTCGAGGAGTCCCACACTGGCGTCCACGACCAAGTCGAGTCCATCAACACCACCGTTCACAAATTATTTGTTGGCGTCTGAACTCTGAACCTCGAACTCCCTCCCTGTGCCCCTTGATGTGTCTGCAGCGCATCGTCTTCGAGGAGTCCCACACTAGAGTTCATGGCCTCGTCGAATCCATCATCTCCACCAACCACAAACTATTCGTTGGCGTTCAGACTTATGAACCTCGATCTCACTCCCTTTGCCCGTTGATGCGTACGTGGCGCCAGTCCAGGCGGCGGAAGACGACACACCGGTGCAGCTCTTGCGGATCCTGCGAGACCTCCTGGGCAATGCGCAGGAGCGGCTCCACGGGGAGTCACAGTTAAGGCGTCTCGACGGTGAAACCGTGGTGCGCGTGACACTCAGCTGCTTCGAACGCCGAGTCAGTCCCGACGGCCAAATATGAAGCGTCTTTGCGGCTCATGTTGCTCTAATCAGACGTCGCCATTGGCAGGGAAGCCGTCGTGCACATCATCAAGCAGGCCAACGCCGCGGCGAGCCTGGACTATGTGTGCTACAGGTGTGGATCCAATCAGACCTCGCCACCGGTAGTGATGCCGCGCTCTGGTTGTCGAGTTTGCAGCGACTATTGAGGCGGGGCAGGTCAATGATGCCGGCTGCCATCGACCCAACACGAAACGGTAGGCTCTAATTTTTTATTTTTGTAATACCGGTCAAGCGATTGTGTACCTTTTTTTTCTCTTTTGAAACGAAGACCCGTGTCCTTCTTTCCCTCGCATGCATGCGAGACCAATTATGACATAACCAAGAAACATTGTCAGCACGGATCATTTTACGTGTAGATCTATTTTTAAATCTCAGTCATCAATTTTAAGGTTAACACAAAATCAAAGGATATAAAGGGATGATGGATGAAAAACTATAGAATCCTCCTTTTAATATTATAGGTATAGATAGATATATGATGAGGCAAAGCATGGATTTTCCATTTATTTAAGAAAAACCTTGAAACATTGCGTTTAGTAGGTCCCCTATGGCCGGCCGGAACCAATTAATCACCCATCAGTGGTCACTCTAGCCGTAACGATCCTGGTGAGCAAGCCACGCAGGGAACAGCTAGCGGTGTCTGGGTACGTGTTGCTTCGGCATGCAATCAACCTGCACACCACCCACAAGCAACATGCCAAGCAAAATTGCTTCGTTTTGCCAAGTCACGTACACGCAGGCCGTACATATGTGATTTTTGATGCTAGGACCGGCTATAATTGAAGGGGAGTGACGTGAGTACAGGTCAGCCAGCAATGTGCCTGTCAGCTAGTGCGCACCACACATCTTCTGATCGGTCGACTTAATCTTCTCCCTGTATCATGTCCTCTCTTTTTTCGCGGGGCCTGGATCTTGTGGTCTGTGTCATCAATTATATAGTGTTTGTTGTCCGATAGCAGTCCGTCAATGAATATTTGGCGTTACCGGCTGACGGCAGAACAACATGACAAGCAGCAACATCCATCTCCCGGACACGCACTAGTACTATACTATGGTTGTATGCGTGTCATTGTTGTCCTCCGTATCACCCATTA
The DNA here is from genome assembly GCF_056163025.1 of Triticum urartu. Lineage (NCBI taxonomy): Eukaryota > Viridiplantae > Streptophyta > Magnoliopsida > Poales > Poaceae > Triticum > Triticum urartu. The sequence goes on along the minus strand of NC_141877.1, from coordinate 651,301,460 downwards.
ATCTCTCTTGTCATCTTGTGTGATCATTGCGATTAGAACAAGTAATGGTTCCTCTAACGAGGATAGAGGACAAGAAAGTTTTCGAAGGACCGTTAGAAACTGCCACCGCTTGGACAAATGAAAAGCTTCTTTGGTAATCGGAGATCTCACTGTAATACGTAGTACTTGAGTGATCTAAGCGCTTTTATATTTCTTTAAGAAGGGAGTAGAATTGATCCAGCGATATGATGAATCGCTTCATCGTACTGCTCATTGTATGGAACGTCTGGACGCGAAGGTATTTCACGGACAGGATATTCACTCCGTCACTTCACTACCTATGGTCTCACATAATTACAAAAGACTCGCAAAAAGGAGTCCGCTTTTTCACGATGGCTGGCTTTCCTTTCCTTGCGCTTGTGTGTGCCTAAGCAATTGTTAAATCATTCGTAATCGGTCTTCTTTTTCATCAGTATAAAAAACCTTCTTCGTAATCGGTCTTGTACTTGAACTTGGCCACACTTTGGGGAGCTCCCCCTGCCAGGTTTTTTAAAACAAGGGAAAGATTTGCTACTTTTATTGATTAAGAAGAAGATTTAAATATAAGTCGAAGGGCGGCAAAGGATACCCAAAAAAGGCTATTTGTATATTACTTTGGACATCCAACTTCCAAACATACACGTATGATATGAATTACAAACAAACGACGCAGCCACCGCAAAGCACCAAGCGACATGCCGGAGAGAACGACATTATCCAAGCCATCAAACCATGAAACTACAATGGCATTGACTTCCTCAGCGATGTCAAGGCCGTCCGAACACGAAGCTACAATGGCTCCATGGGCTAGGACTTCCTCAACGACAATGACGACAATGGTGTCTCCTCACACGGCAAAAAACATTAAAAAGATGCCACAAGATCACCGTCCCGACCTTACAACAGTGTGATTCCAACTTGCAGCATCGCTAGTCAAGCCTTGCAGATTTTGCCATTCCAGCTTTGCCCTCATGGCCACCCCAGTCTTGCAGCACCAGGGCTCTATCTTTGCAGCTCTGAACAACCACGGCTTGCAATGTCATGCATCCCATCTTATAGCATCGTTTTTCCAACTTTGCTAGTTGCAACTCTAGCTTCGCAGCCTCGCATGACACCAAACGCTAGGTCGAATATGATTATGATGTCAAGGTCATCGAAGCACGAAGCTATGATGGTGTCGCGGCCTACCTCTTCCTCTACGATGATGATAGAGTGCCCTCGTGGAAAAAATATCAGAAAATGCCACAGCGTCGCACATTAATAGGTGCATTTGTTTTCCCTTTTTCATACATGCAGATATTTAATTGTGTATTCGTTTCTTTAATTGTACTCCCTCCGTCCGAAAAAACTTGTCTCAAACTTGTCCCTCAAATAGATGTATCTAGCACTAACTTGGTGCTACATACATCCATTTGAGGGACAAGCTTTTTCGGATGGAGGGAGTATGTAATAAGTTTGGTAATAAGACAAATGTCAATTAATATATATTTTTAAAGTTCACATAAATCACAATAAAATGTTTGCGGATTTAAAACATAGTTCATACTCTCTCTGATCCAAAATAAGTGTTGCAATTTTTAACTAAGGTCAGTTCAACCTTGGTTCAAAACTGCCACACTTATTATGGATCGAAGGGAGTATTTTTTTGGAAAATTATTTGTATAGGTGAAATAAATAAGCACGTCACACAAAATAGTGTTCACATATATCAACAAGGTATTATTATGTATGAAAAATCATGTGATTTTCACAATATTATTTTATGTAAAGAATTATCTATACATCTTCAGAACATGTTTAGGTTTTGAAAAATAAATAGTCATGTGTTCTTGAAATATACAGAACTGTTAGTATGCGTTAGAAAATATACAAAGGGTAAATAAATTATGCATGTACTTACAAAAATTAAAACAATGTATAGTTAAGATTTAATGATAAGGAACACAAGGATATTAAAAAAATCAAGCGTCCAGTTTAGTAAGCTACCAACAAAAAATTGCGATCAAGGATATTAAAAAGACAAGAGGAAAATAAATTAAAAAATTTATTAAAGAAAAATAAAATAAGCTGAAAACATTAAAATGTCAAAACTGGATGACAGCGTGAATCAGAACGCTTATTGGATCGGCCCATGTAGGTGAAAGCTGAGTGACTGTTGTTCCTTGTATTCTACGCCTTGTGCAGCAAATTGTCCCTATAACACTTACTGTTTTCACTACACCGGCCAGACAATTTAATCATTTTTGCCTTTTGTATTTCTATATAATTATATAGTTCATGCTTGCAATAGTTGCTTTTCCTCCTATCCTACGCCTTGTGTAGCAAATTGTCCCTACAAGACTAAGTGCTTCCACTACATGGGCCATCAACTGTAGTCATTTCTATTTTGTTATTTTCATTTGTTTCATTCTTTAATTCCCACTAGTTATAGGATACCCTAACAGAGATTACTTTAAAACTCCTCCGAGGATGATAACTGGTGCCACTTATTGCTATCATGAATTTTGGCAGGTTTTTCCTACCGTTTGGAGGGGATATGAGGATTGGTGTTTTTCTTGTGAATCGGGTTCTCAAAAGAAAATCATATATGGAGCGTCCGACTTGCAAACAATTTGCACCATCGTCTTCCTTGTGTATCTTTGAAACTAGATCACATTTTCATATAGGTTCGGAGAAACTTAGCCGGGCGTAACTTGTATTTCATGCAATAACAAACTTGCGCTCCTACGGGTAACATACATGTTCTCCCAATCAAAATTCTATTGCATCAACATCACACGTGTACCGCATTGCACAATACAGGTTCATGCATCACACTTGCTATGTGGAGCAACCATGTGTACGTGCCACCCAAGACTATTGCATTGCGCAGTACAATACCCCGTGATAATATCTATCATGTTACCCATAAATAAATATATACAAAAAATCCTCCACCAAGAAAGCAGCATGTGTTGTTGTACTGTGTGTCGTTGGCGCACCCTTTATCTAGTTGCTCTCATTTTATTTTCATCCTGTTTCAACTAATTTTCTTATTTGTTGTTTCACATTGTTTTTTCATTTTATTTTCAAAAATCATTTCATGTATTTTCTTTTCTTTTTTGGGTGGTGGTTGGGGGTATGCTAATGTTTTAAAAATGTATGCACATAAATTAGTAAGGCAAGGACATTTTTATGAAAAAACATATAATATTTTTAAACATGGACATTTTTACCTACTCCCTCCGTTCCTAAATATAAGGTGTATTAGTTATTCAAAAATTCAAACATTGTTTATGTTTGACCAAGTTTATAGCAAAATATATAAAGATCTACCATAATGAATAAACAAAATATAAAAATATGTTTCATCAAGAATTTAGTGATAACTAGTAATAATGTACGTGCAATGCACGTTTATATTAGATAAGATATCAGTTGCACGTTATATTAGGTAAGATATATCTGTTGCACGTTGGTATTTGGTAAGATATCAATTATTATTTTCGCGGGAATGGTAGGATATTAATTACATGACAGATTTCATGGGATAGCGTTGAGTCAAAACGTGTTTATAACCAATGGCAGTGATGGGTAATTATAGTGTTTAACGTGTTTGGTGCTTAACATTGGAGCGATTTGAACCGCTAGATAACATGATTTGACGGTCGAGATGGTTTGGATCTGCCCCTTTGGGTCTTTTTATATTAGTATAGATATAGATGATTTGGTATTCTAGACGTTGGTATTTTTGTTTGTAAACTTGGTCAAAGTTAGAGAAGTTTGATTTTTAAAAAATATACCATATATTCAGAAATGGGGAGAGTATTAAATATGTGATTATTTTATAACATGGAAAGATTTTTTTTTCAAATATAAGGGACCTATTTTAGCAATACCTATATATGTAAAATGTTTTCTGAAAGAGGAATGTTTCATTTTACATAAGAAAAATCCGGACAACAAATTTTTCTTCTAAAAAAAGTGAAGAAATAACGAGAAGCTATTAGGCAGACACTTATAGGAAGAACAAAACATTGTGGTGATATGCCGCTTATGTTGGGGAACGTAGTAATTTCAAAAAAATTCCTACGCACACGCAAGATCATGGTGATGCATAGCAACGAGAGGGGAGAGTGTTGTCTACGTACCCTCGTAGACCGGAAGCAGAAGCGTTAGCACAACGCGGTTGATGTAGTCGTACGTCTTCACGGCCCGATCGATCAAGCACTGAAACTACGGCACCTCCGAGTTCTAGCACACGTTCAGCTCGATGACGATCCCCGGGCTCCGATCCAGCAGAATGTCGGGGAAGAGTTCCGTCAGCACGACGGCGTGGTGACGATCTTGATGTTCTACCGTCGCAGGGCTTCACCTAAGCACCGCTACAATATTATCGAGGATTATGGTGGAGGAGGGCACCGCACACGACTAATAGATCTCAAGGATCAATTGTTGTGTCTAGAGGTGCCCCCCTGCCCCCGTATATAAAGGAGCAAGGGGGAGGGGCGGCCGGCCAGGAGGAGGCGTGCCAGGGAGGAGTCCTACTCCTACCGGGAGTAGAACTCCCTCCTTTCCTTGTCCAACTAGGAGAGGGGGAGGGAAGGGAGAGAGGAGAGAAAGGAAAGGGGGGGTGCCGCCCATCCCTCCTTGTCCAATTCGGACTAGAGGGGGAGGGGGCGCGCAGCCTGCCCTGGCCGCCCCTCCTCTACTCCACTTTGGGCCCATGAGGCCCATTAACCCCCGGGGGGGATTCCGGTAACCCCCGGTACTCCGTTTTATATCCGATAACTTCCGGAACCATTCCTGTGTCCGAATATAATCGTCCAATATATTAATATTTATGTCTCGACTATTTCGAGACTTCTCGTTATGTCTGTGATCACATCCGGGACTCTGAATAACCTTCGGTACATCAAAATATATAAACTCATAATGAAACTGTCATCGTAACGTTAAGCGTGCGGACCCTACGGGTTCGAGAACAATGTAGACATGCCCGGGACACGTCTCCGGTCAATAACCAATAGCGGAACCTGGATGCTCATATTGGCTCCTACATATTCTACAAAGATCTTTTATCGGTCAGACCGCATAACAATATATGTTGTTCCCTTTGTCATCGGTATGTTACTTACCCGAGATTTGATCGTCGGTATCTCAATACCTAGTTCAATCTCGTTACTGGCAAGTCTCTTTACTCGTTCCGTAATACATCATCCCGCAACTAACGTATTAGTTGCAATGCTTGCAAGGCTTATGTGATGTGCATTATCGAGAGGGCCCAGAGATACCTCTCTGACAATCGGAGTGACAAATCCTAATCTCGAAATACGCCAACCCAACAAGTACCTTCGGAGACACCTGTAGAGCACCTTTATAATCACCCAGTTACGTTGTGACGTTTGGTAGCACACAAAGTGTTCATTTGATAAACGGGAGTTGCATAATCTCATAGTCATAGAAACATGTATAAGTCATGAAGAAAGCAATAGCAACAAACTAAACGATCAAGTGCTAAGCTAACGAAATGGGTCAAGTCAATCACATCATTCTCCTAATGATGTGATCCCGTTAATCAAATGACAACTCATGTCTATGGTTAGGAAACATAACCATCTTTGATCAACGAGCTAGTCAAGTAGAGGCACACTAGTGACACTATGTTTGTCTATGTATTCACACATGTATTATGTTTCCGGTTAATACAATTCTAGCATGAATAATAAACATTTATCATGATATAAGGAAATAAATAATAACTCTATTATTGCCTCTAGGGCATATTTCCTTCAGTCTCCCACTTGCACTAGAGTCAATAATCTAGATTACACAGTAATGATTCTAACACCCATGGAGCCTTGGTGCTGATCATGTTTTGCTCGTGGAAGAGGCTTAGTCAGCGGGTCTGCCACATTCAGATCCGCATGTATCTTGCAAATTTCTATGTCTCCCACTTGGACTAAATCCCGAATGGAATTGAAGCGTCTCTTGATGTGCTTGGTTCTCTTGTGAAATCTGGATTCCTTTGCCAAGGCAATTGCACCAGTATTGTCACAAAAGATTTTCGTTGGACCCGATGCACTAGGTATGACACCTAGATCGGGTATGAACTCCTTCATCCAGACTCCTTCATTTGTTGCTTCCGAAGCAGCTATGTACTCTGCTTCACATGTAGATCCCGCCACGACGCTTTGTTTAGAACTGCACCAACTGACAACTCCACCGTTCAGTAAAAACACGTATCCAATTAAACGAACTATGAGGAAGCGATGATGAGCCCAGATTCCGTGAAATGGCTTGAGGCCATGAAATCTGAGATGGGACCCATGTATGAGAACAAAGTGTGGACTTTGGTTGACTTGCCCGATGATCGGCAAGCAATTGAGAATAAATGGATCTTCAAGAAGAAGACTGACGCTGACGGTAATGTTACTGTCTATAAAGCTCGACTTGTTGCAAAAGGTTTTTGACAAGTTCAATGGATTGACTACGATGCGACCTTCTCACCCGTAGCGATGCTTAAGTCTGTCCGAATCATGTTAGCAATTGCCGCATTTTATGATTATGAAATTTGGCAAATGGATGTCAAAACTACATTCCTGAATGGATTTCTGGAAGAAGAGTTGTATATGATGCAACCAGAAGGTTTTGTCGATCTAAAGGGAGCTAACAAAGTGTGCAAGCTCCAGCGATCCATTTATGGACTGGTGCAAGCCTCTCGGAGTTGGAATAAATGCTTTGATAGTGTGATCAAAGCATTTGGTTTTGTACAGACTTTTGGAGAAGTCTGTATTTACAAGAAAGTGAGTGGGAGCTCTGTAGCATTTCTGATATTATATGTGGATGACATATTATTGATTGGAAATGATATAGAATTTCTGGATAGCATAAAGGGATACTTGAATAAGAGTTTTTCAATGAAAGACCTCGATGAAGCTGCTTACATATTGGGCATTAAGATCTATAGAGATAGATCAAGACGCTTAATTGGACTTTCACAAAGCACATACCTTGACAAGGTTTTGAAGAAGTTCAAAATGGATCAAGCAAAGAAAGGGTTCTTGCCTGTGTTACAAGGTGTGAAGTTGAGTAAGACTCAATGTCCGACCACCGCAGAAGATAGAGAGAAAATGAAAGATGTTCCCTATGCTTAAGCCATAGGCTCTATCATGTATGCAATGCTGTGTACCAGACCTGATGTGTGCCTTACTATAAGTCTAGCAAGGAGGTACCAAAGTAATCCAGGAGTGGATCACTGGACAGCGGTCAAGAACATCCAGAAATACCTGAAAAGGACTAAGGATATGTTTCTCGTTTATGGAGGTGACAAAGAGCTCGTCGTAAATGGTTATGTTGATGATAGCTTTGACACTGATCCGGATGACTCTAAGTCGCAAACCGGATACGTATTTATATTTAATGGTGGAGCTGTCAGTTGGTGCGGTTCCAAGCAAAGCGTTGTGGTGGGATCTACGTGTGAAGTGGAGTACATAGCTGCTTCGGAAGCAGCAAATGAAGGAGTCCATATGAAGGAGTTCATATCCGATCTAGGTGTAATACCTAGTGCATTGGGTCCAATGAAAGTCTTTTATGACAATACTGGAGCAATTGCCTTAGCGAAGGAATCCAGATTTCACAAGAAAACCAAACACATCAAGAGACGCTTCAACTCCATCCATGATCAAGTCAAGGAAGGAGACATAGAGATTTGCAAAATACATACGGATCTAAATGTTGCAGACCCGTTGACTAAAGCCTCTTCCACGAGCAAAACATGATCAGCACCAAGACTCCATGGGTGTTAGAATCATTGCAATGTAATCTAGATTATTGAATCTAGTGCAAGTGGGAGACTGAAGGAAATATGCTCTAGAGGCAATAATGAAGTTGTTATTTATATTTCCTTATATCATGATAAATGTTTATTATTCATGCTAGAATTGTATTAACCGGAAACTTGATACATGTTTGAATACATAGACAAAACAAAGTGTCCCTAGTATGCCTCTACTTGAGTAGCTCGTTAATCAAAGATGGTTAAGTTTCCTTACCATGCACATGTGTTGTCATTTGATGAATGGGATTACATCATTAGGAGAATGATGTGATGGACAAGACCCATCAGTTAGCTTAGCATAATGATTGTTAAGTTTTATTGCTATTGCTTTCTTCATGACTTATACATATTCCTTCGACTATGAGATTATGCAACTCCCGAATACCGGAGGAATACCTTGTGTGCTATCAAACGTCACAATGTAATTGGGTGATTATAAAGATGCTCTACAGGTATCTCCAAAGGTGTTTGTTGAGTTGGCATAGATCGAGATTAGGATTTGTCACTCCGAGTATCGGAGAGGTATCTCTGGGCCCTCTCGGTAATGCAGATCATGATAAGGCTTGCAAGCAATGTCACTAATGAGTTAGTTACGGGATGATGCATTACGGAACGAGTAAAGAGACTTGCCAGTAACGAGATTGAACTAGGTATGAAGATGCCGACGATCGAATCTCGGGCAAGTAACATACCGATGACAAAGGGAATAATGTATGTTGTCATAGCGGTTTGACCAATAAAGATCTTCGTAGAATATGTAGGAACCAATATAAGCATCCAGATTCCGTTGTTGGTTATTGATCGGAGATGTGTCGCGGTCATGTCTACATAGTTCTCGAACCTGTAGGGTCCGCACGCTTAACGTTCGATGACGATTTGTATTATGAATTATGTGTTTTGGTGACCGAAGATTGTTCGGAGTCCCGGATGATATCATGGACATGACGAGGAGTCTCAAAATGGTCGAGAGGTAAGGATTGATATATTGGACGATAGTATTCGGACACCGGAATGGCTCCGAAGTGTTTCAGGTATTTATCGGAGTACCGGGAGGTTATCGGAACCCCCCGGGGGACGTAATGGGCCACATGGGCCATAGGGAGAGGCAAGGAAGCCCACAAGGGGGTGGCGCCCCTCCCCCCATGGGGAGTCCGAATTGGACAAGGGGATGGGGTGTAGCCCCCCTTTCCTTCTCCCTCTCCCTCTCCTTCCCACTTTCCCCCTCTGATAGAAGGAAGGGGGCGAATAGGACTAGGGGTCCAAGTGGGTTTCCCCCCACTTGGCGCACCCCCTAGGCCAGCCTCCTCCCCTCTCCCTCCTTTACATACGGGGGCAAGGGGCACCTCTAAGGCACATCAATTGTTCTTAGCCGTGTGAGGTGCCTCCCTCCACCGTTTACTCCTCTGGTCATATTGTCATAGTGCTTAGGTGAAGCCTGCGTGGATCACATCACCATCACCATGCCTTTGTGCTGACAAAACTCTTCCTTGACACTTTGCTGGATCAAGAGTTCGAGGGACCTCATCGAGCTGAACGTGTGCAGAACTCGGAGGTGTCGTACGTTCGGTGATTGATCTGTTGAATTGAGAAGATGTTCGACTACATCAACTACGTTAAGCTAATGCTTCCGCTTTCGGTCTATGCGGGTACATAGGCACACTCTCCCCTCTCGTTGATATCCATCTCCTAGATAGATCTTGCGTGAGCGTAGGAATTTTTTTGTATTTGCATGCTAAGTTCCCGAACAAATTGGTTAGTCCCAAAAAATGACATAAAGTTGCTATAAAATGATTGTAAAACATCCAAGAATAATAATATAATAGCATGGAACAATCAAAAATTATAGATACGTTGGATATGTATCACGCACCTCCAATTTCAGAGTGCGCGGGCGAGCTGACGGCGCGGGCACTAGCGTTGTCCGCGCGGAGGAGTAACCGGCGGGGGGGAGGGGACGACGCGGGGAGGTGCAGATTGAGCTATCCTGAACGAGTTGGGCGCAGGCCGGGAGGGTCCAGCTCCAGCGTTTGCACTGCACCGACGCAGGAGCTGTGGCGACGCCGCAGATCCCGAGCTGCCTCCCGTTCTCCACCTTGGACTGCTCCAAGGCTATGTAGAGGTCCAACTCCTCGTCGGAGTCGGGGTCAGGGTCGGAGCCGAAGTGGCTGCCGAAACTCGACATTGCACCGGATTGGATCAGAATGCGCGATGGGAGAGTACAGGAAGGAGCGATTGGAGTGGGTTAGGGTTCGGAGCTGGAAGCCGAACTGGGGATTTAGTGGGACAGTTGTGGAGTCGGTGATGGGTCGGGCTTGTCAGGCGGGCATGCCCGGGTATGCCCGGGCATGCCCAGGCGACCCCTTATCCGCCCTAGATTTGGGCTGGATATGAGGGACGCCAGGCGTTTGAGGCCGGTTTGAAGCATCCGGGTGGGTTGAGTTTTTGTGACCGGCCTACTCACCCTGGCATTTGAGACGCATTTGGGGAGCTCGATTTTAGATGTTCTAAGAAGGCGACCAATTATTTCATGCGCAAGGGTGTTCTAATTTGAAGAGGTGAGATGAGGAGGATCTAGAACAAGGGCCAACGACTGTGCAGGAGGGGCGTGACGCATTCTATGCGACCAGATGAATGGCCCGGGCTTGCAGGCAACCCTAGGACATGGGATCAATCCGACGGCTAGCGGCAGCTCTATGCCTATGTCGGACGGTGGAGGAGGGGGTCAATCCTACACCTATGTCGAGAAAATAAATTCAAAAAGGAAGAATACGGAGGAAATTAGTAATGCTTTAATTATAGCTAGCCTAAATGCCCGTGCATTGTAACGGGAGAAACAAATCACCCAAGCCTCTAGCAAACACCAGTTCATGTTGCCATTACTCCTCTTTGCTACCATCGCCGCTAATCCCTAACTTCGAGGAGTCCCACACTGGCGTCCACGACCAAGTCGAGTCCATCAACACCACCGTTCACAAATTATTTGTTGGCGTCTGAACTCTGAACCTCGAACTCCCTCCCTGTGCCCCTTGATGTGTCTGCAGCGCATCGTCTTCGAGGAGTCCCACACTAGAGTTCATGGCCTCGTCGAATCCATCATCTCCACCAACCACAAACTATTCGTTGGCGTTCAGACTTATGAACCTCGATCTCACTCCCTTTGCCCGTTGATGCGTACGTGGCGCCAGTCCAGGCGGCGGAAGACGACACACCGGTGCAGCTCTTGCGGATCCTGCGAGACCTCCTGGGCAATGCGCAGGAGCGGCTCCACGGGGAGTCACAGTTAAGGCGTCTCGACGGTGAAACCGTGGTGCGCGTGACACTCAGCTGCTTCGAACGCCGAGTCAGTCCCGACGGCCAAATATGAAGCGTCTTTGCGGCTCATGTTGCTCTAATCAGACGTCGCCATTGGCAGGGAAGCCGTCGTGCACATCATCAAGCAGGCCAACGCCGCGGCGAGCCTGGACTATGTGTGCTACAGGTGTGGATCCAATCAGACCTCGCCACCGGTAGTGATGCCGCGCTCTGGTTGTCGAGTTTGCAGCGACTATTGAGGCGGGGCAGGTCAATGATGCCGGCTGCCATCGACCCAACACGAAACGGTAGGCTCTAATTTTTTATTTTTGTAATACCGGTCAAGCGATTGTGTACCTTTTTTTTCTCTTTTGAAACGAAGACCCGTGTCCTTCTTTCCCTCGCATGCATGCGAGACCAATTATGACATAACCAAGAAACATTGTCAGCACGGATCATTTTACGTGTAGATCTATTTTTAAATCTCAGTCATCAATTTTAAGGTTAACACAAAATCAAAGGATATAAAGGGATGATGGATGAAAAACTATAGAATCCTCCTTTTAATATTATAGGTATAGATAGATATATGATGAGGCAAAGCATGGATTTTCCATTTATTTAAGAAAAACCTTGAAACATTGCGTTTAGTAGGTCCCCTATGGCCGGCCGGAACCAATTAATCACCCATCAGTGGTCACTCTAGCCGTAACGATCCTGGTGAGCAAGCCACGCAGGGAACAGCTAGCGGTGTCTGGGTACGTGTTGCTTCGGCATGCAATCAACCTGCACACCACCCACAAGCAACATGCCAAGCAAAATTGCTTCGTTTTGCCAAGTCACGTACACGCAGGCCGTACATATGTGATTTTTGATGCTAGGACCGGCTATAATTGAAGGGGAGTGACGTGAGTACAGGTCAGCCAGCAATGTGCCTGTCAGCTAGTGCGCACCACACATCTTCTGATCGGTCGACTTAATCTTCTCCCTGTATCATGTCCTCTCTTTTTTCGCGGGGCCTGGATCTTGTGGTCTGTGTCATCAATTATATAGTGTTTGTTGTCCGATAGCAGTCCGTCAATGAATATTTGGCGTTACCGGCTGACGGCAGAACAACATGACAAGCAGCAACATCCATCTCCCGGACACGCACTAGTACTATACTATGGTTGTATGCGTGTCATTGTTGTCCTCCGTATCACCCATTAATCTCTCTTGTCATCTTGTGTGATCATTGCGATTAGAACAAGTAATGGTTCCTCTAACGAGGATAGAGGACAAGAAAGTTTTCGAAGGACCGTTAGAAACTGCCACCGCTTGGACAAATGAAAAGCTTCTTTGGTAATCGGAGATCTCACTGTAATACGTAGTACTTGAGTGATCTAAGCGCTTTTATATTTCTTTAAGAAGGGAGTAGAATTGATCCAGCGATATGATGAATCGCTTCATCGTACTGCTCATTGTATGGAACGTCTGGACGCGAAGGTATTTCACGGACAGGATATTCACTCCGTCACTTCACTACCTATGGTCTCACATAATTACAAAAGACTCGCAAAAAGGAGTCCGCTTTTTCACGATGGCTGGCTTTCCTTTCCTTGCGCTTGTGTGTGCCTAAGCAATTGTTAAATCATTCGTAATCGGTCTTCTTTTTCATCAGTATAAAAAACCTTCTTCGTAATCGGTCTTGTACTTGAACTTGGCCACACTTTGGGGAGCTCCCCCTGCCAGGTTTTTTAAAACAAGGGAAAGATTTGCTACTTTTATTGATTAAGAAGAAGATTTAAATATAAGTCGAAGGGCGGCAAAGGATACCCAAAAAAGGCTATTTGTATATTACTTTGGACATCCAACTTCCAAACATACACGTATGATATGAATTACAAACAAACGACGCAGCCACCGCAAAGCACCAAGCGACATGCCGGAGAGAACGACATTATCCAAGCCATCAAACCATGAAACTACAATGGCATTGACTTCCTCAGCGATGTCAAGGCCGTCCGAACACGAAGCTACAATGGCTCCATGGGCTAGGACTTCCTCAACGACAATGACGACAATGGTGTCTCCTCACACGGCAAAAAACATTAAAAAGATGCCACAAGATCACCGTCCCGACCTTACAACAGTGTGATTCCAACTTGCAGCATCGCTAGTCAAGCCTTGCAGATTTTGCCATTCCAGCTTTGCCCTCATGGCCACCCCAGTCTTGCAGCACCAGGGCTCTATCTTTGCAGCTCTGAACAACCACGGCTTGCAATGTCATGCATCCCATCTTATAGCATCGTTTTTCCAACTTTGCTAGTTGCAACTCTAGCTTCGCAGCCTCGCATGACACCAAACGCTAGGTCGAATATGATTATGATGTCAAGGTCATCGAAGCACGAAGCTATGATGGTGTCGCGGCCTACCTCTTCCTCTACGATGATGATAGAGTGCCCTCGTGGAAAAAATATCAGAAAATGCCACAGCGTCGCACATTAATAGGTGCATTTGTTTTCCCTTTTTCATACATGCAGATATTTAATTGTGTATTCGTTTCTTTAATTGTACTCCCTCCGTCCGAAAAAACTTGTCTCAAACTTGTCCCTCAAATAGATGTATCTAGCACTAACTTGGTGCTACATACATCCATTTGAGGGACAAGCTTTTTCGGATGGAGGGAGTATGTAATAAGTTTGGTAATAAGACAAATGTCAATTAATATATATTTTTAAAGTTCACATAAATCACAATAAAATGTTTGCGGATTTAAAACATAGTTCATACTCTCTCTGATCCAAAATAAGTGTTGCAATTTTTAACTAAGGTCAGTTCAACCTTGGTTCAAAACTGCCACACTTATTATGGATCGAAGGGAGTATTTTTTTGGAAAATTATTTGTATAGGTGAAATAAATAAGCACGTCACACAAAATAGTGTTCACATATATCAACAAGGTATTATTATGTATGAAAAATCATGTGATTTTCACAATATTATTTTATGTAAAGAATTATCTATACATCTTCAGAACATGTTTAGGTTTTGAAAAATAAATAGTCATGTGTTCTTGAAATATACAGAACTGTTAGTATGCGTTAGAAAATATACAAAGGGTAAATAAATTATGCATGTACTTACAAAAATTAAAACAATGTATAGTTAAGATTTAATGATAAGGAACACAAGGATATTAAAAAAATCAAGCGTCCAGTTTAGTAAGCTACCAACAAAAAATTGCGATCAAGGATATTAAAAAGACAAGAGGAAAATAAATTAAAAAATTTATTAAAGAAAAATAAAATAAGCTGAAAACATTAAAATGTCAAAACTGGATGACAGCGTGAATCAGAACGCTTATTGGATCGGCCCATGTAGGTGAAAGCTGAGTGACTGTTGTTCCTTGTATTCTACGCCTTGTGCAGCAAATTGTCCCTATAACACTTACTGTTTTCACTACACCGGCCAGACAATTTAATCATTTTTGCCTTTTGTATTTCTATATAATTATATAGTTCATGCTTGCAATAGTTGCTTTTCCTCCTATCCTACGCCTTGTGTAGCAAATTGTCCCTACAAGACTAAGTGCTTCCACTACATGGGCCATCAACTGTAGTCATTTCTATTTTGTTATTTTCATTTGTTTCATTCTTTAATTCCCACTAGTTATAGGATACCCTAACAGAGATTACTTTAAAACTCCTCCGAGGATGATAACTGGTGCCACTTATTGCTATCATGAATTTTGGCAGGTTTTTCCTACCGTTTGGAGGGGATATGAGGATTGGTGTTTTTCTTGTGAATCGGGTTCTCAAAAGAAAATCATATATGGAGCGTCCGACTTGCAAACAATTTGCACCATCGTCTTCCTTGTGTATCTTTGAAACTAGATCACATTTTCATATAGGTTCGGAGAAACTTAGCCGGGCGTAACTTGTATTTCATGCAATAACAAACTTGCGCTCCTACGGGTAACATACATGTTCTCCCAATCAAAATTCTATTGCATCAACATCACACGTGTACCGCATTGCACAATACAGGTTCATGCATCACACTTGCTATGTGGAGCAACCATGTGTACGTGCCACCCAAGACTATTGCATTGCGCAGTACAATACCCCGTGATAATATCTATCATGTTACCCATAAATAAATATATACAAAAAATCCTCCACCAAGAAAGCAGCATGTGTTGTTGTACTGTGTGTCGTTGGCGCACCCTTTATCTAGTTGCTCTCATTTTATTTTCATCCTGTTTCAACTAATTTTCTTATTTGTTGTTTCACATTGTTTTTTCATTTTATTTTCAAAAATCATTTCATGTATTTTCTTTTCTTTTTTGGGTGGTGGTTGGGGGTATGCTAATGTTTTAAAAATGTATGCACATAAATTAGTAAGGCAAGGACATTTTTATGAAAAAACATATAATATTTTTAAACATGGACATTTTTACCTACTCCCTCCGTTCCTAAATATAAGGTGTATTAGTTATTCAAAAATTCAAACATTGTTTATGTTTGACCAAGTTTATAGCAAAATATATAAAGATCTACCATAATGAATAAACAAAATATAAAAATATGTTTCATCAAGAATTTAGTGATAACTAGTAATAATGTACGTGCAATGCACGTTTATATTAGATAAGATATCAGTTGCACGTTATATTAGGTAAGATATATCTGTTGCACGTTGGTATTTGGTAAGATATCAATTATTATTTTCGCGGGAATGGTAGGATATTAATTACATGACAGATTTCATGGGATAGCGTTGAGTCAAAACGTGTTTATAACCAATGGCAGTGATGGGTAATTATAGTGTTTAACGTGTTTGGTGCTTAACATTGGAGCGATTTGAACCGCTAGATAACATGATTTGACGGTCGAGATGGTTTGGATCTGCCCCTTTGGGTCTTTTTATATTAGTATAGATATAGATGATTTGGTATTCTAGACGTTGGTATTTTTGTTTGTAAACTTGGTCAAAGTTAGAGAAGTTTGATTTTTAAAAAATATACCATATATTCAGAAATGGGGAGAGTATTAAATATGTGATTATTTTATAACATGGAAAGATTTTTTTTTCAAATATAAGGGACCTATTTTAGCAATACCTATATATGTAAAATGTTTTCTGAAAGAGGAATGTTTCATTTTACATAAGAAAAATCCGGACAACAAATTTTTCTTCTAAAAAAAGTGAAGAAATAACGAGAAGCTATTAGGCAGACACTTATAGGAAGAACAAAACATTGTGGTGATATGCCGCTTATGTTGGGGAACGTAGTAATTTCAAAAAAATTCCTACGCACACGCAAGATCATGGTGATGCATAGCAACGAGAGGGGAGAGTGTTGTCTACGTACCCTCGTAGACCGGAAGCAGAAGCGTTAGCACAACGCGGTTGATGTAGTCGTACGTCTTCACGGCCCGATCGATCAAGCACTGAAACTACGGCACCTCCGAGTTCTAGCACACGTTCAGCTCGATGACGATCCCCGGGCTCCGATCCAGCAGAATGTCGGGGAAGAGTTCCGTCAGCACGACGGCGTGGTGACGATCTTGATGTTCTACCGTCGCAGGGCTTCACCTAAGCACCGCTACAATATTATCGAGGATTATGGTGGAGGAGGGCACCGCACACGACTAATAGATCTCAAGGATCAATTGTTGTGTCTAGAGGTGCCCCCCTGCCCCCGTATATAAAGGAGCAAGGGGGAGGGGCGGCCGGCCAGGAGGAGGCGTGCCAGGGAGGAGTCCTACTCCTACCGGGAGTAGAACTCCCTCCTTTCCTTGTCCAACTAGGAGAGGGGGAGGGAAGGGAGAGAGGAGAGAAAGGAAAGGGGGGGTGCCGCCCATCCCTCCTTGTCCAATTCGGACTAGAGGGGGAGGGGGCGCGCAGCCTGCCCTGGCCGCCCCTCCTCTACTCCACTTTGGGCCCATGAGGCCCATTAACCCCCGGGGGGGATTCCGGTAACCCCCGGTACTCCGTTTTATATCCGATAACTTCCGGAACCATTCCTGTGTCCGAATATAATCGTCCAATATATTAATATTTATGTCTCGACTATTTCGAGACTTCTCGTTATGTCTGTGATCACATCCGGGACTCTGAATAACCTTCGGTACATCAAAATATATAAACTCATAATGAAACTGTCATCGTAACGTTAAGCGTGCGGACCCTACGGGTTCGAGAACAATGTAGACATGCCCGGGACACGTCTCCGGTCAATAACCAATAGCGGAACCTGGATGCTCATATTGGCTCCTACATATTCTACAAAGATCTTTTATCGGTCAGACCGCATAACAATATATGTTGTTCCCTTTGTCATCGGTATGTTACTTACCCGAGATTTGATCGTCGGTATCTCAATACCTAGTTCAATCTCGTTACTGGCAAGTCTCTTTACTCGTTCCGTAATACATCATCCCGCAACTAACGTATTAGTTGCAATGCTTGCAAGGCTTATGTGATGTGCATTATCGAGAGGGCCCAGAGATACCTCTCTGACAATCGGAGTGACAAATCCTAATCTCGAAATACGCCAACCCAACAAGTACCTTCGGAGACACCTGTAGAGCACCTTTATAATCACCCAGTTACGTTGTGACGTTTGGTAGCACACAAAGTGTTCATTTGATAAACGGGAGTTGCATAATCTCATAGTCATAGAAACATGTATAAGTCATGAAGAAAGCAATAGCAACAAACTAAACGATCAAGTGCTAAGCTAACGAAATGGGTCAAGTCAATCACATCATTCTCCTAATGATGTGATCCCGTTAATCAAATGACAACTCATGTCTATGGTTAGGAAACATAACCATCTTTGATCAACGAGCTAGTCAAGTAGAGGCACACTAGTGACACTATGTTTGTCTATGTATTCACACATGTATTATGTTTCCGGTTAATACAATTCTAGCATGAATAATAAACATTTATCATGATATAAGGAAATAAATAATAACTCTATTATTGCCTCTAGGGCATATTTCCTTCAGTCTCCCACTTGCACTAGAGTCAATAATCTAGATTACACAGTAATGATTCTAACACCCATGGAGCCTTGGTGCTGATCATGTTTTGCTCGTGGAAGAGGCTTAGTCAGCGGGTCTGCCACATTCAGATCCGCATGTATCTTGCAAATTTCTATGTCTCCCACTTGGACTAAATCCCGAATGGAATTGAAGCGTCTCTTGATGTGCTTGGTTCTCTTGTGAAATCTGGATTCCTTTGCCAAGGCAATTGCACCAGTATTGTCACAAAAGATTTTCGTTGGACCCGATGCACTAGGTATGACACCTAGATCGGGTATGAACTCCTTCATCCAGACTCCTTCATTTGTTGCTTCCGAAGCAGCTATGTACTCTGCTTCACATGTAGATCCCGCCACGACGCTTTGTTTAGAACTGCACCAACTGACAACTCCACCGTTCAGTAAAAACACGTATCCGGTTTGCGATTTAGAATCGTCCGGATCAGTGTCAAAGCTTGCATTAACGTAACAATTTACGATGAGCTCTTTGTCACCTCCATAAACGAGAAACATATGCTTAGTCCTTTTCAGGTATTTCAGGATGTTCTTGACCGCTGTCCAGTGATCCACTCCTGGATTACTTTGGTACCTCCTTGCTAGACTTATAGTAAGGCACACATCAGGTCTGGTACACAGCATTGCATACATGATAGAGCCTATGGCTTAAGCATAGGGAACATCTTTCATTTTCTCTCTATCTTCTGCGGTGGTCGGACATTGAGTCTTACTCAACTTCACACCTTGTAACACAGGCAAGAACCCTTTCTTTGCTTGATCCATTTTGAACTTCTTCAAAACCTTGTCAAGGTATGTGCTTTGTGAAAGTCCAATTAAGCGTCTTGATCTATCTCTATAGATCTTAATGCCCAATATGTAAGCAGCTTCATCGAGGTCTTTCATTGAAAAACTCTTATTCAAGTATCCCTTTATGCTATCCAGAAATTCTATATCATTTCCAATCAATAATATGTCATCCACATATAATATCAGAAATGCTACAGAGCTCCCACTCACTTTCTTGTAAATACAGACTTCTCCAAAAGTCTGTACAAAACCAAATGCTTTGATCACACTATCAAAGCATTTATTCCAACTCCGAGAGGCTTGCACCAGTCCATAAATGGATCGCTGGAGCTTGCACACTTTGTTAGCTCCCTTTAGATCGACAAAACCTTCTGGTTGCATCATATACAACTCTTCTTCCAGAAATCCATTCAGGAATGTAGTTTTGACATCCATTTGCCAAATTTCATAATCATAAAATGCGGCAATTGCTAACATGATTCGGACAGACTTAAGCATCGCTACGGGTGAGAAGGTCGCATCGTAGTCAATCCATTGAACTTGTCAAAAACCTTTTGCAACAAGTCGAGCTTTATAGACAGTAACATTACCGTCAGCGTCAGTCTTCTTCTTGAAGATCCATTTATTCTCAATTGCTTGCCGATCAACGGGCAAGTCAACCAAAGTCCACACTTTGTTCTCATACATGGATCCCATCTCAGATTTCATGGCTTCTAGCCATTTTGCGGAATCTGGGCTCACCATCGCTTCTTCATAGTTCGTAGGTTCATCATGATCTAGTAGCATGACTTCCAGAATAGGATTACCGTACCACTCTGGTGCGGATCTTACTCTGGTTGATCTACGAGGTTCGGTAGTAACTTGATCTGAAGTTTCATGATCATTATCATTAGCTTCCTCACTAATTGGTGTAGGGGTCATAGAAACCGGTTTCTATGATGTACTACTTTCCAATAAGGGAGCAGGTACAGTTACCTCATTAAGTTCTACTTTTCTCCCACTCACTTCTTTCGAGAGAAACTCCTTCTCTAGAAAAACTCCGAATTTAGCAACAAAAGTCTTGCCTTCGAATCTGCGATAGAAGGTGTACCCAACAGTCTCCTTTGGGTATCCTATGAAGACACATTTCTCCGATTTGGGTTCGAGCTTATCAGGTTGAAGCTTTTTCACATAAGCATTGCAGCCCCAAACTTTTAGAAATGACAACTTTGGTTTCTTGCCAAACCACAGTTCATAAGGCGCCGTCTCAACGGATTTCGATGGTGTCCTATTTAACGTGAATGCAGCCGTCTCTAAAGCATAACCCCAAAACGATAACGGTAAATCAGTAAGAGACATCATAGATCGCACCATATCTAATAAAGTATGATTACGACGTTCGGACACACCATTACGCTGTGGTGTTCCGGGTGGCGTGAGTTGCGAAACCATTCCGCATTATTTCAAATGTAGACCAAACTCGTAACTCGAATATTCTCCTCCACGATCAGATCGTAGAAACTTTATTTTCTTGTTACGATGATTTTCAACTTCACTCTGAAATTCTTTAAACTTTTCAAATGTTTCAAACTTATGTTTCATTAAGTAGATATACCCATATCTGCTTAAATCATCTGTGAAGGTGAGAAAATGACGATATCCGCCACGAGCCTCAACATTCATTGGACCACATACATCTGTATGTATGATTTCCAACAAATCCGTTGCTCTCTCCATAGTACCGGAGAACGGCGTTTTAATCATCTTACCCATGAGGCACGGTTCGCAAGTACCAAGTGATTCATAATCAAGTGGTTCCAAAAGTCCATCAGTATGGAGTTTCTTCATGCGCTTTACACTGATATGACCTAAACGGCAGTGCCACAAATAAGTTGCATTATCATTATCAACTCTGCATCTTTTGATTTCAACATTATGAATATGTGTATCACTACTATCAAGATTCATCAAAAATAGACCACTCTTCAAGGGTGCATGACCATAAAAGATATTACTCATATAAATAGAACAACCATTATTCTCTGATTTAAATGAATAACCGTCTCGCATCAAACAAGATCCAGATATAATGTTCATGCTCAACGCTGGCACCAAATAACAATTATTTAGGTCTAATACTAATCCCGAAGGTAGATGTAGAGGTAGCGTGCCGACCGCGATCACATCGACTTTGGAACCATTTCCCACGCGCATCGTCACCTCGTCCTTAGCCAATCTTCGCTTAATCCGTAGCCCCTGTTTCGAGTTGCAAATGTTAGCAACAGAACCAGTATCAAATACCCAGGTGCTACTACGAGCATTAGTAAGGTACACATCAATAACATGTATATCACATATACCTTTGTTCACTTTGCCATCTTTCTTATCCGCCAAATACTTGGGGCAGTTCCGCTTCCAATGACCAGTCTGCTTGCAGTAGAAGCACTCAGTCTCAGGCTTAGGTCAAGACTTGGGTTTCTTCTCCTGAGATGCAACTTGTTTGCTGTTCTTCTTGAAGTTCCCTTTCTTCTTTCCTTTGCCCTTTTTCTTGAAACTGGTGGTCTTATTGACCATCAACACTTGATGCTCCTTCTTGATTTCTACCTCCGCGGCTTTTAGCATTGCGAAGAGCTCAGGAATAGTCTTATTCATTCCTTGCATATTATAGTTCATCATGAAGCTTTTGTAGCTTGGTGGCAGTGATTGAAGAACTCTATCAATGACACTATCAACAGGAAGATTAACCCCCAGTTGAGTCAAGTGATAATGATACCCAGACATTTTGAGTATATGTTCACTGACAGAACTATTCTCCTCCATCTTGCAGCTATAGAACTTATTGGAGACTTCATATCTCTCAATCTGGGCATTTGCTTGAAATATTAACTTCAACTCCTGGAACATCTCATATGCTCCATGACATTCAAAACGTCGTTGAAGACCCGGTTCTAAGCCGTAAAGCATGGCACACTGAACTATCGAGTAGTCATCAGCTTTGCTCTGCCAGACATTCATAACATCTGGTGTTGCTCCTGCAGCAGGCTTGGCACTTAGCGGTGCTTCCAGGAAGTAATTCTTCTATGCAGTAATGAGGATAATCCTCAAGTTACGGACCCAGTCCGTGTAATTGCTACCATCATCTTTCAACTTTGCTTTCTCAAGGAACGCATTAAAATTCAACGGAACAACAGCACGAGCCATCTATCTACAATCAAACATAGACAAGCAAGATACTATCAGGTACTAAGTTCACGATAAATTTAATTTCAATTAATCATATTACTTAAGAACTCCCACTTAGAAAGATATCCCTCTAATCCTCTAAGTGATCACGTGATCCAAATCAACTAAACCATGTCCGATCATCACGTGAGATGGAGTAGTATCAATGGTGAACATCAATATGTTGATCATATCTACTATATGATTCAGCTCGACCTTTCGGTCTCCGTGTTCCGAGGCTATATCTGTTATATGCTAGGCTCGTCAAGTAAAACCTGAGTATTCCGCGTGTGCAACTGTTTTGCACCCGTTGTATTTGAACGTAGAGCCTATCACACCCGATCATCACGTGGTGTCTCAGCACGAAGAACTTTCGCAACGGTGCATACTCAGGGAGAACACCTATACTTTGATAATTTAGTGAGGGGTCATCTTATAATGTTACCGTCAATCAAAGCAAGATAAGATGCATAAAAGATAAACATCACATGCAATCAATATAAGTGATATGATATGGCCATCATCATCTTGTGCTTGTGATATCCATCTTCGAAGCTCCGTCATGATCACCATCGTCACCGGCGCGACACCTTGATCACCATCGTAGCATCGTTGTCGTCTCACCAATCTTATGCTTCCACGACTATCGCTACCGCTTAGTGATAAAGTAAAGTATTACAGCGCAATTGCATTGCATACAATAAAGCGACAACCATATGGCTCATGCCAGTTGCCGATAACTCGGTTACAAAACATGATCATCTCATACAATAAAATTTAGCATCATGTCTTGACCATATCACATCACAACATGCCCTGCAAAAATAAGTTAGACGTCATCTACTTTGTTGTTGCAAGTTTTACGTGGCTGCTACGGGCTTAGCAAGAACCGTTCTTACCTACGCATCAAAACCACAACGATAGTTTGTCAAGTTGGTGCTGTTTTAACCTTCGCAAGGACCGGGCGTAGCCACACTTGGTTCAACTAAAGTTAGAGAAACTGACACCCGCCAGCCACCTGTGTGCAAATCACGTTGGTAGAACCAGTCTCGCGTAAGCGTACACGTAATGTTGGTCCGGGCCGCTTCATCCAACAATACCACCGAACCAAAGTATGACATGATGGTAAGCAGTATGACTTATATCGCCCACAACTCACTTGTGTTCTACTCGTGCACAACATCAACGCATAAAACCTAGGTTCGGATACCACTGTTGGGGAACATAGTAATTTCAAAAAAATTCCTACGCACACGCAAGATCATGGTGATGCATAGCAACGAGAGGGGAGAGTGTTGTATATGTACCCTCATAGACCGGAAGCGGAAGTGTTAGCACAACGCGGTTGATGTAGTCGTACGTCTTCACGGCCCGACCGATCAAGCACCAAAACTACGGCACCTCCGAGTTCTAGCACACGTTCAGTTTGATGACGATCCCCGGACTCCGATCCAGCAGAATGTCGGGAAGAGTTCCGTCAGCACGACGACGTGGTGACGATCTTGATGTTCTACCGTCGCAGGGTTTCGCCTAAGCACCGCTACAATATTATCGAGGATTATGGTGGAGGAGGGCACCGCACACGGCTAATAGATCTCAAGGATCAATTGTTGTGTCTAGAGGTGCCCCCCTGCCCCCGTATATAAAGGAGCAAGGGGGAGGGGCGGCCGTCCAGGAGGAGGCGTGCCAGGGAGGAGTCCTACTCCTACCGAGAGTAGGACTCCCTCCTTTCCTTGTCCAACTAGGAGAGGGGGAAGGAAGGGAGAGAGGAGAGAAAGGAAAGGGGGGGGGCGCCGCCCCTCCCTCCTTGTCCAATTCGGACTAGAGGGGGAGGGGGCGCGCAGCCTGCCCTGGCCGCCCCTCCTCTGCTCCACTTTGGGCCCATGAGGCCCATTAACCCCCGGGGGGTTTCCGGTAACCCCCGGTACTCCGTTTTATATCCGATAACTCCCGGAACCATTCCTGTGTCCGAATATAGTCGTCCAATATATCAATCTTTATGTCTCGACTATTTCGAGACTTCTCGTTATGTCCGTGATCACATCCGGGACTCCGAACAACCTTCGGTACATCAAAATATATAAACTCATAATGAAACTGTCATCGTAACGTTAAGCGTGCGGACCCTGCGGGTTCGAGAACAATGTAGACATGACCGAGACACGTCTCCGGTCAATAACCAATAGCGGAACCTGGATGCTCATATTGGCTCCTACATATTCTACGAAGATCTTTAATCGGTCAGACCGCATAACAACATACGTTGTTCCCTTTGTCATCGATATGTTACTTGCCCGAGATTTGATCGTCGGTATCTCAATACCTAGTTCAGTCCCGTTACCGGCAAGTCTCTTTACTCGTTGCGTAATACATCATCCCGCTACTAAATTATTAGTTGTAATGCTTATGTGATGTGCATTACCGAGAGGGCCCAGAGATACCTCTCCGACAATCGGAGTGACAAATCCTAATCTCGAAATATGCCAACCCAACAAGTACCTTCAGAGACACCTGTAGAGCACCTTTATAATCACCCAGTTACGTTGTGACGTTTGGTAGCACACAAAATGTTCCTCCGATAAACGGGAGTTGCATAATCTCATAGTCATAGAAACATGTATAAGTCATGAAGCAAGCAATAGCAACAAACTAAACGATCAAGTGCTAAGCTAACGAAATGGGTCAAGTCAATCACATCATTCTTCTAATGATGTGATCCCGTTAATCAAATGACAACTCATGTCTATGGTTAGGAAGCATAACCATCTTTGATCAACGAGCTAGTCAAGTAGAGGCATACTAGTGACACTATGTTTGTCTATGTATTCACACATGTATTATGTTTCCGGTTAATACAATTCTAGCATGAATAATAAACATTTATCATGATATAAGGAAATAAATAATAACTTCATTATTGCCTCTAGGGCATATTTCCTTCAGCTTATACGCACAATATTTGGGGATCGTCGACACAGGCCCAACATGGGATTGTACAGTAGGAAAGCCCAGGGGTGGTATGTTTTCTTAATATTTTTGGTGGCAGATACATTCGTGCAACTTTTGGTCGTTTCCCCGGTTTACTTATTTTATGCATATTCCCTAGTTTTCTCATTTTCAAATTCTATTAATATTGTAGAAAATATAAAGTTTTTCTACAGCTGCATGATTATTTGTATAAAAAGGACGAACAAATTTTAAATTCATGAACACTTTTACCAATTCCACGCATTTGTTTAATTACTTATACGTTTATAAATGTGCGATATTTTTATAAATTCTTAAATAATTATTAGAATTTGGATATTGGTTTTAAAAGCATTGTGAATATTTTTAATAAACATACCAAACAACTATAAATTCATGAATAGTTTTCGAAGTACACAACAATTGTTTTAAAATACGTATTTTAAAAAATATCCTTGAATAATTTGAAAAATTAGCAAAAAATAGGGGGAAATAGAATAAGAAGTATTAGTAACAAATTTTGGCCGAGCAGTGGACAAGTCACTTTGTATGCTTGAGACCGCCGATAAATGGGCTCGCCCAATTGCGTAGGTATTTGGCTGCACTGTGTTAGAGCTAGTATTTGCTTCTCCTGATGGTTGGTCAAATAATAAAAAATGTTGTATTTTTTGGTGCATTATTACAGATTGGACTAGTTTTTCTCGTAGCTATTCTGAATTCACTCATTTCTTAAATTAATTTTGGTTGATATTTATTAAGACCATAAAAGGAAAAAATAAAGGCGATATCTTCTGAAAAATTAGAATAGTTAGACGTATTAAAATGAAGTTTGCGTTACAAATTGCTAGCTCTCCTTTTTCAGTTTTACCTTGGGTACCATCTTAAATTGAATTTTTATTTTCAGAAGTAGGGTTTACCAAAATTTTAATGACACTGAGGTTCAACCCAACCCATATTTTCTTTCTTTTTCCTTCTGATACTAAAAATAGATTGAAAAGGATAAATTTTGGTCATATCATGAATAAATCTATATGTCCCATAGCAATAACTAGAATTAAGAAAACGGAATGACAAAGCATCTAGCAATTAACTGAGGGTGCCCCTCAAGGGTCACTTTTGGTGAGCCGAGAGCACGTCGCTTGGTGCCTCATGCTAGATGCCCCCCCTCCCACCCCCCCGGTTTTTTTATGTATGCGTTGTTGGGCTTTAGATGGGGTTTTCGGCTTTTCGGTTTTCGCCAGGTTTTCCTAGAATTTTAGAGAAACAGTTCAAAAAAATAAATTCCATAGAAAAAATACATTTTTATTGCTTTCGCGAGAGGCAGGGATTTGCTTCTCACGGAGGCACAAGTTTGCTTCCACGAGAGGCACATTTATGCCTCTTGGAAAGGGGAAAACACGTGTTTTTTCCTTCTACAAGAAGTACAGATTTTCTTGCACGAGAGCCAGAGCTGTGCATCTCGGCAAAGAAAAAAAACATATTTTGTTTTTGCTTCGATGAGCGGCACAGATTTGCTTCTCAGTGAGATACAAGTTAGCACGCCTCTTGGAAAGGAAAAAACACTTGTTTTCCTTCCACATATTTTCTTCTGCGAGAGCCACAGGTCGAAAAAGAAAAGAGAAAACATATTTATTTTTCTTCTACGAGAGGCACAAATTTGCTTCTTGCGGAGGAACTGATTTACTTTCGTGAGAGCCACAGTTATGCATCTCGGAAAGGGAAAAAATGAGGAAAAAAAACATGCTTTCGGCTCGGGTTTTTCTCTTCCCGTTTTTATCATGAAAAAGAGTACTTCAAAACCTATTAACATGGGTTGTAGTTTCGAAGATCTTAGCATGAGAATTCCAACCGTGAAAATCGTTCGCGAGTTGGATGCACGATTTTAGAGATGAAACGTTGTGAATAAACAAATCTACAAAAAAAACTCCTAGGTTGCGAACGTGTCGCACATGCAGTGTGTCACTTATAGCAACCTAGGAAGGTGGGAGTGACATTTGCAATTGTAACACTCAGTTAGTGATTTTGAGGTGAATTCTACTCCCTCTGTCTCATAATATAAGAATATTTTTGACACTAGTGTAGTGTAAAAAACGTTCTTATATTATGGGACGAAGGGAGTACATGATACTCATGGTATTAAAATGCTGGCAACATTATCTCACTTATAGCAAAACATACCATACACTCACCTATCAAATTTGTGTTTCACATTTTAAATGGACCTTCCCTGTTCCTCTCCTCCCTGTCCCCGCTCGCTCGTGTCACTCAGTGGGTTCCATGCTGATGGTTCAGTCCTGTTTTTTCTCATTTTTGTTTTTCTTTTCTTTTTTTTTCTTTTTTCTTTCAGTTTCCTTTTTTCCAGTTTTTTTGTTTTCTAATTCCTTTAATTTAAAGGTTTTTTTATCTTTCTTCCTCTATTTTTATTGTTTTTTTTATAATTTTCTAAGATTTCTTCAATTTCTTTTTTTCTTTCTCAATTTTCACTAGTTTGTTTTCTTCTTTTTCTTTTCTTTTCTTGTTCCTCAGTTTTCTTTTTTCTTGCTCCATTATACTTCGACGTAGTTTCTTTCTCAGTTTTCTCCGGCTTTTGTGTTTCATTCTTTCCTTTGTTTCTTTTGCAGGTTTTATCAAAATTTCTTTGTTTCCTTTCATGGTTTCCACAAGTTTTTTCCTTTCTCTTTTAGTATAGTACAGAAATACTTTTTTATACATGTTTAACACTTCATTTGCATGCACGAAACATATTCTGTACATGCTGAACATTTTTTGAAATATATGATTAGTATTATGTTTCTGAACATATATTTTTTATGTAAACATTTTTTCATACTCATTCTATATTATTTTATAGATCATAAACATTTGATACACACATTTAATTTGTTAAATATATCTTTAATATTTTAATGAATTTTATGTCTAATTTTTTATACATAAGGAATATTCTTTATAGAAATATTTAACATTTTGAAATACATGATTATCATGTTTCTAATAAATATATGTTTTTCATCTAATTTTTTCAAACACATTATAAAAATTTTGTATACAACATAAAAAAAATTATGCACACTTAAACATTTTTTAAATACATGATTGATATTTTTTCATACACATTCTACTTTTTTGTATTCACTTTTCGTATACAAGACAACAATTTTCTGTGAACATTTAATAGTTTAGAAAATGCCTGATTTAGTTTTTAAAATGCTTGTTTATTATTTTTTAAATACATGAACAACTTTTTTCATACACATTGTATATTTTTTGTATACATGAGAACCTTTATTCTATCACATTTAACATCTTTTGAATTCTTGATTATCATTTTTTAAATGTTTTATTTTAAGTTTTTGTACTAATATATGTGTTTAAAATGTTGGAGGTATAAAAAAAGTAAAAAAAAGAAGCAAAAAAGGTCAATTCAACAGAAAACAAATGAGGCTGTGGCTTCCCGCGCGCTGGGCCAGCCCCATTTCGTGCTCACCCAGCGGAGGCTGCCCTACGTGACTACGTCTCGCTGCAAGCAAGACATAGGCGCGCCTGTTAAAATACCTGGCCATCGCATAATGTTGAATCCAACTGTGATGGCATATATAGCGAACGTACTTTGACGAGCTGTTTGTCTGTGTTTGCTGAATGCTGATTTAAAGTTTTTTTAATTTTCAAGAAAATAAATAATATTTAATTAATTTACAATTTTGTAAGTTTTTCAATGTTTTCAGAAATTCAAACATTTCTCGGAATTTACTATTTTTTAATTTCTGAAAAATGAGAATAGTTATTAGAAATCTAACATTTTTGGATTTTGGGAAGATTTTTGTAAGAAAGGAAAAAAAAGTAAACCAGATGACAATTGGTGCAGAGAACAAAAGGAAAAAAAAAGTAAGTCCACTTAAAAAGAAGCTAGTTCAAAAGTAGGGACCAGATATGTGTAAGTCCACTGAAAAAATTAACGTAAAACATTTTTTTGCCATCTCTGCTCAACAGCCAAGATCCCGGTACCACTGTTAATCTTCTTCCTTTCGCATCACCTCCCAACCTGGCCCTAATCGTCAGTCTCAATCACCCCCCCCCCCCCCCCCCCCACCCGCCTCTTCGATCTGCACCCGTCAAGTTTCGGACTCACTCTCGCGGGCTATCGCCAACTCCCGCTCGTCCATGACTCGGCCTAGCCGTGGCCGGTGCTCCTCATGCCATCCCTGCCTTCTGCGGCGCGCTTAACAAAAAAATTCCTGCCAACCTACGAAGAGCCCACACTTGAGAAGTAATGGCCTCACCATTGAGCTCGATCCACATCCTGATATCTTGTGGTGGTTGCCACAGAAAAGGACTTGCCACACGAAACCTCGATCGTCAACTACGTATCTTAATTGATTTGCGTGTAGCGTCCGCGAACAATCTACTAGTACTAGGTCGCCAACCAGCGGAAGGTCGCGAGCCAGCGGAAGATAGACGCCGTCGCAGCTGTCCTAGTCGTATTTAACGGAAGGCTCCCCTGCTCTGCACGGCTTCGCTGCGCTGTACTGTCGCTCGCTGACGAGGTAATTAAACCGTGTGAAACACTAGTAGTCCTATATCGGATCAGCCGTAATTAATTACTCTCTCCCTGCACGGCTGTAGTGAATCACGAACCACACGTGCTTTTTCGTCATCTGATAGATTCGAGGCAGACCGACAAGGATCGAACCGTTTGATATAGCTAGCTAGCTTGGAGAAGGCACGTACGCCACACAACACATCGCTCGCTCGTGTTGGGCTGTGCGTGCGCACTGTGCCAGTGTGTACAGTACAGATTGTGCGATCGTGCTGGGATTCTTGTGTCCTGTGTATGTACGTCCAGGCGCGTCCATCGGTCCCCCGCCCGCCCGTCCTAGCTAGTGCTTCCAAAAGTCAAAAGTTACACCGTACTTGACGCCGTCGTATCACCTACCGCCGGCGCACGCGTCCGACTGCTCAAGGTTCCAAGTTAGCATGCGGTCCCAAGTTAGCATGGGCACGAATCGTTACACAAGGTTCTGTGTGACCGTATCCAAGAGCCTAGTTGTCTGATCTCTTCGATTATGAACGATGTAATGCCAATGTTAAATCAATAAAGCTAGCCATAATGGCCTTTCTTAAAAAAAATGAATGCATCATACTCTATATAAACTGTTGGTTTAGCTACCTGCAAGTTGACTGATTTTTGAATTTGGGTTAGTCGATTTTGTTTGGGAACGAAGAAGGAGGCGTGGAGAACACGAAGGCTGCCGATGGCGGACCCCAGCAAGGCCTCCGCCAGGAACAAGCCGTAGTCGACGGCGAGCCGAGGTGCGCGGCGGGGTGCAGGCTTGCCGAGATATTCTAATGGTGCGCTGGTTTAGAGTGATGGTCGGGGGCGACATCAGCACGACGGTGGACAACAATGAAGGAAGGGCAGGCTGGTGCAGGAGTGCCGCCTGACGCGGGCAGGGCGGGCGGATCAGCCCATGATCAAGGATGGTTTAGGGAAGAAGAATAATAGGGAGAGAGGAGGTGAAATAAAGCAATTTGGTCATTCTCTTTAGATCGTCCGGTTCAAAATAAATTGACCGACCCGCCGGACCCATAGATTGTTGACAGAAACGGTCATATACTGCTTTGTTTAAAGGGAGTACTCCACAAGTTACGAACAAACCTGTTGAGCATGGACAAGGACTACCAACTTCATGGACATACAGTTGGAACTATTTCTATTAGTTAAGAAGAACATTGACAAGAGTTTAACAGAAAACCAATAACATATTACATAAGGTCACTACTCTGCCGGCATTAATTTGTCCAAGTGTTTCGCCCCCGCAATAATCCTTAGCTTTGCCTCTTTCTTCATGATTTGAAGTAATATACTATGCAACATGCGTTTGTTTCGAAATACTCATGTGTTTCTCCCATTCCAAATGTTCCACTTGAATACTCGATGAGCATGGCGAGGGAAATCATCGCCCTTCTCTAAGGTAAGATTATGCTTGACATGTTGATCCAACAGTGTTCTATAGATTGTCTATTGCCCAAGCGAAAGTATCAATGCGATGAAGGTGCAACCATACCTTGACAATTCCCACAACCTTACCGTAAACAAACAACTGCCAAACGATTAGTGGTCCAAATCCAATTTTGAATGGGTAACCAAGGAAATAATTTGACTTTAGGTTGTGTCCAAGCCTTCGGTACAGTTCTGTTCATGGTCGTGTGTTTGGCCCCTAAAAACTACTCTTACCTTTTGAATTTGTGGAAACCTGCTAACTTTGTTTTTCTTCGAGTTTTAAAAATAAAAGGTTGAACGCAATACGCTCCTCCTCCCAGAAAAGTTTAGGGTTCCTCCGCCTCCCGCCAGCCCCGCCGTCAGTCCGCCTCGTCTCCGGTGGCCTAAGGGCCATGGGGCTACCGTGGATTTCGGCCGTTGTCGGCGAGAGGACTCTGTTTTTATATATGTCTTCGAGTTTTGTTAGGGTTTGTGTAGATGAGACGGTGACGGCTTTCTGAAGATGGAATAAAGTTCTCCCTGCCTAGCCCTTGTCCCGATGGTGCGTCTAGTATCGTCGGTGGGCGTGTGGATGTGTGTCTTCGACGGATCTGTCTTTGGTGGATTTGCTCGGGTCCTACTAGTCTTCGTTCGCGTGTCTTCAGGTTGGATACTTTCGATCTACGCTAGTCTTCATCGACGGCGGTTGATGTTCTGTTGCGCTGGTCTTATTGGGTCTTAGCACGACGACTTCTCGATCGTCTACTGCAACAAGTTTTGCTCGGCTCCGGCGAGGGAGGGGCGATGACGACAACGCGCCTTTGGCTCGCTTCAGTGCTTGTAGACGTCGCTAAGTGGACTACGGATTTGATGTAATTTTTTTTATGTTCATTGTACTGCAATAATTGAAGACAAATAAATCAGAAATTTCACGTAAAAAATGCCGAACGCAGATCTGAACACACGAGGCCCCTGTTGTTTCTACCAAAGATATGCATATCTTCAGTTAACGTAAAAAAATGATCTGTTTAGAGGACACATCTAGATGTATCATAGTTATTGCACATATAAATGACTAAATCAAACTAAAAAAGAAAAGAAAAAAATAGAAAATGCCCGCACGAATCTTCATATAAAATCAATGCTATAGGATTTAGATATGAATACTTAGGGCACATCTAGATATGATTTAGCAAACCTGAAAAGAGAAAAAAGGCTAAACACAGTGTTGAACACACGAGGCCTCTGTTGTTTCTATCACATATATGCATATCTTCTGCTTGACTGATGCAGACCAAAGGTACATGCAACGAATACAAAAGATATACTAGTGAATATCAATCAAATCCTGCATCCTCTACGAGCATCTACAACCTGACCCCTTAAACCCTCCGTACACGTCCGGACGGACGACCCAGTCCTGTCCGGTCACAAAATGCTACCACGCCTCTCAACCCGGCCCTATATGTCTGGGCACAGAGCTGCAGCTGCTCCCCGGCCGCCGAGGAGGTGACATGTTGCATGTGGTTGCATGGATTTGATTGTTCGGTTATAAGGAGGATGGATGTGGACGCAGCTAAATGAGAAGTGTCCGCACACTGTCTACGGACTCATACGGGACGTATAAGGCCAACTCCACCGCGCGACCCTATCCCGTTCAGCCCCATCCGTTTGGGGTAAAATGAACAAATAAGGCGGCCCAGCGCGCGACGGACCGGACCCATCTGGTCTGTTTTGTGTCCGGGCCGACCCATTTCAAACGCAAATTTGCGCCGGGTTTGGGTCGCGGCGGACACCAAACGGACGCGTCGCTCGTCTGCGCCGGGGCCGCGTGGCAGGCGGCCACCTACCTCCCACCGCTTGACATTAATGCGCACGCGCGGCTGGCCCCGCCTGTTATCCGCCTAGGCGAACGGTCGCGGTCCTTCTTAAATCGGAAGCCGTGGACCGGTCGTCGTCCACACTCCCCCACTCCATCCCGCAGCCTCCTCGAAACCCGACAACCCCAAACCCTAGCCTCGCCTCGAACTCGCCGGCCGGCCGCCTCGCATCCATGGGGCTATGGAACTACGGCCGCAAGGGGAAGCAGACCGCGAGGCTAGCTCCTCGTCGGGGCGCCGCCGCGGCTCCGTGAAGAATAAGGTGAAGGAAATATGCCCTAGAGGCAATAATAAAGTTATTATTTATATTTCCTTATATCATGATAAATGTCTATTATTCATGCTAGCATTGTATTAACCGGAAACTTAGTACATGTATGAATACATAGACAAACAGAATGTCACTAGTATGCCTCTACTAGACTAGCTTGTTGAATCAATGGTGGTTATGTTTCCTAACCATAGATATGAGTTGTCATTTGATTAACGGGATCACATCATTAGAGAATGATGTGATTGACTTGACCCATCCATTAGCTTAGCACGATGATCATTTAGTTTGTTGCTATTGCTTTCTCCATAACTTATACATGCTCCTATGACTATGAGATCATGCAACTCCCGAATACCGGAGGAACACTTAGTGTGCTATCAAATGTCACAACGTAACTGGGTGACCATAAAGATGCTCTACAGGTGTCTCCGATGGTGTTTGTTGAGTTTGCATAGATCGAGATTAGGATTTGTCACTCCGAGTATCAGAGAGGTATCTCCGGGCCCTCTCGGTAATGCACATCACTATAAGCCTTGCAAGCAATGTGACTAATGAGTTAGTTACGGGATGATACATTACGGAACGAGTAAAGAGACTTGCTGGTAACGAGATTGAACTAGGTATTGAGATACCGACGATCAAATCTTGGGCAAGTAACATAGCGATGACAAAGGGAACAACGTATATCGTTATGCGGTTTGATTGATAAAGATCTTCTTAGAATATGTGGGAGCCAATATGAACATCCAGGTTCCGCTATTGGTTATTGACCGGAAATTTGTCTCGGTCATGTCTACATAGTTCTCGAACCCGTAGGGTCCACACTCTTAACGTTCGGTGACGATCGGTATTATGAGTTTATGTGTTTTGATGTACCGAAGCTAGTTCGGAGTCCCGGATATGATCACGGACATGACGAGGAGTCTCGAAATGGTCAAGACATAAAGATTGATATATTGGACGGCTATATTCGGACACCGGAAGTGTTCCGGGTGATTTCAGAGAAAACCAGAGCGCCGGAGGGTTACCGGAACCTCCCTCGGGAACTAATGGGCCACATGGGCCTTAGTGGAGAGAGAGAGGGCAGGTCAGGTGTAACACCCCAAAATTTTGGTTTTGATTTTTATCAACTTCTTTATTTGATTTAAAGAAGGTCACTTGAATTTTTCAAAAAAAGGGGCTCATCTTCTCAAATCTTTTTATGGCAAATATTTCATGAGTTATTCCCAATCTTGATTTTTGGTCTTGAAGATTTTTCATCTTGTGTTGGCTCAACACAAATAATTTTGGAAGGTTTTTACAATTCCTTTTTTTATTAAAAAGAATTCCTATAAATGAATTTTATTCTTCCCCATTCAAAAATTACTCTCTTGCCATGACCTATGTTGAAAACCTTCTTCCAAAACCCACCTCCCCACTTTGGGTCAAGTCAAGCATAAAGCCCAGCAAAGTTCAACTTCCCCTAGATTTTAATTCTATTTATTTTAAACTCAAAATCTTGTTCTGCCATTTATTTGGACCTTAGTGATTTACAAAGGAACTACTAGATTTCCTTTGAGTTTTGGTTCCAAATAAATTCCTCTGACTAGTCCTTAGTGTCCTCAACCTAGATCCATCAAGATCTGCTAGTCCACAGTACAAATTTTTCAAAATTTGCATGCTGCAAGTTTGGACCAGATTTGCCATTTTTGGTGAATTTCATTCTTTTTCTTTTCCAAAAATTCTGAGATAATTCAGGCAGTCTCTAGATGCATCAAGAGATCACTTCACCAAGTTTCAGCTCTAGAATAATTTTCCACGTGCATAAATCATTTCTTCGAACAGGTGGTTGGCACTGTTCCTGTCAAGTTTCAGAAGTCCAGTGTTGGGTTCAGTCGTCAGTGTCGTTTTCGTCAGGGCTCTTCGTCAATCTCGCCAGTAGCTGCCTTGGATCGTTGCTCACTACTCCTTCTCCTTATCCAATGCGCCGCATGGTTGTTTGGCCGGTCGCGAGCGTCGGTGGCGACGTGTCACGCCAAATCCGGCGTCTTCCGCGGTGGCAGAACCGCCGTGCCGACCAGCAGGGGCCAGCCCTGCAGTACGGCGCCGTCCAGCACCGCCCACACCACCAGGAGCCTCCGCGTGGCCGTCCTCTTCCCTGTGCGTGCTGCAGAACCGTCGCCGTGGCCTGAGAGGCGTAGAGCACGCTCTCTGCTGCCGACGAGCCCGTGAGCTCCGTTCCGTCGAGGCCACAGGAGCAGGCCAAATCCGATCAAGCTTAGCTGTTGAATGGAACCAGTGAACCAATCCGAAGGTGCCCAGTCACCTAAACCTCCAGCCCGACCACTGTCTCGCCGTAATCGCTCGCCGGAGTGATCCCGTTCTCGGCAACCGCCTCGGGCCGGCTATAAATAGAGGCCCCGAGCTCGCCTTCGACCCAGCACCACTCCTCCACCTCACCAGAGCCGCGCCCAGCCGCTAGAAGGACCTCGAGGAGGCCTTCTTCCCCAACTCTGGCCGCCACGACCCGTTTTGGTAGCCATCTTGATTCACTCGATTCCTTGCATAGCTCTAGCTCAAACTTGGGGAGGAACCTCCTAGTGCACCCACTCCCCTAACCCGCGCTTCAATTTGGCGTTTGCAGCTCTCTTCGAAGGGATCCATCCTCGACCGAACCGCCGTCCGCCAGAGTGGAAGACGCCGTCGGCATGGTGCTCGCCGACGACCAAATCCACCACCCACCGACGCGGAATTGTCCCGTGAGTGCAACCATACCCTTGCCCCCTCTGGATCGCCGTCGATCGTCGGCGATCATCGTTTGCTTCGGCCGGCGGTGGGATTTTAAACCTGACATGCTGGACCCCCTCGTCAGCCTCTCCTCTTTTATTCGAAACGTTTTCTGAAAGCGACTTCGGGCAACGTACGTTTTCTCTTTGGGTTGGCGTATTTCCAACCGAAACGTTTTCTGTTTTTTTAAACTAGACCCTAGAAAGTTTCTGTTTCATCACAGAGTAGTCCATGGACTAAAACCTTAATAACTTTTAAACAAAAGATGATTTTGAGTTGATTTTTTCTGTCATCTTTATTTTTCTATCTAGTTTTTTTATCATATTTATTTGAAAAATATTTGGAACAATTTTTATGCACGCACGGTATTTACGTTAGTATCCGACTTCTTTTATAACGTAGATACCGAAGGAAGTGACGGAGCCGCAAACTTCGCCGAGTTAGACTCCGACTACTCCGAACCAGGCAAGCATGTTTCAACCTTTGATAGGATGAGTGTTTTTCATGATTGCTTAAGTGGTTTTCTCAAGACATGTTTATATAAACATTTGTGAATGTTATATTTCATGCAAGCAAGCTGCAAGTGAGCTTCGAAATTCGATGTGTTCATATGATGGTGAGATAACCTGATCATGTGGTGGCATGATAGGTTGCAAGCTGGTATTGTTGAAGCATGCCAGTTTTATATC
Organism: Triticum urartu; assembly: GCF_056163025.1. Lineage (NCBI taxonomy): Eukaryota > Viridiplantae > Streptophyta > Magnoliopsida > Poales > Poaceae > Triticum > Triticum urartu. The sequence continues at coordinate 651,264,735 of NC_141877.1, read as the reverse complement.
AATTGTTTAACTCTAGTATTAACGTGGATCAAGTCTTGTTCCCATTCGTCCCCTTCTGTGCTACCACATGTTTTCTGCAAGGGACAATTAAATTTTTGCCCCTAACTGAAACCCACTACTCAAATTTGCCCCTAATTTCAATGTGTGCTCAAATTTGCCCCTCTGCCGTTAGTTGCCCTTATAGAAATACCCTTCTGCGCCGTTACCGTCCGGTCAAACAACTTTGACCATCTAAAAAAATAGTAAAAAATCAAAAAAAATCTGAAATTTTGTGGGATTGAAGCTTCTCATGTGCGCAAGGTGCATGCAAATTTTCGTGCTATTTAGACATATCAGGAGCTCGTGGCAAAGGAAAACAATAAATCTGTACATCTTTGAATAGTAAATTCAAAAAATAGCAAGAAAATTCACAAACACATGAAATTTTTTGGCATCCAAGATGCTCGGGGGCACAAGGCGTGTGCAAAATTTTGTTATCAAATGACATGCGAGGAGCTCTCGCAAAAAAAACCAAAATAGTGTATTTTTTACAAGTTTTTTTCTTAGACAAATTTTGTTTTTTTCTCCACGAGCTCCTACAATGTCCAAACACAAAAAAAATTGCACACACCTTCCACACCTAAGCATCTTGGATGCCAAAAGAATTCATATTTTTTTGAATTTCTTTGCTATTTTTTGAATTTACGGTTCACACGCGTACATATTTACTGTTTTTCCTTCGCCACGAGCTCCTAGAATGTCCAAACAACATGAAAATTTGCACGCACCTTGCGAACCTGAGTACCTTCGATCCCACAAAATATCAGATTTTTTTTGACTTTTTTGCTATTTTTTCGAGATGGTCAAAGCTGTTTGACCAGAAGGTAACGGCGCAGAAGGGCATTTCTATAAGGGCAACTAACGGCAGAGGGGCAAATTTGAGCACACATTGAAATTAGGGGAAAATTTGAGTAGTGGGTTCCAGTTAGGGGTAGAAATGGAATTGTCCCTTTCTGCAAAGAATACAGTTTAGTAAGTTGCAAACCTCTTTCCTTGTACACACTAAATAGAGGGGCCGTGATGAGGGTTCCATGGCCCTGGATTAAAGCCCGTCATCCGGTCAGGGGGCATGGGTGTTTCCGGTTGGGACCGAGAGGGGGGCACCCCTTAGAGCGCGCGATATAAATTTGATCCCATGCTATTCGAGGTTGTAGCCTCCCCGTCTTAGAGTTTTTCTTGAATGTTGCCTAGGGTGATTCCTGGCAGCGGAATGTGGAATGGGTGTGTACTGGTTAGATGTGTTTCTCCTAAAATACCGTAAACGGAACTAGTCCTTTCTGACTACTGAAATCCGTTGGCTGTGGTTAAAGAGTACAAACTCTGCAGAGTCAAAACCATTCGAGTAACCATGTCCATGGTCAAGGACTTTGATCAACATATTAGTGTCAGTATCAGTCTCAGTGTCAGTCTCAGTGACAGTCTCCGGAGAATAAGCATGAAACTGAGAGTGGTAAACCCGGCTGAATGTTATTCCTGTGGATGGAATAACCAATTTATTATCATGTGCCGAGTATTCCATGGAATGATGTTACCTTCATGAGCTACTTGAATTCGAATGATGAGATATAAGCCCTTTATGTGATGTCGCTCAGACGTCCGACTGTGGCATTCTTGTTATTTACTTTGATATAAGCCCTTTATGTGATGTCGCTTAGACGTCCGACTGTGGCATTCTTGTTATTTACTTTGATATAAGCCCTTTATGTGATGTCACTTAGATGTCCGACTGTGGCATTCTTGTTATTTACTTTTGATATAAGCCCTTTATGTGATGTCGCTCAGACGTCCGACTGTGGCATCCTTGTTATTTACTTTCATTATAAGCCCTTTTCAAGATGTCGCTTAGACGTCCGACTGTGGCACGTACTGTCATTTACGTTTCAATATAAGCCCTTTATGTGGTGTCGTCCTGACGCCCGACTGCGGCATGTTAAGTTATTTTACCTTTCGAGGCATCGCTTCAAACACCCGATCGGTCTTCAACTATTTTATTGGGATTTCGGGAGGACTACCGCTTGACTTCCTTTTTATTTAACATGCAGTGCAAAATTTATTATCTGAGTGCGCATTACTAGTCTACTCATGTGCATCATGTTTGCATTTTTTATATCTTATGTCCAAACTGTCTTGCGAGTACATTCAAAGTACTCACCTGGCTCGTTGATTTGGCCAGATGTTGACGAAGGCGATCTTATGGATGAAGAGTACGATAGCGAGTCCGATGCCTAGAGGAATCCCAGTCAGTCCCGTGCGATCCTGGAGTTGGTCACTTGTATTATATACGCTTCCGCTACCCTAATAAAATCATCGAGCCTCACTCCGGCACTTGATGAGCTGTAAGATTCTGGAGTCATGTCACCCACTTCACTGTGACATATCCACCACCACTTTTATTACGAGTCAGTAGTTATGCCACCATACCCTTTGTGTCATATCCGCCTTTATGTATAATATCGGCGTGCTTGTAATAAATTGTTGAGCAGCCTCAGCTCAACCTTGTATAATATTTAGTACTTCTGGATTTCTGTATCAAGGATCTATCTACCAGTAAGGAGGGTTCTTCTATACTGGTCTGATATAATGGTCGGTTTTCCAACAAATGTTTTATTGGAAAACCGGTCCTGACAACCTTGGTATCAGAGCCAGGCTGACTGTAGGAAGCTACTAGGTGCGATCGCTAATCGGTTACTAGCGTAATAAGTGCTATTTTAACATTTTGCAAATGTAGCAATTTTCTGTGAGTCATCATAAATTTATGATTTGACTATTCGGAATTTTTGTCTACCTTTGTAGATGGCTGGTAGCGACTATGAGTCACGGGTGTTCGCCAATGTACCGGAGGGGTTTATCAAGCTTCTCGTCTGCATCACCAAGGCCGCGATCGGGCCATCGGCTCGTCCAGAGTTCACCCTCTACCAGCACAAGATCAGCGACAGCGTGTCTATGCACCCGGTCGCGGTGCAATTCAAGGGAGGACGTTCTGAGTCACGCTGCTTCCGATTTATGGGAAGGGCCATGCCTACGGAGAGGCATGCCATGTAGATGACTGCCCGTGAGGCGATAGCTCGTCTCCGAGATGCCCTCCCTTCGATGAAGGCTCGTCGCTACCGCTAACTCCCTTGCCACGTTCCATACACTTATCACTATGCGTTCGCTTGCGCTAGGGGGGAGAGAGATGAGGCTATTGAAATGTTGGTTGAGTATCTCAAAGCTCTTGAGGCAGCTTTTGATAACCTCGTGGACGACTTTGTGGCTCCTCATATGGACTTAGTTCAGGGCTGTTCCGCCAACAGGAGGGAGCTCCTCCATACAGCACCACCACTGACTTACGTCTCGTCCTCAGCATCCTATAAACCTGCCATCTTAGCCACCGCTCGCCGCCTGCCTACCACTGAGGAGTTTGACCAAGTCATTGCTCCTACTCCAGTCAGTGCTGCACCACCTGCCGCGCCCGCACCAGCTCCTCAACCCAGTACTTCGCGCCTGGAGCCTATTAGTGAGGAGGAGGTTGAGTCTCCAGCATCACTGGGTCTTACCCTCGGCAGGCCGAGGGAAGTTTTTACCATCTTAGACTGAGTGCGCCTAGCAGTCGTGCGATGTACCAGCTTGTATGATATGTTTATATGTATATAGGTTTGATGAGAAGTAGTTTGTGTGCGCATCATGTGGGAACTCGGAGAAGTGCATTAGCCTAAATAACATGTCAGGAATGTGTACGCACATCCTGAGTGATGTATTGTATAATTACGGCTTGCGCGTAAGATATGTACTGAGCGGTCCTTCTCCATGCGCAATCAAGTATTTTTTTGAAAAATCTTGGAGTTTTTTTTAAATCCGCCTTTGTAAAATTAATTATTTTTGCCACTTAGTTTTCTCATGAATTCTGCAAAAATACCCCAGAGTGGAAAATGCCTCGTCCCTGGACTCGTTCCATGCCAAGTCCGCAGAAAAAAAATTATGGTACCCAGACAAGTAACAATTTCACACAGGAGCAGTCAAGTCAGCAAGGCAGTGAAGCAGCATTTTCTCAAGTATGCCGCCTTTATGAGCAAAGCCAGCAGCAGCATCAAGAAATGATGAACCATGTTATCAATATGAGAGATCACCGTGAACCATATCAGCAGCATTCCAAATTGTCTGAACTACAAAAGACACGTCCCCCAACGTTCTCTCACACTGATAGACCTCTTGAGGCCTGATTGGCTTCGAGACATTGAAAGGAAGTTAATTATTGCACAATGTTCGGACCGTGAGAAGGTACTTTATGCACCTCACTATCTCACTGGAGCTGCTGCAGCATGGTGGGAAAATTTCCTACACATGCACCCCAATGAAAATAACATCACCTAGGAAGAATTTAAAGAAGGTTTTCGTGGGGCGCACATTCCCAGAAGCATTATGAGGATCAAGAAAAGGGAGTTTGATGACCTCAAGCAGAGAAGCATGACAGTGACTGAGTACAATAGTCAGTTTACTCAATTATCTCGTTATGCCAACGAAGAGCATATGACTGAAAATAAAAAGATGGAAAAATTTCTGGACGGTCTGGCACCAGCACTTAAATGCCAGCTGGTCGTACACACCTTTCCGGATTTCAAAACACTTGTGGACAAAGCTATTACATTGGAAAATGAGCACCGCAGCTTGGAGGATTTTCGCAAGCGCAAAAGGGACAAGACTACCGATGCTCGCAACAACCGGAACAAGACTGATTTTCAGAAAATTGGAGTGAACAAATCCACAATCATTGTTCCACGCCCAAACAAAAACTTTCATGCAAGAGACAAGGATTTTACATATCACCCAGGTGTTACTTGCTACGCTTGTGGAGAGGAAGGTCACTATGCCAAACAGTGCCCAAAGCCAAGAAACTCGCCCCCCAAGCCGAACAACAGTGGAAATAATTCAACACCCAAGCGTAACAACTTCAACCCCAATAACAATCACAAGAAGGGTGACTTGAACCATGTGACCAAGGAGGAAGCACAGAATGCCCCGGATATCGTGCTCGGTACGTACCCTGTCAACACAATACCTGCCACGGTTTTGTTTGATTCTGGAGCTTCTCACTCGTTCATTTCAAAGAAATTTGCTTTGCAACATGATTTTTCGATGCTTCCCTTGGAAAAATCCGTGACCATCAAGTCCCCCGGGATTAAGCAAATCACTCAGAGTTACTGCCAAGGTGTTGTTATTGAGATTGAGGGACTAAAGTTTCAGGCAAACCTCATTGTATTGGAAAATAAGGGACTGGATGTTATCCTAGGAATGGACTGGTTAACCACCAACAAGGGATTTATCGAATGCTTCAATCGGACTATAATTCTTACTCATCATCACGGGAAGACGATAAAAATTGCAGATCAAGAAAGACCAATATCACGGCAACCAAGGTTGAACAAGGTGGACATTTCAGAGTTAAGAAAAGTCCCAGTGGTGTGTGAGTTCCCTGACGTATTTTCTGAAGAACTACCAGGCATGCCACCAGACCGGGAAATAGAGTTCATCATCGAACTAGCACCTGGAACCACCCCCATTTACAAGAAACCCTATAGAATGGCACCCTACGAGTTGGTAGAATTAAAGAAGCAAATAAAAGAATTACTGGACAAAGGATTTATACGAGCCAGCTCCTCACCTTGGGGTTCACCGGTATTATTTGCCAAGAAAAAGGATGGGACACTCAGATTATGTATAGACTATCGAGCACTCAACATGGTCACCATCAAAAACAAATATCCGATGGCACGGATAAATGATTTATTTGACCAGCTCGCACAAGCCAAGGTTTTCTCAAAAATTGATTTAAGGTCGGGGTATCATCAATTAAAAGTACGAACAGAAGATATCCCTAAGACAGCATTCACCTCCAGATACGGATTATATGAATTTACAGTAATGCCGTTTGGACTGACAAACGCCCCCGCATATTTTGTCCACCTCATGAACAAAGTGTTTATGAAATTTATGGACAAATTTGTTGTGGTGTTCATTGATGATATTCTGGTATACTCTAAGACACCAGAAGAACATGATGAACATCTCAGAATTGTACTGGGAGAATTAAGGAAACATCAATTATACGCCAAATTCAGCAAATGTGAATTTTGGTTAAGACAGGTTGGTTTTCTAGGCCATGTATTGACCCAAGAAGGTGTTGCCGTGGACCCAGAAAAAGTCAAGACCGTACTTGGCTGGAAACCACCAGCCAACGTAAGAGATGTACGAAGTTTCCCGGGGATGGCTGGATATTACCAAAGGTTTATTGAGGGGTTCTCCACCATAGCAAAACCAATGACATAGTTACTCAAGAAGGATAAGAAATTTGTATGGACTGAAGCTTGCGAGAAAATTTTCCAAGAACTCAAAAGGAAATTAACAACAGCACCAGTATTGGTTGTACCAGACATACACAAAAGTTTTGAAGTATATTGTGACGCATCCCGGAAGGGCCTCGGATGCGTACTAATGCAAGAAGGCAAAGTAGTCGCATACGCTTCCAGGCAACTACGAAAGCATGAAGAAAATTATCCTACTTATGACTTGGAATTGGTAGCAGTCATTCATGCACTCAAAGAGTGGAGGCAATTTTTGCTTGGAAATCGTTGTGAAATATATACGGACCATAAAAGCCTCAAATATATTTTCACACAACCAGAACTCAATTTACGACAACGTCGCTGGTTGGAATTAGTGAAAGATTATGATGTTGGCATTCACTGCCATCCAGGAAAGGCGAATATAGTGGCAGATGCTCTTAGTCGAAACCCCAGCTCGGGCAACAACAGTCTACAGAACTTGAGACCTGAATTTCAGTAGGAGTTCACCAAACTCAACTTGGTGATGGTCACTAAAGGCAATGTGTCAAATTTGGAAATACAGCCCACCCTAATGGAACAGATTAAGAAGGCTCAGGATGGACACCCCAGCATCGAAGGCATAAAAAGAAAAGTGAGTCTGGGCAAGGCTTCAAAATTCGTCGTAGACGATAAGGGAATATTATGGTACAGAGACAGACTTTGCGTACCAAATATAGAGGACCTCAAACAACAAATTCTAGCCGAAGGCCACACAGCTCCATATTCAATCCACCCTGGAGGAACCAAAATGTACAAGGACATTCAGGAATTTTTTTGTTGGCACGGTATGAAGAGGGATATAGCCACATTTATTGCATGTTGTGATTCATGTCAGCGCATTAAAGCCGAGCACCAAAAACTAGCAGGACTATTACAGCCAAATAGGATACCTGAGTGGAAATGGGACAAAATTGGAATGGATTTTATTGTCGGACTACCTCGGTCACGACACGGAAATGATGCCATATGGGTCATCATAGATAGATTAACTAAGGTGGCACATTTCATCCCAGTAAATACAACCCACACCACTCAGAAGCTTGCCAAACTTTATCTCTCCCGTATAGTTTGTCTGCATGGAATTCCAAGGACTATAATATTCGACAGAGGCACTCAATTCGTCTCTAGATTTTGGGATCATTTACAACAAGCTCTGGGAACTCAATTAGTGTTCAGTACAGCATAGCACCCCAGACTGGAGGACAAACTGAACGTGTGAACCGAATTCTAGAGGACATGCTAAGAGCATGTGTTCTCACCTATGGAACCAGTTGGGAAGAAAGCTTGCCGTATGCCGAGTTCGCATACAACAACAGTTACCAAGCCAGTCTACAAATGGCACCTTTTGAAGCCTTGTACAGGCAAAGATGCCATACCCCATTAAATTGGTTAAAAACAGGATACAGTCATATCTTCGGCCCATACATGATCAAGGAAGCTGAGGAGAAAGTTAGACTAATCAGGGATCGACTCAAGACAGCCCAGAGCCGACAAAAGAGTTATTACAATCAAAAACATCGTGAAGTCAGCTTTGAACCCGGTGAATATGTGTATCTACGAGTATCTCCTATGAGGGGCTTGCAACGATTCAAAGTTAAAGGAAAGCTAGCACCACGGTTTATTGGACCCTTCTGTGTGATTGCACGAAGAGGCACAGTGGCCTACCAGCTAGACCTACCCGAAGAACTGTCAGACGTCCACGACGTGTTCCACGTCTCACAGTTGAGGAAATGTGTAAGCAACCCAGAAAAGCATGTATCTCACGAGAACATTGACATGCAACCAAACCTCACCTACACGGAACGTCCAATAAAAATATTGGAGGAGTCTGAAAGAAGGACCCGTCAGAAAACAATTAAGTTTTTCAAGGTCCAGTGGAGTAATCACACCGAGGATGAAGCAACATGGGAAAGAGAGGATTTCCTTCGGGCAGAGTACCCACACCTATTTGAGGATCAGCTGAAATCTCGGGGACGAGATTTCTCCTAAAGGGGTAGGTGTTGTAACACCCCAAAATTTTGATTTTGATTTTTATCAACTTCTTTATTTGCTTTAAATAAGGTCACTTGAATTTTTCAAAAAAAGGGGCTCATCTTCTCAAATCTTTTTATGACAAATATTTCATGAGTTCTTCCCAATCTTGATTTTTGGTCTTGAAGATTTTTCATCTTGTGTTGGCACAACACAAATCATTTTGGAAGGTTTTTACAATTCCTTTTTTTATTAAAAAGAATTCCTATAAATTATGAATTTTATTCTTCCCCATTCAAAAATTACTCTCTTGCCATGACCTATGTTGAAAACCTTCTTCCAAAACCCACCTCCTCACTTTGGGTCAAGTCAAGCATCAAGTCCAGCAAAGTTCAACTTCCCCTAGATTTTAATTCTATTTATTTTAAACTCAAAATCTTTTTCTGCCATTTATTTGGACCTTAGTGATTTACAAAGGAACTACTAGATTTCCTTTGAGTTTTGGTTCCAAATAAATTCCTCTGGCTAGTCCTTAGTGTCCTCAACCTAGATCCATCAAGGTCTGCTAGTCCACAGTACAATTTTTTCAAAATTTGCTTGCTGCAAGTTTGGACCAGATTTGCCATTTTTGGTGAATTTCATTCTTTTTCTTTTCCAAAAATTCTGAGATAATTCAGGCAGTCTCCAGATGCATCAAGATATCACTTCACCAAGTTTCAGCTCTAGAATAATTTTCCACGTGCATAAATCATTTCGTTGAACAGGTGGCGGACACTGTTCCTGTCAAGTTTCAGAAGTTCAGTGTTGGGTTCAGTCGTCAGTGTCGTTTTCGTCAGGGCTCTGCGTCAATCTCGCCATGTAGCGACCCGACCCGAATGGATCAAGTGCTCTGTGCTCAGGTGTCATCCCTGGATCAGTAATGCTGACACCACACAGTACATCGAAGGATTTATAGCAGAGTGGCAATCACACACTTATTACATCGTTGTCTCGAAGAGAACTTATTATAATAAATATGGCTTAAGGCCATCTAGTGTCGATAATAGCGGAAGACTTGGAAGATAAATGGGTCCATCAACTCCAACGGCATCACTGAGTATAGAACCACGACCTAAAACACCTTACTCGTCGTCTGAAAAGTCTGCAACATGAAAGTTGCAGCCCGAAACGGGTCAGCACATGGAATATGCTGGCAAAGTAACACATAGAGAGCAATGGAATGAAACAGCTATACTATATGCATATAAGGCTGGTGGAAAGCTCTATGGTTACAGTTTTGCGTAAAGCCAGTTTTTCCCTACTGCAAAGGAATAAATTTATTTAACTATCATGGTGGTTGTGAAACATCGAGAATGGTTGACAGCATTCCGATCCCAATTAAGTGAATAATTAAAAACCCAACAACATTAATTAGAAGTAACATGATGAGATTCACATGATATTCAAGTACTAGATACTTAAGTTGTCCATAACCGGGGACACGGCTAATCATGATTAGTTTATACACTCTGCAGAGGTTTGCGCACTTTTCCCCACATGACTCGATCGCCTCCGTTTGTTTTCTCGCACTACATGGTGTTTGAGAAACGGATGACCGAGACATAGTCTTTCAGAAGCGCTAGCACCTTACATGTGGGGTAGACCGTACCACCTACAACCCCTACATCTGCTAGTCCACCCCGTAAGAGTTCGCACAACTTAGTCAACTACGCCAAAGGACATAGTAGCATGTGGCTGCACACGGAAGTCTCTAGCATGAATTATCTTATGATCCCTTTGCGCCTGGGTGGCGGTCCAAAATAAAAAAGGCAAGTCCTGATAGACATCAGGTGCCTCAATCCACCCAGATGTGTGTTTAAGTTGCCACCTTAGATAAACCATTAATTAACAATACTCACATCTGTCATGGATATCACTCACCCAATCCACGTCTACTAGCATAGCATGGCATAAAAAGCAAACGTAGAAGTAACTCCCAAAGGTTTCATAATAATACAGGTGATAGGTACTACCTTATCTACTTCCCAACCCACTATTTAATTAGATCCTAATCATGCAATGTGAGAGGATTGATCTAATGCAATAAAACATGGGTTGTAGAAAAGGTATGATCAAAGTGTTACTTGCCTTGCTGATGATTCGCGAGTCCTAGGGATTCGAAGTAACAGGCGGCGCAATCCGGGTAATCTATCGCAGACAAACAACAAGTATACAATAAGTACTCGTCTAATGCACAGATAAAACTCGAACAAGAGAACGAACCAGAAAGTTCAACTTAAGAACTCCGGTTGCAAAGAAAGAATGAACCGAACAAAGAAACGGAAAACAAACGGTGGAAGAAAACAACTCGGTTCTAGCAAGTTGAAACTAGGTCAAATTTTACCGGGGCAAAAACTTGTTTAAGTTGATTAGACGGAACGGCGGTTTCGAAACGAAACTCCAGGCGCTTGAATCACCTGATTCCGATAAACGAGCGAGAAGATAAACTAGAACGAAGATCGGATCTGAGATCGCGATCGCGGAATAAATCCGACGAGAAGAAAAAGAAGAACGGTTATACGAACGGACGTTCGTTAACCTAGAAGAATCCGATGATCACGTTCGTTAGGACGAACGGTCCGGTGAACGGTCCAAGGCAACTAAATGGAAAAGAAAACAAATCCGATCTAGGGTTTCGGAAGAAAACCGAAACAAAAAACGGGAGAAAACGAATCAGAAAAGAAGAAAAGAATCGGAACGATTAGAAGAAAATGATCCGAGGAAAAGAGACGCGGGGCAACCTCCGGCGAGGGGCTCCGGCGGCGTGGCGTAGGGCGGCGGCGTGGGCAAGGTGCGGCGGCGGCGCTAGGGCACAAGGGCGGTGGCGCGGGTGTGGGGTGGCACGGCGGCGGTGTAGGGCGCGGGGTGGGTGTGGTGGAGGGCTTGGGGTTTGATTTGATGAGTTTAGAGGGGGGGTGTTGGGGTATTTATATTGGGGAGGGGAGGGGGTTTCTTGGGGTAGGGGACAAGAAATAGAGTAGGAAAAAGAGTCCTAGAAGAAAAAGGAAAACGGAACAAAGGAAAGGGGAGGGGCTACCGGCCTAAGTCCTTCTAGGACTCGGCCTGAGCGAGGCGGCGGCGCTGCCTGCGCCTGGCGCGCGCGCGCGCAGGGGCTGGGAGGCTGGGGCGCAGCGGCGGCTGGCTGGGCCTTTGGCCCGGCTGGCCTGCGGGGTTTTTTTTAAACGGTTTCGCGCGCAGAAAAACACAGAAAAGAACATCTAAACGGGCTCCAAAAATTCTAAAGTAAATTTTCCCCGACTCCTAAAAATGAGTCGAACAAAATGAACTTTTCTCCGGGCCTAAAATGCAATTTTTGAAAATGCGCATTTTTCCCTATCCGAATAAAATGCAAACAAAACTCCGGCAAAACCAAAACTTGATCTATTTATTAAATCTTCATTTTTTTCCTCAATTTTGGGAAAGTCATATTATTCCCTCTCTTATATTTTTTTGATATTGGAAAATTGTTTGAAGATGAAATAAATAAATCAAATGATCCTCTTTTCAAATTCGAGAAAACTCTCAAATATGAAAATAACGAAATCTCCAACTCTCTCCGAGGGTCCTTGAGTTGCGTGAAATTTCTAGGATCAACCGAAAATGCAAGAAAATATGATATGCATGATGATCTAGTGTATAACATTCCAAATTGAAAATTTGGGATGTTACAAACCTACCCCCCTTAAGATGAATCTCGCCCTCGAGATTCGGGTTGGCTAGAAAATAGGTGAGGGTGGTCCTTGAACAAATCTTCTTCTCTCTCCCAGGTGGCTTCATCTTCTGAGTGGTGGTTCCACTGAACTCTGCAAAACTTGATAACCTTGCTGCGGGTAACTCTGCTGGCATAATCGAGAATCTTGACTGGCTTCTCCTCATATGTTAAGTCGTCCTTCAACTGAATCGCTTCGAGTGGCACGGTGTCTCTTAGCGGTACCTCCGCCATTTCGGCATGACATTTCTTCAGCTGAGAAACATGGAATAAATCATGAACTCCTGACAGTCCTTCTGGTAATTTCAACTTATAAGCGACTTCTCCCATTCGCTGCAAGATCTTGTACGGTCCAACGAAACGCGGTGCTAGGTTTCCCTTAACTCCAAAGCGCTTAACTCCTCGAAGTGGGGATACTCGGAGATAAACTCTGTCTCCGGTTTCGTAGACTGTCTCCTTGCGTTTAGAATCTGCGTAGCTCTTCTGCCTGGACTGGGCTACCTTGAGCCTATCGCGAATCAACTTAACTTTCCGTTCAGACTCCTTAATCAAATCTGGTCCAAAGAATTGACGGTCTCCAATTTCGTCCCATGACAACGGTGTCCTGCACCTCCTTCCGTATAAAGCTTCGAAAGGTGCCATCTTCAAACTGGTTTGGTAGCTGTTGTTATAAGAAAACTCCGCATACAGCAAGTTATCGTCCCAACTAGATCCATAGTCTAGTGCACAAGCTCTCAGCATATCTTCCAAAATCTGATTGACTCTCTCGGTCTGTCCATCTGTCTGCGGATGAAAAGCGGTGCTGAACTCTAGTCTGGTTCCTAAAGTTTCATGCAACTGATTCCAAAACTTCGAGGTAAACTGGGTTCCTCTATCAGATACGATACTCCTCAGAACTCCATGCAAACAAATGATCCTAGTCATGTATATCTTTGCCAACTTAGCACTGGTGTAAGTGGTCTTAACTGGAATAAAATGTGCTACCTTCGTCAAACGATCCACTACTACCCATATCGAGTCATAGCCTTCTTTCGTCCTAGGTAGTCCGGTGATAAAATCCATGCCTATCTTATCCCACTTCCATTCGGGTATCGGCAATGGTTGCAACAATCCTGCTGGCTTCTGATGCTCTGCCTTTACTCTCTGACATACGTCACAAACTGCTACATATGCTGCAATATCCTTCTTCATTCCGGTCCACCAGAATGTTTCCTTTAAATCCTAATACATCTTGGTATTCCTTGGGTGAATCGAATACGGTGAATCATGTGCCTCTTGCAAAATCAACTTCCTGATCTCTGGGTCATTTGGCACATAAACACGGTCTTCAAACCATAGGGTATCATGCTCATCCTCACGAAATCCCTTTGCTTTTCCTTCGCTCAATTTCTCTTTTATAGCAGCAATCTCCTTGTCAGATTTCTGAGCTTTTCTGATTTTATCCATCAATGTTGACTGAATCTCCAGTGCTGCTACATAGCCTCTCGGAACTATTTCCAAACATAGCTCACGAAGGTTTTCTGCTAACTCCTTTGGTACTTCTCCCGTCACTAGGGTGTTGACATGGATCTTTCGGCTCAATGCATCAGCTACTACATTAGCTTTTCCGGGATGGTAATGCAATCTCATGTCATAATCCTTGATGAGCTCCAACCATCTCCTCTGTCTGAGGTTCAACTCCTTCTGCGTGAAAATGTACTTCAAACTCTTGTGATCCGTGTACACCTCACAATGATTCCCAATGAGGAAATGTCTCCATGTTTTCAATGCATGCACTACGGCTGCTAGCTCCAAATCATGCATGGCATAATTCAACTCATGAGGCTTCAGTTGTCGTGAAGCATACGAAACAACTCTTCCTTCCTGCATAAGCACTGCTCCAAGTCCTCGACGTGAAGCGTCGCAATACACCTCATAATCCTTGGTCTGATCTGGCAAAATCAATACTGGTGAGGTGACCAAACGTTTCTTCAACTCCTGGAAACTAGACTCACACTCCTCGGTCCATTTGAACTTAGTATCCTTCTTCAACAACTCCGTCATAGGCTTCGCAATCTTTGAGAAATTCTCAATAAATCTCCGGTAGTATCCTGCGAGTCCAAGAAAACTCCGGATCTCTCCAACTGTTGTTGGTGCTTCCCATTCGGTTACGGTCTCAACCTTAGTGGGGTCAACTGCTATACCTTCTCCGGATATAACGTGTCCAAGGAATCCAACTTCCTTCAACCAAAACTCACATTTGCTGAATTTGGCGTATAACTGATGTTCCCTTAGTTTCTCCAAAACCAAACGCAAATGTTCCTTATGCTCCTCTTCATTCTTTGAATAAACCAGGATGTCATCAATGAACACTACGACGAACTTATCCAAAAACTCCATAAACACTTTGTTCATCAGGTTCATAAAATAGGCAGGTGCGTTAGTCAATCCAAATGGCATAACGGTGTACTCATACAGTCCATATCTCGTGGTGAATGCTGTCTTAGGTATGTCCTGCTCTCGAATCTTCAACTGATGGTACCCTGATTGCAAATCGATCTTGGAAAACACTTTAGCTCCTTGCAACCGATCAAACAGATCATTAATCATTGGCAGTGGGTACTTGTTCTTGATGGTTACTTCATTCAATCCCCGATAATCAACAACCATCCTTAATGATACATCCTTCTTTTCCACTAGAAGTACGGGTGATCCCCAAGGCGAAGAACTTGGGCGAATGTAACCTTTATCCAATAACTCCTTAATCTCGTTCTTAATTTCCACCAAATCCTTTGCTGGAATCCGGTATGGTCGCTTCGATATTGGGCCTGTACCTGGCAATAACTCAATCAAAAACTCAATGTCTCTATCCGGTGGCATGCCTGGTAATTCCTCAGGAAATACATCAGGAAAATCCTTCACCACTGGTACTGCCTCCTGCACAACTCCTGATAAGGAATTTACTTGTGTCCTGTTTGGCACATGCCGGGATACATACTTGATCCTTCTTCCTTCTGGTGTGGTAAGCAAAATTGACTTACTAGCACACTCAATATTCCCTTCATACTTTGATAACCGATCCATGCCTAATATCACATCCAATCCTTGAGATTCCAATACTATTAGGTCTGAGGGAAACACATAGTTACCAATCCTTAATGGTAACCGATCACACCATCGTCTAGCCACAATCTCCGCTCCTGGTGAGCTTACTAACATGGGTGACCTAAGGGCTTGGGTTGGCAGGTTATATTTATCCACAAATCCCCTTGATATGTATGAATGCGATGCACCAGTGTCAAAAAGAACGAGTGCAGTAATGACTTAACCAAAAACTTACCGATTACTGCATCGGGCTGATCTTCAACCTCCTCCACATTAACGTGGTTCACCTGTCCCCTGCTAAAAGGGTTCGGCTTTTTCCCAGAGCTTCCATTGCCATTTCCATTCTGGCCTTCAGGACATTCATTGGCATAATGCCCGGTCTTGGAACACTTGAAACAGGTGACTTGACTCAGGTCTCTCTTGGTTGGGGTCGATGGGATGGTACGGTTCTGGCCGTTGCTTCCTCCATTCCCATTACCATTCTTGTGGCCATTATGGTTGTGCGAGCTACCTCCTCCATGGGTGTGCTGAAACTGAAATCCCGGTTTAGGGGCAAAACGGGGCTTCTGCTGGGCTCCAGAGTTATACTTCCCCTGTCCATACTTCCTCTTACGGTTCTCAATCTGCTGTTGCTTTCCTTCAATCATGATGGCACGATCTACCAACTCCTGGTAGTTGTTGAAACTCGCTACCATCAACTGCATGCTTAGCTCATCATTCAATCCTTCCAGAAACTTCTCCTGCTTAGCTGCATCCGTAGCAACGTCATCTGGGGCATAACGTGCTAACTTGCTGAAGTCGTCAACGTACTGGCCAACTGTCCTTCCTCCTTGGCGTAAGTTACGAAACTCACGCTTCTTTATGGCCATAGCTCCTGCTGAAACATGGGCAGTGCGAAAAGCTTGCTGAAACTGATCCCATGTGACAGTGTCAACTGGGTAAGTGGCTGTGAAATTCTCCTACCATGCTGCCGCGGGTCCGTCAAGCTGGTGAGCGGCAAACTTCACTTTCTCACCATCCGTGCATCCTGCAGTGGTCAACTCCCTTCCTATCTTGCGGAGCCAATCGTCTGCTACTATTGGCTCGGTGCTACTGGAAAACACCGGCGGATTTAGCCTAAGAAAACGGGCTAAGTGGTCAACAGGTGGTGGTGGTGGTGGGTTGTTGTTGTTGTTCTGCTGGTTCTGGACTAACATCTGCATCAATTGATTCTGTTGCTAGATCAACTGAGTGAGCTCCGGTGGAAATCCATTGTCACGTCTCGGAGGCATCTGAGGGTTTTAGAAAAGACGAGAATTAAGAATAGAGTGAGGTCTAAAGGGAAAACACTACCCCAATGCACATGAGCAAATGCACACAAAATCACTTCATTCAATCAAACAAGGGCTTACAATCGGTCTAAAACTATCGCAAAAGTGCTCGACTATAATGTTTACAGGGGGGAAATGCTACTACTATTTGGTGGTCATCTAGAAATTTGAACCGGTGGAAGACTCCATGATATCTGCTCCAGCTTCGTCTTCAAAGTCGGGTTCACTTGGATCCGAATCGGTGTCGTCGATGATGATGTAGTTGTCCGGACATGCGACGTACTCGTCCTCCTCCTTGGATGCTAACTTCCTCTTGAGTTCTTCAATCTCCTGCTTAAGATCGACATTGTGCCGTGCTAGAGCTATGATTTCGTCCATGTAGTCCTTGCGTGTAGACTTCAGTTCTCCTTCTAGCTCGATGATCCTTGCCTTTGCATTCTTCAACTCTATCATATCATTGCACATCTGGTTCTCGTGGCGTCGAATGTGCTGGTTTAACTCCTGGATGAAAGATGCAATGGATCTATCCTTCTTGGTGCTGACTAACTCCCATTGTTCATCTCGGCGTCCGCAAATCTGGTAGATAGTGTCCTTGAGGTCTTCTTGATAAACTTCTCCAATGTGTCCTATGGTGATATGAGCTGCCATGCTCTTTCCCAGACTCCAGGTTGGTGCATTGAAAACACTATCTATAGGCTTCGTGATTGGCGTGAATGTTCTTCCTGGAACGTGAGCTTGAATCTTCCAGCGCTCCTCTTCAGGCAGAGTGGCGTTGAAGGTTCCCGTGAAGCTTGGTAATCCAATGTTCAGGTACTTGGTGACTTCCTTCAAGTGCAATCCAAATGGTGTGCCTTCATCCGGTTGAGCGTACTTAATCTTCGCGTGCGTCATCCTAAAAGGGTAGAAAAGATGAGGAGTTAGAAAATGAGAAGAGAATGGTGATCTATGGCTTTAACTTACTGGTCATGTCCTACAGTCAGCGTGTGCTCTGATACCATCTCTGTAGCGACCCGACACGAATGGATCAAGTGCTCTGTGCTCAGGTGTCATCCCTGGATCAGTAATGCTGACACCACACAGTACATCGAAGGATTTATAGCAGAGTGGCAATCACACACTTATTACATCGTTGTCTCAAAGAGAACTTATTACAATAAATATGGCTTAAGGCCATCTAGTGTCGATAACAGCGGAAGACTTGGAAGATAAATGGGTCCATCAACTCCAACGGCATCACTGAGTATAGAACCACGACCTAAAACACCTTACTCGTCATCTGAAAAGTCTGCAACATGAAAGTTGCAGCCCGAAACGGGTCAGCACATGGAATATGCTGGCAAAGTAACACATAGAGAGCAATGGAATGAAACAGCTATACTATATGCATATAAGGCTGGTGGAAAGCTCTATGGTTACAGTTTTGCGTAAAGCCAGTTTTTCCCTACTGCAAAGGAATAAATTTATTTAACTATCATGGTGGTTGTGAAACATCGAGAATGGTTGACAGCATTCCGATCTCAATTAAGTGAACAATTAAAAACCCAACAACATTAATTAGAAGTAACATGATGAGATTCACATCATATTCAAGTACTAGATACTCAAGTTGTCCATAACCGGGGACACGGCTAATCATGATTAGTTTATACACTCTGCAGAGGTTTGCGCACTTTTCCCCACATGACTCGATCGCCTCCGTTTGTTTTCTCGCACTACATGGTGTTTGAGAAACGGATGACCGAGACATAGTCTTTCAGAAGCGCTAGCACCTTACATGTGGGGTAGACCGTACCACCTACAACCCCTACATCTGCTAGTCCACCCCGTAAGAGTTCGCACAACTTAGTCAACTACGCCAGAGCCCATAGTAGCATGTGGTTGCACACGGAAGTCTCTAGCATGAATTATCTTATGATCCCTTTGCGCCTGGGTGGCGGTCCAAAATAAAACAGGCAAGTCCTGATAGACATCAGGTGCCTCAATCCACCCAGATGTGTGTTTAAGTTGCCACCTTAGATAAACCATTAATTAACAATACTCACATCTGTCATGGATATCACTCACCCAATCCACGTTTACTAGCATAGCATGGCATAAAAAGCAAACGTAGAAGTAACTCCCAAAGGTTTCATAATAATACAGGTGATAGGTACTACCTTATCTACTTCCCAACCCACAATTTAATTAGATCCTAATCATGCAATGTGAGAGGATTGATCTAATGCAATAAAACTTGGGTTGTAGAAAAGGTATGATCAAAGTGTTACTTGCCTTGCTGATGATTCGCGAGTCCTAGGGATTCGAAGTAATAGGCGGCGCAATCCGGGTAATCTATCGCAGACAAACAACAAGCATACAATAAGTACTCGTCTAATGCACAGGTAAAACTCGAACAAGAGAACGAACCAGAAAGTTCAACTTAAGAACTCCGGTTGCAAAGAAAGAACGAACCGAACAAAGAAACGGAAAACAAACGGCGGAAGAAAACAACTCGGTTCTAGCAAGTTGAAACTAAGTCAAATTTTACCGGGGCAAAAACTTTTTTAAGTTGATTAGGTGGAACGGAGGTTTCGAAACGAAACTCCAGGCGCTTGAATCACCTGATTCCGATAAACGAGCGAGAAGATAAACTAGAACGAAGATCGGATCTGAGATCGCGATCGCGGAATAAATCCGACGAGAAGAAAAAGAAGAACGGTTATACGAACGGACGTTCGTTAACCTAGAAGAATCCGATGATCACGTTCGTTAGGACGAACGGTCCAGCGAACGGTCCAAGGCAACTAAATCGGAAAAGAAAACGAATCCGATCTAGGGTTTCGGAAGAAAACCGAAACAAAAACGGGAGAAAACGAATCAGAAGAGAAGAAAAGAATCGGAACGATTAGAAGAAAACGATCCGAGGAAAAGAGACGCGGGGCAACCTCCGGTGAGGTCTCTGGCGAGGGGCTCCGGCGGCGTGGCGTAGGGCGGCGGCGTGGGCAAGGTGCGGCGGCGGCGCTAGGGCACAAGGGCGGCGGCGCGGGTGTGGGGTGGCACGGCGGCGGTGTAGGGCGCGGGGTGGGGTGTGGTGGAGGGCTTGGGGTTTGATTTGATGAGTTTAGAGGGGGGGTGTTGGGGTATTTTATTGGGGAGGGGAGGGGGTTTCTTGGGGTAGGGGACAAGAAATAGAGTAGGAAAAAGAGTCCTAGAGGAAAAAGGAAAACGGAACAAAGGAAAGGGAAGGGGCTACCGGCCTAAGTCCTTCTAGGACTCGGCCTGAGCGAGGCGGCGGCGCTGCCTGCGCCTGGCGCGCGCGCGCAGGGGCTGGGAGGCTGGGGCGCAGCGGCGGCTGGCTGGGCCTTTGGCCCGGCTGGCCTGCGGGGTTTTTTTTTAAACGGTTTCGCGCGCAGAAAAACACAGAAAAGAAAATCTAAACGGGCTCCAAAAATTCTGAAGTAAATTTTCCCCGACTCCTAAAAATGAGTCGAACAAAATGAACTTTTCTCCGGGCCTAAAATGCAATTTTTGAAAATGCGCATTTTTCCCTATCCGAATAAAATGCAAATAAAACTCCGGCAAAACCAAAACTTGATCTATTTATTAAATCTTCATTTTTTTCCTCAATTTTGGGAAAGTCATATTATTCCCTCTCTTATATTTTTTTGATATCGGAAAATTGTTTGAAGATGAAATAAATAAATCAAATGATCCTCTTTTCAAATTCGAGAAAACTCTCAAATATGAAAATAACGAAATCTCCAACTCTCTCCGAGGGTCCTTGAGTTGCGTGAAATTTCTAGGATCAACCGAAAATGCAAGAAAATATGATATGCATGATGATCTAGTGTATAACATTCCAAATTGAAAATTTGGGATGTTACACGCCAGTAGCTGCCTTGGATCGTTTCTCACTGCTCCTTCTCCTTATCCAATGCGCCGCACGGTTGTTTCGCCGGTCGCGAGCGTCGGTGGTGACGTGTCACGCCAACTCCGGCGTCTTCCGCGGTGGCAGAACCGCCATGGCGACCAGCAGGGGCCAGCCCTGCAGTAGGACGCCGTCCAGCACCGCCCACACCACCAGGAGCCTCCGTGTGGCCGTCCTCTTCCCTGTGCGTGCTGCAGAACCGTCGCCGTGGCTTGAGAGGCGCAGAGCGCGCTCTCCGCCACCGACGAGCCCGTGAGCTCCATTCCATCGAGGCCACGGGAGTAGGCCAAATCCGATCAAGCTTAGCTGTTGAATGGAACCAGTGAACCAATCCGAAGGTGCCCAGTCACCTGAACCTCCAGGCCGACCACTGCCTCACCGTAATCGCTCGCCGAGTGATCCTGTTCTCGGCAACCGCCTCAGGCCGGCTATAAATAGAGGCCCCGAGCTCGCCTTCGACCCAGCACCACTCCTCCACCTCACCAGAGCCGTGCCCAGCCGTTAGAAGGACCTCAAGGAGGCCTTCTTCCCCAGCTCCGGCCGCCACGACCCGCTCTGGTAGCTAGCTTGATTCACTCGATTCCTTGCATAGCTCTAGCTCAAACTTGGGGAGGAACCTCCTAGTGCACCCACTCCCCTAACCCACGCTTCAATTTGGCGTTTGCAGCTCTCTTCGGAGGGATCCATCCTCGACCGAACCGTCGTCCGCCGGAGTGGAAGCCTCCGTCGGCGTGGTGCTCGCCAACGACCAAATCCATCACCCACCGACGCGGAATTGTCCCGTGAGTGCAACCATACCCTTGCCCTCCTCTGAATCACCGTCGATCGTCGCCGGCGATCATCGTTTGCTTCGGTCGGCGGTGGGATTTTAAACCTGACATGCGGGACCCCCTCGTCAGCCTCTCCTCTTTTATTCAAAACGTTTTCTGAAAGCGCCTTCGGGCAAAGTACATTTTCCCTTTGGGTTGGCGTATTTCCAACCGAAACGTTTTCTATTTTTCAACTAGCCCCTGGAAAGTTTCTGTTTCATCACAGAGTAGTCCCTGGACTAAAACCTTCATAACTTTTAAACAGAAGATGATTTTGAGTTGACTTTTTTCTGTCATCTTTATTTTTCTATCTAGTTTTTTATCATATTTATTTGAAAAATATTTGGAACAATTTTTATGCACGCACAGTATTTACGTTAGTATCCGACTTCTTTTATAACGTAGATACTGAAGGGGGTGACGGAGCTGCAAACTTCGCCGAGCTAGACTTCGACTACTCTGAACCAGGCAAGCATGTTTGAACCTTTGATATGATGAGTGTTTTTCATGATTGATTAAGTGGTTTTCTCATGACATGTTTATATAAGCATTTGTGAATGTTATATTTCATGCAAGCAAGCTGCAGGTGAGCTTCGAAATTCGATGTGTTCATATGATGGTGAGATAACCTGATCATGTGGTGGCATGATAGGTTGCAAGCTGGTATTGTTGAAGCATGGCGGTTTTATATCAACTGTTTAACTCCAGTATTAACGTGGATCAAGTCTTGTTCCCGTTCATCCCCTTCCGTGCTACCACATGTTTTCTGCAAAGAATACGGTTTAGTAAGTTGCAAACCTCTTTCCTTGTACACACCAAATAGAGGGGCCGTGATGAGGGTTCCATGGCCCTGGATTAAAGCCCGTCATCCGGTCAGGGGGCATGGGTGTTTCCGGTTGGGACCGAGAGGGGGGCACCCCTTAGAGCGCAAGATATAAATTTGATCCCATGCTATTCGAGGTTGTAGCCTCCCCGTCTTAGAGTTTTTCTTGAACGTTGCCTAGGGAGATTCCTGGCAGCGGAATGTGGAATGGGTGTGTACTGGTTAGATGTGTTTCTCCTAAAATACCATAAACGGAACTAGTCCTTTGTGACTACTGAAATCCGTTGGCTGTGGTTAAAGAGTACAAACTCTGCAGAGTCAAAACCATTCGAGTAACCATGTCCATGGTCAAGGACTTTGATCAACATATTAGTGTCAATCTCAGTATCAGTCTCAGTGTCAGTCTCAGTGACAGTCTCCGGAGAATAAGCATGAAACTGAGAGTGGTAAACCCGGCTGAATGTTATTCCTGTGGATGGAATAACCAATTTATTATCATGTGCCGAGTATTCCATGGAATGATGTTACCTTCATGAGCTACTTGAATTTGAATGATGAGATATAAGCCCTTTATGTGATGTCGCTCAGACGTCCGACTGTGGCATTCTTGTTATTTACTTTGATATAAGCCCTTTATGTGATGTCGCTTAGACGTCCGACTGTGGCATTCTTGTTATTTACTTTAATATAAGCCCTTTATGTGATGTCACTTAGACGTCTGACTGTGGCATTCTTGTTATTTACTTTTGATATAAGCCCTTTATGTGATGTCGCTCTGACGTCCGACTATGGCATCCTTGTTATTTACTTTCATTATAAGCCCTTTTCGAGATGTCGCTTAGACGTCCGACTGTGGCACGTACTGTCATTTACGTTTCAATATAAGCCCTTTATGTGGTGTCGCCCTGACGCCCGACTGCGGCATGTTAAGTTATTTTACCTTTCGAGGCGTCGCTTCAAACACCCGATCGGTCTTCAACTATTTTATTGGGATTTCGGGAGGACTACCGCCTGACTTCCTTTTTATTTAACATGCAGTGCAAAATTTATTATCTGAGTGCGCATTACTAGTCTACTCATGTGCATCATGTTTGCATTTGTTATATCTTATGTCCAAACTGTCTTGCGAGTACATTCAAAGTAGTCACCTAGCTTGTTGATTTGGCCAGATGTTGACGAAGGCGATCTTATGGATGAAGAGTACGATAGCTAGTCCGACGCCTAGAGGAGTCTCAGTCAGTCCCGTGCAATTCTGGAGTTGGTCACTTGTATTATATACGCTTCCGCTACCCTAATAAAATCATCGAGCCTCACTCCGGCGCTTGATGAGCTATAAGATTTTGGAGTCATGTCACCCACTTCATTGTGACATATCCGCCGCCACTTTTATTACGAGTCAGTAGTTATGCCACCATACCCTTTGTGTCATATCCGCCTTTATGTATAATATCAGTGTGCTTGTAATAAATTGTTGAGCAGCCTCAGCTCAACCTTGTATAATATTTAGTACTTCTGGATTTCTGTATCAAGGATCTGTCTACCAGTAAGGAGGATTCTTCTATACTGGTCTGATATAATGGTCGGTTTTCCAACAAATGTTTTATTGGAAAACCGGTCCTGACACCAGGGCAGGGCCACGCGCCCCCTCCCCTCTAGTCCAAATTGGACTAGGGAAGGGGGCGGCGCCCCCCTTTCCTTCTCCCTTCTTCCTCTCCTTCCTTCCCCCTTCCTCCTCCTAGTTGGACTAAGAAAGGGGGAGTCCTAGTCCTACTAGGAGGAGGACTCCTCCCCTCCTTGGCGCGCCCCAAGGGCTGGCCGGCCTCCCCCCTTGCTCCTTTATATACGGGGGCAGGGGGCACCCTAGAACACACAAGTTGATCATTGATCCCTTAGCCGTGTGTGGTGCCCCCTCCACCATAATCCACCTCGATCATATCATCGTAGTGCTTAGGCGAAGCCCTACGTTGGTAGCTTCATCTTCGCCGTCATCAAGCCGTCGTGCTGACGAAGCTCTCCCTCGACACTCAACTAGAGGTGTCATACTTTCGGTACTATGATCGGTCGGATCGTGAAGACGTACGACTACATCAACTGTGTTGTCATAACGCTTCCGCTTACGGTCTATGAGGGTACATGGACAACACTCTTCCCCTCTCGTTGCTATGCATCACCATGATAAATCTTGTGTGTGCGTAGGAATTTTTTTGAAATTACTGCGTTCCTCAGAAGTGGCATCGGAGCCATATTTATGCGTAGATGTTATATGCACAAGTAGAACACAAAGGAGTTGTGGGCATAGGTATATACATATTGCTTTCTGTCACTAGTTGATTCTTGATTCGGCGGTATTGTTGGATGAAGTGGCCCAGACCGACATTACGTGTACGCTTACGCAAGACTGGTTCTACTGACGTGCTTCGCACACAGGTGGCTGGTGGGTGTCAGTTTCTCCAACTTTAGTTGAATCGGATTGAATGAACAGGGTTCTTTTTGAAGATCAAAAAGCAATCACTATACCGCGTTGTGGTTTTTGATGCATAAGTAATAATGGTTCTTGCTCAGCTCGTACCAGCCACGTAAAACTTGCAACAACAAAGTAGAGGACGTCTAACTTGTTTTTGCAGGGCATCTTGTGATGTGATATGGTCAAGACATGATGCTAAATTTTATTGTATGAGATGATCATGTTTTGTAACACAGTTATCGGCTACTGGCAGGAGCCATATGGTTGTCACTTTATTTTATGAAATGCAATCGTCATGTAATTGCTTTACTTTATCACTAAGCGGTAGCGATAGTCATAGAAGCAATAGTTGTTGAGACGACAATGATGCTTCGATGGAGATCAAGGTGTCAAGCCAGTGACGATGGTGATCATGACGGTGCTTCGGAGATGGAGATCAAAGGCACAAGATGATGATGGCCATATCATATCACTTATATTAATTGCATGTGATGTTTATCCTTTATGCATCTTATTTTGCTTAGTTCGGCGGTAGAATTATAAGATGATCTCTCACTAAACTTCAAGGTATAAGTGTTCTCCCTGAGTATGCACCGTTGTAACGCCCTCGATGCGGCTATAGCTCCCACGTGTCGAGGCACGACTTAGAGACATAACCGCATTGAAAGCAATGTCGCGAGTTAGGCAATCATCACAACATCCCATGTAATATAAATAATAAAGGGGAGATACATAGTTGGCTTACACTCGCCACGTCACACAAAGTACATAAATAGCATTACAACATTCAAACACTCATGGCCCGACTACGGCGCCAAAATAAAAGATAACCCAACATGCGACACGGTCCCGATCACCCCCAACTGGGCACCACTACTGGTCATCAGGGAAAGACACGTAGTATCGTTGAGAGTCCTCGTCGAACTCCCACTTAAGCTCAAGCGCGTCATCTGGAGCGGAAACATCAGGCCCTGCATCTGGTTTGGAAGTAATCTGTGAGCCACAGGGACTCAACAATCTCGCACCCTCGCGATCAAGACTATTTAAGCTTATAGGTAAGGCAAGATAAAAATATGTGGAGCTGCAGCAAGCGACTAGCATATATGGTGGCTATCCTGTTCGCAAAAGAGGGCGAGAAGAGGAGGCAAAGCGCGAACAAGAAACTAGAGAGCAACCTGCGCAAGCATTACTCCAACACCGTGTTCACTTCCCGGACTCCGCCGAGAAGAGACCATCACGGTAACTCACACTGTTGATTCATTTTAAATAAGTTAAGGTTCAAGTTATCTACAACCGGACATTAACAAATTCCCATCTGCCCATAACCGCGGGCACGGCTTTCGAAAGTTCAAATCCCTGCAAGGGAGTCCCAACTTAGCCCATGACAAGCTCTCACGGTCGACGAAGGAATAGACCTCCTCCCGAGACATTCCGATCAGACTCGGTATCCCGGTTCTTCAAGACAACTCCGACAATGGTAAAACAAGTCCAGAAACACCACCCATTGTGCCGACAAATCCCGATAGGAGCTACACATATCTCGTTCTCAGGGCGCACCGGATAAGCTAAGCGTACGGGAGCCAATGTAACCCAAGTTGCCAAGGGACGGCGCCGCACGGTGCTCTAGGTTGGACCAACGCTCAGAGGAGCACTGGCCCGGGGGTTTAAAATAAGATGACCCTTGAGTCCGTGAAACCCAAGGGAAAAGGCTAGGTGGCAAATGGTACAACCAAGGTTGGGCATTGCTGGAGGAGTTTTATTCAAGGCGGACTGTCAAGGGGTTCCCATTATAACCCAACCGCGTAAGGAACGCAAAATCCGGGAACATAACACCGATATGACGGAAACTAGGGCGGCAAGAGTGGAACAAAACACTAGGCCAGAGGCCGAGCCTTCCACCCTTTACCCATTATATAGATGCATTAAGATAACATGGCAATATAATGATATCCCAACAAGTAAATAATGTTCCAGCGAGGAACGGCCTCCAATCTTCACCTGCAACTAGCAACGCTATAAGAGGGGCTGAGCAAAGCGGTAACATAGCCAATCAACGGTTTGCTAGGACATGGTGGGTTAGAGGTTTGACATGGCAATTTGGGAGGCTTGAAAGCAAGTGGTAGGAATCGTAGCATGGCATAGCAAAAGAGCGAGCATCTAGCAAAGCAAAGATAGTAATGATTTCGAGGGTATGATCATCTTGCCTGCAAAGTTGTCAGAGTTGACTGGATCCTCGAAAGCAAACTCAACGGGCTCCTCATTAGCTAACTCATCTCCCGGCTCTACCCAAACAAGACAAACAAGAAAACGGAACACAATCAACCACGTGCAAAACTCAAACAATATGATGCAAGGATGGTATGCTATGCGGGATGCGATGCGGAATGCATATGCAAGATTTGACAAGGAATGCATGAACCTGGCCTTAACTTGGAAATCCAAGTGTGCCACTGGAAAGATGAGATGAAATCTCTTGAAAACGATATAAAGATCACCGGAATCGGAGTTACGGTTTGGAAATGGCAAGCGATTCAAATATGACACCGGTCTGCGACTTACATCAAGTAGCCATCTAAATGCAACAAGATGAACATGCTACAGCACCTAAAAATGGCATCAAAATACATGGCAGGAATCCATTCATGATGCTTAACAAAAGTCTAGCACTGAGCTACGGCCAATTCATCCATCAACAGGTTCAAACAAGCATGGCAAAAATGCATTTGACAAACAGATTTTAGACTTAGTGAAATTAACACTTGTCTGGAATTTCAGATCAGATAGCACACTTCGGAGCAACAAAACTACATGCTACAGGATCTGAACATGGCAAAGTAAAGCATGGCATGGAGCTACTCAAAGAGCTTAACAAAAGTCCCTTAGTGACCTTGAGCCAAAAGGGATTAGAAAATACAATTGCAAGCATGTGAACATGGCAAAAACATAATCAGTTCTCAGACTTAGTGAAAACTGGAACATGCTGAAACAGATATCAAGTAGTCATGTTTACGAGCTCGATGCACTCACTAAAGAGCAAGTCATGACAAACTAAGCATACACCCATAAAGAATACACAAAATACAAGCTAGACATGGCAAGAACAATAACATAGCATGCACAGATCAACTACAACATCCTTGGCAAAATCGCTAACAAGTAGACAATCTGCCCAGATTCACGAAATGACAAAAGTAGAGCTCGATTGACTCAAGCTAGGGTGCTCCATAATTGCAAACAAGGACATGGATAGATAGAGCACAACAAGATTAACAAAAAATCCTTACTGATCATCATCAAAAGAGGCACGGATCACTAGGAAACAACATGAACATATGGCCATATGAGATAAATAGCTCAAGGACTTAGTGGAAATGCTAAGTCTCTGAAATCAGCATTAGCAAATGCCTCACTTTGCAAGCTCGTGCTAGTCACCACACACATCACAAAAATACATGGGTTGCACCTCTGGAAAGAATGCAAAACCCTTAACAAAACATATGTAGAGCTCATGGGCATATCATGCACACAATAATCATGGCAAAAATGACAAATATCTAAATGGAGCAGCAGATCTGACAATTATCTCAAGTAGCACTCTTCTAACAGCATTTCGGGCACCAAGATGAACTCAAATGAAAATGATGCAGTGAGATGAAATGATGTACTCTCTGAGACGAACATTTTGATATGCTATATGCCCAAAACTGAGCTATGGATGAGGAGTTACGGCACGATGAACATGAGCAAATGAATTAGGGTTAGGGAAAAAGTTAACCCTCGTTTTGGATCTCATATCCAGATCCACTGTAGCAGCGTCACGAACTCCGAGGATGGCCGGACTACTCGCCGGCGTTGGAGTCGGCCGACGGAGGAGGAGGTAGGCGCGGGGGCGGGGATGGCCGGAGTGGCCGCGGTGCTCGCCGGCGTTGGCGCGGGGTCGGACGGCGTCGGTGGCGGCCGGCGGCTCCCGGGCGCCTCGGGCGGCCGGAGTTCGCGAAGGGCGGCGGCAGCGCGGCTCCCGGTGGCCGGAGCCGGCGAAGGAGGCGGCGGGCGCTCGGGTGCGCGGGAGGAGGAAGGAGTCGGGCGGCGGCGCGCCGCTCTGGGCCGCGGGGGCCCTACGCGGGCCGGGCGCGGCTGAGGCGGCGATGTGGGCGCGGCTCGCCACGTGGCGCGCTGCGGTTGGGGCGGCGGCGATGTCTGGTGGCGGGTCGGACGTGTCCGGCGGCGGCGGTTAGAATTTTAGGGTTTTCGGGGGAGAAGAAGATCCGGATTCGGAGGGGTTCTATTTATAGGCATAGAGGGAGCTAGGAGAGTCCAAATGAGGTGCGGTTTTCGGCCACGCGATCGTGATCGAACGCTCTAGATGATGGAGAGGGTTTTGGGCCAAATTGGAGGGGTGTTGGGCTGCAACACACACGAGGCCTTTTCGGTCCCTCGGTTAACCGTTGGAGTATCAAACGAAGTCCAAATGATACGAAACTTGACAGGCGGTCTACCGGTAGTAAACCAAGGCTGCTTGGCAAGTCTCGGTCCAATCCAGAAATGTTTAATCCCCACACACGAAAGAATGGTAGAAATGACCACCGGAGGAGAACGAAGCGCCGGAATGCAAAACGGACAACGGGGAAAATGCTCGGATGCATGAGATGAACACATATGTAAATGCAATGCACATGATGACATGATATGAGATGCATGACAACGACAACAACACACGGAGACAAAAACCCGAACCCGAGAAAATAAAATAACTTAAGGCCGGAAACGGCAAGAGTTGGAGTACATATTGGGTAAGTTACATCCGGGGTGTTACAACACTCCACCACTACGAAACGATCTCGTCCCAAGATCTAGGACTGAAAGAACGCCGGGTACTCAGAACGGAGGTGATCCTCGCGTTCCCAGGTAGCTTCACGGTCGGAATGGTGTGACCACTTGACTTTGAGGAATTTGATTGACTTGTTGCGAGTCTTGCGTTCAGTCTCTTCAAGAATAGCAACGGGGTGCTCACGATAGGAGAGATCTTCTTGGAGCTCAATGTCCTCGAAGTTGACGGTACGATTAGGAGTCTTGAAGCACTTTGGAGCTGAGAGACATGGAACACGTCATGAACATTTGCGAAGTTTGAAGGAAGGTCGAGTTGATAGGCGAGGTCGCCTCTCTTGCTGACAATCTTGAAAGGTCCCACGTATCTAGGGGCAAGCTTCTCTTTGATACCGAAGCGGCGAGTACCTTTCATAGGAGAGACGCAGAGGTAAACATGATCTCCGATCTCAAAAGCCAAATCAGGGTGCTTACTATCATAGTAGCTCTTCTGGCGGGATTGGGCTGCTTTGAGGTTATCTCGAATGACTTTGCACATTTCCTCTGCCTCTGTGATTAAGTCATTACCCAAAAGCTGACGTTCACCGGTTTCGGACCAGTTGAGAGGGGTACGGCACTTCCTGCCATACAGGATTTCAAATGGGGCCTTGCCCAAACTTGCTTGAAAACTATTGTTGTAGGAGAATTCAGCATAAGGAAGACAATCCTCCCACTTCATGCTGAAGGAGATCACACAAGCCCTGAGCATATCTTCAAGAATCTGATTGACACGCTTGACTTGACCGCTAGTTTGAGGATGAAAAGCTGTGCTGAAGCGGATGTTGGTGCCCATGGCCTTCTGAAAAGAATCCCAAAACTTTGAGGTAAAGATGCTGCCACGGTCTGAAGAGATCACCTGAGGAATACCGTGCAGAGAGACAATTCGAGAGGTATAGAGTTCCGCCAATTGAGCTGCAATGATTGACTCTTTGATAGGCAGAAAATGAACCACTTTAGTGAGTTTTTCGATGACAACGAATATAGCATCATTGCCATGCTTGGACTTTGGAAACCCAGTCACGAAGTCCATTTCAATGTGGTCAAACTTCCATTCTGGAATGGCAAGAGGTTGGAGGAGACCCGCTGGCCTTTGGTGTTCTGCCTTGACTCTTCTGCAGACATCACATTCATTCACGAATTGAGCAATCTCGCGCTTCATTCGAGTCCACCAATAAGCCTGCTTGAGGTCCTGATACATCTTCGTGCTCCCAGGGTGGATGGAGAGGAGAGAATTGTGAGCCTTGTTCATGATCACTTTACGAAGATCACCTTTGGGCACAACAATACGATCCTCGAAGAAGAGAGTATCCTTGTCATCAAGGCGGTAGCACTTGTACTTGGGTTGACTCTTGGCAATCCCAATCTTCACCTTTTTCACCATAGCATCAAGAAGCTGGGCTTGGCGAATCTGGTCTTCCAAGGTAGGAGAGACTTGAAGGTTGGCGAGGAAACCTTGAGGAACAACTTGCAGATTAAGTTTGCGGAAAGCTTCACAAAGCTCGGGTTGGGGCGGCGGCGATGTCCGGTGGCGGGTCGGACATGTCCGGCGGCGGCGGTTAGAATTTTAGGGGTTTCGGGGGAGAAGAAGATCCGGATTCGGAGGGGTTCTATTTATAGGCATAGAGGGAGCTAGGAGAGTCCAAATGAGGTGCGGTTTTCGGCCACGCGATCGTGATCGAATGCTCTAGATGATGGAGAGGGTTTTGGTGGGTTTTGGGCCAAATTGGAGGGGTGTTGGGCTGCAACACACACGAGGCCTTTTCGGTCCCTCGGTTAACCGTTGGAGTATCAAACGAAGTCCAAATGATACGAAACTTGACAGACGGTCTACCGGTAGTAAACCAAGGCCGCTTGGCAAGTCTCGGTCCAATCCGGAAATGTTTAATCCCCACACACGAAAGAAAGGTAGAAATGACCACCGGAGAAGAACGAAGCGCCGGAATGCAAAACGGACAACGGGGAAAATGCTCGGATGCATGAGATGAACACGTATGCAAATGCAATGCACATGATGACATGATATGAGATGCATGACAACGACAACAACACACGGAGACAAAAACCTGAACCCGAGAAAATAAAATAACTTAAGGCCAGAAACGGCAAGAGTTGGAGTACATATTGGGTAAGTTACATCCGGGGTGTTACAACCGTTGCCACAGTTCATCGTGCCGAGACACCACGTGATGATTGGGTGTGATAAGCTCTACGTTCACATACAACTGGTGCAAGCCAGTTTTGCACACGCAGAATACTCGGGTTAAACTTGACGAGCCTAGCATATGCAGATATGGCCTTGGAACACTGAGACCGAAAGGTCGAGCGTGAATCATATAGTAGATATGATCAACATAGTGATGTTCACCATTGAAAACTACTCCATCTCACGTGATAATCGGACATGGTTTAGTTGATATGGATCACGTGATCACTTAGATGATTAGAGGGATGTATATCTAAGTGGGAGTTCTTAAGTAATTTGATTAATTGAACTTTAATTTATCATGAACTTAGTACCTGATAGTATTTTTCATGTCTAATTTGTTGTAGATAGATGGCTCGTATTGTTGTTTCGTTGAATTTTAATGCATTCCTAGAGAAAGCTAAGTTGAAAGATGATGGTAGCAACTACACAGACTGGGTCCGTAACTTGAGGATTATCCTCATTGCTGCACAGAAGAATTACGCCCTGGAAGCACCGCTAGGTGACAAACCCACTGCAGGAGCAACGCCAGATGTTGTGAACACCTGGCAGAGCAAAGCTGATGATTACTGGTGCCAGCGTTGAGCATGAACATTATATCTGGATCTTGTTTGATGCGAGACGGTTATTCATTTAAATCAGAGAATAATGGTTGTTCTATTTATATGAGTAATATCTTTTATGGTCATGCACCCTTGATAAGTGGTCTATTTTTACTAAATCTTGATAGTAGTGATACACATGTTCATAGTATTGAAGCCAAAAAAATGCAGAGTTGATGATGATAGTGCAACTTATTTGTGGCACTACCGTTTGGGTCATATTGGTGTAAAGCGCATGAACAAACTCCATTCTGATGGACTTCTGGAATTACTTGATTATGAATCACTTGGTACTTGCGAACCATGCCTCATGGGCAAGATGACTAAAACTCCATTCTCCAGAACAATGGAGCAAGCAACAGAGTTACTGGAAATCATACATACTGACGTATGTGGTCCAATGAACATTGAGGCTCGTGGCAGATATCATTATTTTCTCACCTTCACAGATGATTTGAGCAGATATGGGTATATCTACTTAATGAAACATAAGTCTGAAACATTTGAAAAGTTTAAAGAATTTCAAAGTGAAGTGGAAAATCATCGTAACAAGAAAATAAAGTTTCTAGGATCTGATCATGGAGGAGAATATTTGAGTTACGAGTTTATTCTTCATTTGAAACAATGCGGAATAGTTTCGCAACTCACGCCACCCGGAACACCACAGCGTAATGGTGTGTCCGAACGTCGTAATCGTACTTTACTAGATATGGTGCGATCTACGATGTCTCTTACTGATTTACCACTATCGTTTTGGGGTTATGCTTTAGACACAACTCCATTCATGTTAAATAGGGCACCATCTAAATCCGTTGAGACGACACCTTATGAACTGTGATTTGGCAACAAACCCAAGTTGTTGTTTCTTAAAATTTGGGGTTGCGATGCTTATGTGAAAAAGCTTCAACCTGATAAGCTCGAACCCAATTCGGAGAAATGTGTCTTCATAGGATACCCAAAGGAGACTGTTTGGTACACCTTCTATCACATATCCGAAGGCAAGATATTCGTTGCTAAGAATGGATCCTTTCTAGAGAAGGAGTTTCTCTCAAAAGAAGTGAGTGGGGGGAAAGTAGAACTTGATGAGTTAATTGTACCTGCTCCCTTATTGGAAAGTAGTTCATCACTGAAATCATTTCCAATGATTCCTACACCAGTAAGTGAGGAAGCTAATGATGATGATCATGAAACTTTTGATCAAGTTACTACCGAACCTCGTAGGTCAACCAGAGTAAGATCTGCACCAGAGTGATACAGTAATCCTGTTCTGGAGGTCATGTTACTTGACCATGACGAACCAACGAACTATGAGGAAGCGATGATGAGCCCAGATTCCGCAAAATGGCTTGAGGCCATGAAATCTGAGATGGGATCCATGTATGAGAAGAAAGTGTGGACTTTGGTTGACTTGACCGATGATCGACAAGCCATAGAGAATAAATGGATCTTCAAGAAGAAGACTGACGCTGACGGTAATGTTACTGTCTACAAAGCTTGACTTGTTGCAAAAGGTTTTCAACAAGTTCAAGGAGTTGACTATGATGAGACTCACCCGTAGCGATGCTTAAGTCCGTCCGAATCATGTTAGCAATTGCCGCATTTTATGATTACGAAATTTGGCAAATGGATGTCAAAACTACATTCTTTAATGGATATCTTAAAGAAGAGTTGTATATGATGCAACCAAAAGGTTTTGTCGATCCAAAAGGTGCTAACAAAGTGTGCAAGCTCCAGCGATCCATTTATAGACTAGTGCAAGCCTCTCGGAGTTGGGATATACGCTTTGATAGTGTGATCAAAGCATATGGTTTTATACAGACTTTTGGATAAACCTGTATTTATAAGAAAGTGAGTGGGAGCTCTGTAGCATTTATGACATTATATGTAGATGACATATTGTTGAACGAAAATGATACTGAATTTCTGTAGCATAAAAGGATACTTGAATAAGAATTTTTCAATGAAAGACCTTGGTGAAGTTGCTTATATATTGGGCATCAAGATCTATAGAGATAGATCAAGACGCTTAATTGGACTTTCACAAAGCACATACCTTGATAAAGTTTCGAAGAATTTCAAAATGGCTCAGGCAAAGAAAGGGTTCTTGCCTGTGTTACAAGGTGTGAAGTTGAGTCAGACTCGATGCCCGACCACTGCAAAAGATAGAGATGAAATGAAAGGCATTCCCTATGTTTCAACCATAGGTTCTATCATGTAAGCAATGCTGTGTACCAGACCTGATGTGTGCCTTGTTATTAGTTTAGTAGGGAGGTACCAAAGTAATCCAGGAGTGGATCACTGGACAACGGTCAAGAACATCCTGAAATACCTGAAAAGGACTAAGGATATGTTTCTCATTTATGGAGGTGACAAAGAGCTCATCGTAAACGATTACGTCGATGCATGCTTTGACACTGATTCGGATGACTCAAAGTCACAAACTGGATACTTATTTTTATTAAATGGTGGAGTTGTCAGTTGGTGCAGTTCCAAGCAAAGCTCGTGGCGGGATCTACATGTGAAGCGGAGTACATAGCTGCTTCGGAAGCAGCAAATGAAGGAGTCTGGATGAAGGAGTTCATATCCGATCTAGGTGTCATACTTAGTGCATCGGGTCCAATGAAAATCTTTTGTGACAACACTGGTGCAATTGCTTTGGAAAAGGAATCCCGATTTCACAAGAGAACCAAGCACATCAAGAGATGCTTCAATTCCATCCGTGATCAAGTCAAGGAGGGAGACATAGAGATTTGCAAGATACATATAGATCTGAATGTTGCAGACCCATTGACTAAGCCTCTCTCACGAGCAAAACATGATCATCACCAAGACTCCATGGGTGTTAGAATCATTACAATGTAATCTAGATTATTGACTCTAGTGCAAGTGGGAGACTGAAGGAAATATGCCCTAGAGGCAATAATAAAGTTATTATTTATATTTCCTTATATCATGATAAATGTTTATTATTCATGCTAGAATTGTATTAACCGGAAACTTAGTACATGTGTGAATACATAGACAAACAGAATGTCACTAGTATGCCTCTACTAGACTAGCTTGTTGAATCAATGATGGTTATGTTTCCTAACCATAGACATGAGTTGTCATTTGATTAACGAGATCACATCATTAGAGAATGATGTGATTGACTTGACCCATCCGTTAGCTTAGCACGATGATCGTTTAGTTTGTTGCTATTGCTTTCTCCATAACTTATACATGTTCCTATGACTATGAGATCATGCAACTCCCGAATATCGGAGGAACACTTAGTGTGCTATCAAACGTCACAACATAACTGGGTGACTATAAAGATGCTCTACAGGTGTCTCTGATGGTGTTTGTATAGTTGGCATAGATCGAGATTAGGATTTGTCACTCCGAGTATCGGAGAGGTATCTCTAGGCCCTCTCGGTAATGCACATCACTATAAGCCTTGCAAGTAATGTGACTAATGAGTTAGTTACGGGATGATACACTACGGAATGAGTAAAGAGATGTGCCGGTAACGATATTGAACCAGGTATTGAGATACCGACGATCAAATCTCGGGCAAGTAACATACCGATGACAAAGGGAACGACGTATATTGTTATGCGGTTTGACTGATAAAGATCTTCGTAGAATATGTGGGAGCCAATATGAACATCCAGGTTCCGCTATTGGTTATTGACCGGAAACGTGTCTCGGTCATGTCTACATAGTTCTCGAACCCGTAGGGTCCGCACGCGTAACGTTCAGTGGCGATTGGTATTATGAGTCTATGTGTTTTGATGTACCAAAGGTAGTTCGGAGTCCCGGATATGATCAAGGACATGACGACGAGTCTCGAAATGGTTGAGACATAAATATTGATATATTGGATGGCTATATTCGGACACCAGAAGTGTTCCAGGTGATTTCAAAGAAAACCGGAGGCCGGAGGGTTACCGGAACCCCCCCCCCCCCCCGGGGAGAACTAATGGGCCACATGGGCCTTAGTGGAGAGAGAGAGAGAGGGCAGGGCCGCGCGCCCCTCCCCTCTAGTCCTAATTGAACTAGGGAAGGGGGGGCGGCGCCCCCCTTTCCTTCTCCTTTCTTCCTCTCCTTCATTCCCCCTTCCCCCTCCTAGTTGGACTAGGAAAGGGGGAGTCCTACTCCTAGTAGGAGGAGGACTCCTCCCCTCCTTGGTGCGCCCCAAGGGCCGGCCAGCCTCCCCCCTTGCTCCTTTATATACGGGGGCAGGGGCACCCTAGAACACACAAGTTGATCATTGATCCCTTAGCCGTGTGCGGTGCCCTCCTCCACCATAATCCTCCTCGGTCATATCGTCATAGTGCTTAGGCGAAGCCCTGTGCTACCTCTAGAGCACTGCGTTGGTTTTCCTCGAAGAGGAAGGGATGATGCAGCAAAGTAGCGTAAGTATTTCCCTCAGTTTTTGTGAACCAAGGTGTCAATCCAGTAGGAGGCTACGCGCGAGTCCCTCGTACCTTCACAAAACAAATAAATCCTCGCAACCAATGCGAATAGGGGTTGTCAATCCCTACACGGCCACTTATGAGAGTGAGATCTGATAGATATGATAAGATAATATTTTTGGTATTTTTGTGATAAAGATGCAAAGTAAAATAAAGGCAAAGTAAAAAAGCAAAGGAAATAACTAAGTAGTAGGAGATTAATATGATGAAGATAGACCCGGGGGCCATAGGTTTCACTAGTGGCTTCTCTCGAGAGCATAAGTATTGTACGGTGGGTAAACAAATTACTGTTGAACAATTGACAGAATTGAGCATAGTTATGAGAATATCTAGGTATGATCATGTATATAGGCATCACGTCCGAGACAAGTAGACCGACTCCTGCCTGCATCTACTACTATTACTTCACTCATCGACCGCTATCCAGCATGCATCTAGAGTATTGAGTTAAAAATAGAGTAACGCCTTAAGCAAGATGACATGATGTAGAGGGATAAACTCATGCAATATGATGAAAACCCCATCTTGTTATCCTCGATGGCAACAATACAATACGTGCCTTGCTGCCCCTACTGTCACTGGGAAAGGACACCGCAAGATTGAACCCAAAGCTAAGCACTTCTCCCATTGCAAGAAAGATCAATCTAGTAGGCCACCAAACTGATAATTTGAAGAGACTTGCAAAGATAACCAATCATACATAAAAGAATTCAGAAGAGATTTAAATATTGTTCATAGATAGACTTGATCATAAACCCACAATTCATCGGTCTCAACAAACACACCGCAAAAAGAAGATTACATCGAATAGTTCTCCATAAGAGAGGGGGAGAACATTGTATTGAGATCCAAAAAGAGAGAAGAAGCCATCTAGCTACTAACTATGGACACGTAGGTCTAAGGTAAACTAGTCACACTTCATCAGAGGGGCTATGGTGTTGATGTAGAAGCCCTCCGTGATCGATGCCCCCTCCGGCGGAGCTCCAAAACAGGCCCCAAGATGGGATCTCGTGGATACAGAAAGTTACGGTGGTGGAATTAGGGTTTTGGCTCCGTATCTGATCGTTTGGGGGTACGTAGGTATATATAGGAGGAAGGAGTACGTCAGTGGAGCAATAGGGGGCCCACGAGGGTGGAGGGCGCGCCTGGGGGGTAGGCGCGCCCCTACCTCGTGGCCTCCTCTTTTGTGTCTTGACGTAGGGTCCAAGTCTTCTGGGTCTTGTTCGT
The DNA here is from genome assembly GCF_056163025.1 of Triticum urartu. NCBI lineage: Eukaryota > Viridiplantae > Streptophyta > Magnoliopsida > Poales > Poaceae > Triticum > Triticum urartu. The sequence continues at coordinate 651,226,866 of NC_141877.1, read as the reverse complement.
TGAGAAAATCACGTTCCCAAAGGTTTCATTCCGTTTGGACTCCATTTGATATTCTTTTTCTTCGAAACCCTAAAACAGGCAAAAAAACAACAATTCTGGGCTAGGCCTCCGGTTAATAGGTTAGTCCCAAAAATAATATAAAAATGGATAATAAAGCCCAATAATGTCCAAAACAGTAGATAATATAGCATGGAGCAATCAAAAATTATAGATACGTTGGAGACGTATCACCCTGCGCTGGTAGCTTCATCATCGCCGTCATCACGCTGTCGTGTTGACGAAGCTCTCCCTCGACACTCAGCTGGATCAAGAGTTCGTGGGACGTCACCAAGCCGAACATGTGCAGATCGCGGAGGTGCCATACTTTCGGTACTAGGATCGGTCGGATCGTGAAGACGTATGAGTACATCAACCGCGTTGTCATAACGCTTCTGCTTACGGTCTACGAGGGTACGTGGACAACACTCTTCCCCTCTCGTTGCTGTGCATCATCATGATAAATCTTGCGTGTGCGTAGGATTTTTTTTTTTGAAATTACTGCGTTCCCCAACAGGAGGAGCCCGCATCACCACCTCGTCGGGCCCCCGCGCCGCCCGCGTTCTCCATCGCGCCCACGGCCGTCGGCGAGCGTTACCGGCACTACATCGAGGCGGCTGTATGCCGCCGCTATTGGGAGACGAGGACGCCGCTTCCCTGTAGCGACGTCCACCTCCCCAACAACTGGCACTTATTCGCCGTCCGCGTGCCGATCTCGCCGATCCCGCTGAGCGGCCGTGCGCGCCGCCAGGAGATCGAGCGCCGCCGCCGCCTCCTCCCGGACGACCTCTACTACGACGAGAGGTACGCCCCGACTCGTCCCTGTGGGACACGTGGTTTCGGGATGAGCGTGACATGCGGCGGGCGTCCTTCTTCGCCGGCACGTCGATGGGGCCGCGGCGGCCACGTGAGCACCGAGCGCCTGCTCCCCAGGCGCGCGGGCGTATGCGGGTGCGCGGCCTCGTGCCCACGCCGTCGCCGTCGCCACCACCACCTCCTTGCATGACAGCGGAGGTGGAGGCCCGTCTCATGGACCGTGTCATGGAGGACTCCATGCGCACGCACGACGAGCGCCAATGGGAGGGCCTCGAGAAGATGACGGCCCTGTCCGCGGCCGGCGACGTCGCCATCCCCGAGCTGGAGATGGTGGCTAAGGTGGAGGTGATGGAGGAGACGCCGGTGGCCGCGTTCCACCCGGGCCTGGTGGGCCAGCACTGGAGCTGGTCGTGCACGGCTCCGGAGATGGCAGACGTCGTGGGGGGAGTGGACTGGTGCCCCATGCCGCCGCGGTCACCGGAGCGGGACGCCTCGCCGTGGGAGAAGGTGGTGCAGGCACCTGCCACCTTCGAGCATGCCGCCCCCGTGCACCACGGACCGTCGGCCCACCTGTGGACGCCGCCGGACTACGTTGACCTCGTCAGCGAGGACGACGACACCGGCGGCCACTGAAGACGGCGACGGTTACGGCATCGACGGGCGCGGCAGGAGCGCGCGGGCGGCATTTTTTTATTTTGTTTTTATGTTAATTATGGCACTGGGCCGTTTAAGTGAACCGTGAAACTAGTCCGTTTTATGGTCGTGACCCCTAACATATGTTTTAAGTTTTTTTTAACTGCGTTTATTTACCTTTTTAGGCATTTTATTTATGTTTTTCTGTTTTTTTTAATCACGTCCAACACGAATATGATTTGGGATGCGGCCGCGCGTTGGGCGCACCCACGATTCAACGGACAGACGCGGACATGGGCGAACTCATTGCGTCTCAAAGGAACAAAATCCGACCGAACGGGACGCTCGTTTGGGGTCGTGGGATGGAGTTGGCCTCAAGGGCCGGAACTGTATGCTGTGGTCGTAGATGCTCTAATGAAATTTGCATCGGAAGGTCGAGCAGCAGATACGTACATACACATATACCAACACGGACCAGGCCAAGGGTCTCAGTCTCCAGCAAGCAAGCAAGCTAGCTACATCAGCCTGTTTTGTCCGGGGTCGCCAATCGGTACCACCTTTGGAACCACACGCGCCTTGCTTGAGACATCACATCGGCGAAGGTGGCGGTAGCGTGGCTCAAACAGCTCCGCACTGTAGAGTCGCTCTCGCTCGCACGCGATAGACGTCCAGGGCCGCCACTCCACCGCGCTTCCTCTGTCAGCTGTGTGTGCGTGTGCAGTTGCTGCATGCGTGCCGCCAAAAGTTCCACCGTGGTCGATGATGTTGCTGCATCACCCGCTGCTACTACAAGATACCAAACGCTCAACTGATGGAGACAAGTGATGCCCTAGAGTAGGGAAAAGCACTGCTGCCCAAAGTGGTGAAAAACTGAAGAAAAAAAACCCCATTTCAGCCGACGGTCAAATGGGACTGGAGGATGGGATCCAACACAAATTGACTAGAGGACACCTTACATGTCGTTACTGCAGGATTTTAGTTTTGATTTCTAAACATTATATATATAGAGTAGAAGATAAACTCACTCAAAATTTATGCTATGTGTGAAATCTCTGCAGAAACAAAAAAACAAAAGTATCAATGTAAAAGGTTGAACATCTCAAAATCTATTTATGTTGAGATTTTAAGTTGTATTAGTATGCAATAGTGTATGTTGCATGGTAGAGAAACTCACACGTTTAGATCAAACCCATAACATTGAATTTTTTTTGTTTGCTTTTACTGCTCATCCAATCTCACATTAGCTCGGAATCAGAACAGTCGTGCCCCGATGGGAAGTGCTACTAGTGTGCGTTAAGTAGAATAGACGTGAAGCATTCATGTACAAAGGAATATTCGGGAGCATAGAGATTGGTCAGAACTCACGAGTCTATAGTAGTATTCGTTCGTCGGCAAAAAAGGGAGCAGATAGCAGGGTAGTACTCCCGCTGATTGGAGTGCAGTTGTGCAAACATGACCGCAAAATTATTGACATGATTGGTTGGAGGGGGAAGATTATCGGATGGAAGGACACGAATGCCAAACATTGTTGGGAAAGTTGAATTATTCATACGTACACAGTTCCTTCTTTCTAGCTCCTGCCCCTATCTAGTACCCCATGCGTGCTGATCTATATTACTACCATATATGGATCGGTTGACCCCCCCTGTACTCCTGTGCGTGGCACACTATTCAACAAACGTATGTGGAATTTGGATATCTATCTGAACTAGCAAGAGGCCCATGCGTTGCACGGAACATTAAAATGCATTTATATGAGTTGTTTATTTTGTGGGAGACAAAGATGAACGAGGGAAGGCCTTACTTACAAATGTGAGAGGGGTGCGGGTATTTTTTTACAAAATTACCATACTTTGCTTTCTATCCGTCAAATATAGATCGGACGGTCTATACTGCAAGATGGCAGACACATCATCCACTCTGTTTTTTTTATAAGAGTAGAGATATCTGACTCTGGCCGTTTGCCGAATTAATGCTGCTTCCCAATCCAAGTCTGCCTCTCCCGGTCTAGCCGTGCTACGGCTAGTTCAAAATGATGTAGCATACAAAAGTGTGATATGCATAACGAATAAGAAAGTGAGCATGCATATGGTAACTTCCAGAAATGTATATAGGCAGCGTGTGCGAAAATATAGTGTGCAGCTGGGACAAGCATCCAGGCTGTATGGATCATGCATCCAAGCTGGTGCCCATGCCTCCATTTTCTATTTAGTGAACACACACATACAGCTTACACACATGTCACAACGCACACCTACACACGTCTATTTTTCTTGTATTTTTATATATTCTTGTAGTATGGAACACCATTATACTATTAGTAAGCACACATGCATACCACTCTTGCATACATATAATACGCGTACATGTACGTACGTGTCCGCTACGTTACATACGCCCCGTATACTTTGTGGCCGAGACGTGTAGGCAGTAGGCACGTAGGTACGTATACCACTAGCTAGCCATGCACGCCCGCGACGTCCCTCCTCTTGACTGTGACGGCGAGCCCGTTCTTCATGTGGAGAATGATGGACAGCTTCGGCTCGACAACGTGTCCCGGCACGGCCTCGACTGCGAAGTTCCACAGCACGGCGGCCGCGGCGGTCTTCATCTGCACGAACGCCATCTCCTTGCCGAGGCAGGTCCTTGGCCCGGCGTTGAAGGAGATGAACTTGTAGGACGGCTCGTACCTCAGCTTCCCGTCGGCGGTGACCCACCTCTCCGGCCTGAACTCCATGCAGTCCTTGCCCCACACGCCCTCCATCCTCGCCATGCAGTAGGAGAAGATGAGTATCTTGTCCCCGGCCTTCATCTCGTGCCCGCTGGGGAGCACGTCGTCGGCCACCGCCGCCTTGTGCTCGAAGGGCACGGACGGGTACAGCCTCAGGCACTCGCACAGCGCCGCGTGCAGGTACACCATGCCGCTCAGCTCGCTCACGTCGAACACCACCATGCCGTCCAGCTTCTTCTTCCGGGAAGCGATGGGCGCCAGCTCGTCCAGGATCCTCTGCTCGACGCTCGGGTTCTTGGAGAGAAGGTAGAAGAACCAGGATAGCGCCGCGCCGGTGGTGTCCCGGCCGGCGAGCAGGAGGTTCACCGTGGTGTCGCGCAGGAACTCGTCGCTGTACTCGCTCGCGTCGCCGTTGCAGATGAAGGACGAGAGCATGTCAGACGAGTCGGTGACGCCCTCGTTGGTTCGGAGCTTATGGTCGACCCTGCGTTTGGTGATGGTGTCCGCGGCGAAGCGGTCGATGGTCCTACGAGCCGCGGCCATCTTCCTCTCGGTGCCGACCTCATAGCGGTACATGAGCTTCCAGCACGCGGGCGAGATGATGTGGCGGAGGAAGAGCGTCTCGAGCACGTCGTCCATGGCGCGCGCGAAGGGCACCACGGGGAGGCCGATCTGCAGGCACCCGGGGTCGACGCCGAAGACGAGGTTGCAGGTCATGTCGAACGTCAGGCGCAGGAAGACGTCGTGCAGGTCGCAGGGGGTCGACCCGGCCTCGGCGGCGTGGGCGAGGAAAGGCAGGAGGCTCCTCTCCACCTTGTCGCGGCTGTACCGCGCCGAGAAGGCGCGGAAGCGAGGGCCGGCCATGATCAGCTGGGACTTGGCGCGCTGGCGGCGCCAGGACTCGCCGTCGGCGTTGAAGATGCCGTCGCCGAAGACGTCGAAGATCTCGGCGAACTCATCGCCCTTGGGGTAGTTGGTGAAGTTGGAGGTGAAGATGTGGCGCACGTTGGCGGGGTCGCAGGTGACGAAGAAGCGGACGCCGGTGATCCCGGCGCGAGCTTCGAAGTTGTAGCGCGTGCCGGCCAGGATGCCGGTGGCCCAGTCATGGAAGTGGGACAGGTTGGCGACCATTCCCAAAAGATGGCCCAGGATTGGCCATTCCGTCGGCTCTGCCTTGCTTATTTTCTTGGACTGGAGATGGCGGTAGTAGAAGACGAAGAAGCAAAGGACGGAGAGGAGCTCCACGAACCAGTAGAGAGAATCCATGGCTCGAAGAAGATGGGGGAGGTCACCAGTGCAACATATGGGCTGGCTTATATGGACGCACTCTTGCATGCATGTAAAGATGAGTAAATGTGTTTCATAGGTTGGTGAGGTGTCTCTCATCAGCTTCCAGTATGGTGATTGGGTCATCAGTAGGATATCTCTTTTTCAAATTCTACTTTGTGGTTTTCAATATAAAATGGAATTATGTGCTCCAACATATCATATCCAGTATCTGTGAGTGAGAATTGTGAGGATCACATATATGTTCTCTTTGTAAGTGGAAATGTATGGTCTATGTTTTTGTAGAAGGTATGCCATTATCCACGCAACTGAAATTCTTTTGAGCTTATGTTGATATTTTCACCATCCATGGGGCATGAATTGACGCAGAGACTACGATGACGGAGACAAGGTGGGACAGGAACTGACGAAGAGACTACGATGGATGCGAGACTGGAAGAGTAGGGTTCAGACTGAGATGGTAGGGGAGAGGGGGCAGTGACGATCTAAGTGTTATTTGTGGGGTCAGCTGAACCTTAAATTTTTTAGCACCCCTAATTTACTCCTATTTGTAAAATATATGATGTCTTAGAGATGCTTGACGATGAATTTCATTATATCAGAAGTGTTTACAAATTCGGACGATTAGCGACGAGTCGTCTTTTAACTAGTCTTGTTCGACTTACAAGAGTCAATATAGGGAACATTTGTCTTGACCCGAGTCAAAGTAGAGAAAAACCTACATACCTAATCAATTTAGCTACATGAAAGTCCCCTGAAATTATATTTTGGGTCAGTCAATTTTGTGTGCCGTTGATCTTGCTTTGTGATTCGTGTTGCTATTTTTCCTTATTTGTTCTCTGAGGTTTTTTTTGAGAGAATTTGTTCTCTGAGGTGTTTGGGCCGTCTTAAATCGGATGACCACATATTTGGGTCGGTTAATTCCTTAGTGGGCTGAGGACCATTACCAGGTGCGACCCAGCTTTCCCCTTTCTTGCTTTATTTATTTTTCTCTTTTTATCCTTTTTTCTTTTTTTCTATATTAGTTGGTTTGCATTTTTTTTATTTTGTGGGTATTTTTGGAATGCTAGGTGAGTGTAAATATATGCCCACAAATACTCCTTCCGTTCCATAATTTTTGTCATGGATTCGAATTAAAACCTCAACAAACATTATGAAACAGAGGGAGTACTATACAAGTATGTGCCAAAATTGCACTGATATATGATTAATACTTGCATATTAAAAACGCATTTTAAAAAAATAAGTGCAATTTCAGTGACCGGGTTGTGTGCAGGAAGAAGAGGTTGGCCTGAAACTTTTTTCCAATGCGAGCGGTTGGCAAATGGTGCACGCTCCGAAGCAGCACCCATAGCCTCCAAATATGGAGGCTCTCGGGTTGGATATGGAGTGCCCTCCATAAATTATGGCAACTCGGGGTCGTATGACATCTTCTGGTAGAGTGCGTTTTTGGGTCAAAATCGACATTCAACGGTTATTATGCCGACTCTACTATAGTTGCTCTAAGTATTAAGCTAACAAAGATAGCACAATCTCTCGGACTAAGTTTTCTAAGCATGATGACTACATCCAGCAGAACATGAGCACTAGATATTACAAGCCAGCAAACCAAAGTGCAGACCCGGCCAAACATTCACCTCAACTTCTGAGGAGGTAAAAATTGATCAAGCACGCATCATTAGGAGTGGTCAACAACAGAAGGCACCAAGATTCAATTCTCGTCACATAATTCCATCCATGGCCCTTTGTGTACACATCTTGAATCACCTCCTTGATCAGCTTCATCCCTTCCTTAGTGCTTTCGCGACTTTTCTACTCCCTCTATAAACTAATATAAAAGCGTTTAGATTACTAAAGTAGTGATCTAAACGCTCTTATATTAGTTTACGGAGGGAGTACAAGATATGTGACATAGTTTCAAAATATCAGTCAGAGGGTCATAAAAAATTGGTTAGAACAAGCATAATTTTGACCTTCCAAATAATCCAACACACAGTATTTTTTGTGGGTTCTTTGGGAAGGATCACAGTCATCCTCCCACCATGACTTCAACCTTGTCAGTGGCTTGGAGATATATATATTTTTTTGATCGGCAGTGGCTTGGAGATATTGAGAACACATTGAGTTACCTGCCAAATTAATTTAGCAAGAGCTCACCCAAACATTAGGTGTGTAATTTTTTTCTTTCTGCAAGCATAAGTGACACCGATCATTGCCAGCTCTCCCTATCTTGATTAGATTATCCTTTGTCAAAATGCTTTTTCTAAGCATGAGCCAATGGAAAGAAATCTTTAGAGGGATTAGCAACTTCCAGATGAGTCTTGTGTAAGAATTCCATGTAAAACTAGCATCTCGTGTACCAAATTCCATGATATATGATTAAGTTAGCAGACCACACACGTGGCAACAACCGACTTGCCCTTTGTTGATGAGTCAAAGAATCCCGATTGTTGGTTACTCATATTCAAATTCAAGCTTCTTGTTTCATTTCGATTATGAGCATTTGCTACTTTCTCTGGGGAGGGGATCTGTAGCATGCAGGGGCCGGGATACGCGCCTTTTCTTTTGGCTCTTGATTTTCAATCATTCATATATTTTGAAGCAAAATTCCAAATTAAGTTTAGCTTGCGTATCTCTGTTTTTGATGGCGAGGACATTCAAATGAGATCCATTTTAAATACATTTTGACGAGTTTTTGAAACTCCGTTAAGTTTCAACTTCTGAAACTTGGTACGAGCCACCGACAAAATCATATGTTTCAGAACCCGCATTAGGCAAACATGTTTCAACTTCTGAAACTTGATACGAACAACCAACAAAATCGTAAGTTTCCGGACATGCGACCAAAAAATCGTACGTTTTGAAAACTAAAACTTAAAACTTGATGTGTCTTTGTGCGGGATCCAACAACTTTACGGATCGCGAGGCAATCGGGCGACCGATACGGCTAGGCATGTACTTGCCCGTACGAATTTTTGAATTCCTTCTATACTGCAAATACATTGGTTTACTGCTTTTAGAAAATAGTTCATCAGTTTACTAGGATCGTCACGTCTAGTTATATTTTTTAAAGAAATACACCCTCCGGTCCATTTTACTCTCCACATAAGATTTGTCTGAAGTAAATATCATAAAGTTTGACCATATATATATATAAAAATATCAACATCAATAATACTAAAGTTATATGATATGAAAATTAAATTCATGATGCATCTAATGTATTGATTTCGTATTGTGAATGTTGATATTTTTTCTAGAAAGTTAGTCGAGCTTTACAAAGTTTGACTTCAGACAAATCTTATATGCGGAATAAGGAGAGGAGAGAGGACACGTAACTTTATTCACACTCGCACCTGTTACAAATACATTGCTTAGAGCATCTCCACTAGTGCCCTAAGAAGCCTCCCCAAGCCACTTTTTGGGTGTCGGCGGGCAAAAATCGCCCCACTCGGGCCCCCAACTCGTCGTTTTTCGCGGGTAGAAGCGAAAATTCCCGCCGGCAACCCCATACGACACCCAGCGCACCGGGGGGGGGGCTCCTGGGGGCTTAATTTCGCCTTTTTGTGGGTGCTGGCCCACCTGCCAGCGGCTCTCTCCTCTCTCCCTTCCCCACGTGCTCCCTAGGGTGCTGGCCCACCCACGTGCTCCCGCCTCTCTCTCTCTTTCCGTCCACACACACGGGCACCGAACCCCACTCCCGTCCCCGCCGCCTGGCACGCCTCGTCGCTGGTCCTCGTCGACGCCGGAGACCTGCTCGTGCCTGATGCCGAGGCGGCGGCCGAGGAGGCCACCACCTTCCGCGCCCGTCCTCCGCGCCGCGGGCGTCGCCGTCGCGGCCTCCACGGTCACGGTCGCCATGCCCTATTCGCCGCTCCCACGCCTTCCGCCGGCCCCGCCACCTTCTCCCTCGAGCACGCGCTGCTCCTCGCCGGCCCGGCCCCCTCCGACGCCCCGCTGAACCGGCCCCTCACCCCGACAGAGCAGGACATCCGCGCCCGCCTCGTCGTCGAGAAGGAGAAGATCCAGGCGCTCCACATCCGCGAGGACGACGAGCTGCGCCGGCTCGCCTTCTTCGTTGCCCCGCGAGCAGGAGAGGAGGAGGAGCAGGCGCACCCCAGCGCGCGCGGCTTGGGCGCAGACGTGCGGCCGGCAAGGCCTGGGCAGGGCGCGGACGGGCGCGGCCTGGGCGAGGACGCGGGAAGCCAGGGGCGCGGGCGCGCGGCGGCCAGGCAGGGGAGGTGCATGCCGGTCCTTCTCCTCCCTCGTCTGCTGATGATCACCAGCACCCCGCTCGTCCTCGTCGGCCCCGCTTCTCGCCTCCTGGGGGCACGACGAGTGGAAAAGGTCCCGCCCCCAAGCCAAAGTTCTCTCGCCGGCAGCCCCCCAGGAGGCGAAAAAAATGCCTCCTGAGGGGCTCAACGGCTGGAGATGCTCTTAGGATTCAAGATTCAAGAACTACAAAGTAACTCCTATAATAATTATTTTATTGAAAATCCTACACCAATTTTTAGGGAAATTACCAAGCTTTATTGATCAAAGTTCACAAAGAGAGGGATACACATGGTATCATGAGCTTGGCCTAGCCAAACATGGCGCCTCCGATGTAGAGAATGTGAAAACCCGACTAAACTGTCGCCCTCTACATTAGAAGCACACCCTGCAAACCATAAACTGCAATTGAACTCTAATGGCCTTGCCTTAATCTCGCTTATGATTAACCCATATCGACCAGCATTACCCTTCGTAATACTCTCTCTGTAACTTAATATAAGATGTTTTCCGGTGAAAAAAACTTAATATAAGACATTTTTTGACACTGTCATAGTATCAAATAGGCAAATTTTAACATGGTCCCTCTTACCTCCTCTTTTTACATGTGAAATAAGAAGATAAGAGTTAATCAAGCCATTCATAAATGAGATCATCGGCTAAGATCTATTTTATACTCTTATCTCTCATTAAAAAAAAGGTCTTATATTAAGTTACAGAGGGAGTATCATCCACTACCTACTTTGAGTCTAATTTGCAAATTATTTAGATAAACCTCTTAAGAAGTTGGAGGGCCTAGTATACGACGTTTTTCCTTTTGCTTGGCCCAACACTAAAAAACCTACTTCTTTACTAATGATTTGGACTTGAGTAGGTTGAAAAAAGACATACTCCTTGACAAGAACGACGCTCAAATGAGTATTTTACGTAGCAGAAGATCCTCGGCCAACACCACAATGCTTCATGGCAAGCTATAGCTTCGAGGGTGGCCGGATGCAATACGCCATGAGCTACCGGTGCCGAAGAACCAAAATATTTTTCGGAGTCATCACCACATACCGTTCCCACAGATCCACCGATTCCAGACCTAGTCACACATGCATCCACATGATCTTTTGCGTACCCAGCAAGGTGCGTTTTCCATCTCGCACCAACTTCCCTGTTTGTTGGTTGTACGGACAGTTTCTCTAGAATTTTTTGCCCAACATCCCCAAGTTCTAAGATGAACTGGTTAATAAAAAGATGTGTCGATAGTGTGCTCTGGAAGATGCCCTCATGAATAATAGCTTTTCTTCTCGCCGACCATGTCGCCGAAGTGTCACTGGTAGCTTGACAAGGAATTCCTACGACTAAGAGTTACACTGAAATCTTTGAAATCTCGCAAAAAAAAAAAACACTGAAATCTTTGAAAGACATCTCTTTTTGAAAAAAAAACAGTCAGTAACCCGATTATCTCCGTGGTGGGCCTATCAGACGGCCTGTTATCGGCCAGCTACGCGAAGAAGAAAGAATGGACGGGAACAGAGCACGCGAACGGGAAGGAGCAACAATTGAAAAAACAAAGAGGCATTCAAGCCCAATCTTCCATTCCAGCAGGACCTATGTCGGACGGACAATAAACTATTTTTTGAGAGTACGCAATCGCGTATCTTAGCTTTATAGAAGATGGAAATATGTACAAAAAATAGTTACAAATGAGGGGTATGATCTGGCACACGACCTAACCAATGTTTGCCAGAGATCCCCAACTCCACTCCAACACTACACTCTACTACTCACAAAATATGCTAACTCCACGTCCTCCTGCCAACGCCCAAGTGCGCATAATTTCGAAAGTTTGCATGGTAAAATGCTGCACCGTGTCAATCGCAGTTCTCTGACCAAACACCATACCGTTTCTATGCTTCCACAGCTGCCAAGTGAAAAGCATCACCAGCGAATCAAAACCCTTTCTGTGCTCAGCTGGTATTCGAGCGCGACTCGCCATCCACCAGTCCTCCAAGGAGTCATTTGCGCTCGGGACTAGAGAGATATCCAACCGAGCATGTTGAAAGCATTTGTGCCAGACCTGTCGAGCAAAAACACATTGAACCAGGATGTGATCGACCGTGTCTTCCTCCTGGGCACATATGTAGCATGGTGATCGATGATCTTGAAGCCCATGTCTGAATCTACGATCGGCCGTCCAGAGACGATAATGCGTGGCTAGCCACATGAACAACTTGCAGGAGAGAGGAGCCCAACACTTCCATATGGCCTTTGCCGGGGCGAAGCCAATGCTACCTTGCCAGAGCATCGCGTAAGTAGATGCCGAGGAGTAGACTCCAAGGTTGTTCCATTTCCAGATTGGGGTATCCACCTGCACTGGGTTAAGCTGAATGGTGATCATGATCTCCCAAAGCCGGACCAGTTGCACCAGAACCTCTGCCGACAAGTCCCCGGATACATCATTGGTCCAGCGATGGAGAAGAAGAGCATCCGCTACTGTCCTCCTGTTAGCCACTTGCGTGCGCACACATGCACGAACCAGCGGCGCGATCTCAGCAATGGTGGAGCCATTGAGCCATCTATCCTTCCAGAACAAGATACGTTGTCCATCTCCCACCTTCCACTGAACAAGGCTCGTAAAAGCCGCCTGTGTCTGCTTGTCCATAGTAAGCGAAAGGCCCTGCCATGGTCTGCCCTGATCCGTGCGCTTCAACCATTCCCAGCGCAGTCGAAGGGCGAGCCCCTGCTTGTTGAGGTCGAGTATTCCTAGTCCTCCAAGATGTTTGGGACGGCAGACTCGCTTCCAAGCCACCAAGCATTTGCCTCCATGTATTTGCTCCGATCCCGCCCAGAAGAATGCACGACAGGCTTTATCCACTTGATTCAGTGCCCACTTGGGGGCCTCAGCGACGAGTAAGTGATGCATAGGCCTGGCACGAACCACATTGTTCACAAGGATCAGTCGTCCTGGTCTTGTAACCAGCCCTCTTTGCCAGCCCGGTAGGAAATTGAGGACCTGATCCACAATAGGTTGCCACTCCGCTCTCGTAAGTTGTTTGATCGAAAGTTGTAATCCAAGGTATCTACACGGGAAGTGATCCATGCTCTAGGGTAAAGCTTGAGAAACACGCTGCCGATCCGCATCGTCAGATTGGATCATGATCACCGAAGACTTGGCAAAATTCACATGTAATCCCGACGCTCTGCCAAAAATTTCCAGAGCTTCTCTGACAAAGCACAAGTCGCTAACTGTTGGCCTGATGAAAAGTATCACATCATCCGCATAGATTGACAATCTCTGAAGAGGAGTGCATCCTGGCATTGCACTGATCGCACCCATCTGCTGTGCTTTGATCATCACGGATGAGATTGTGTCCATGGCAATTACAAACAGAAGAGGGGAAATTGGGCCTCCTTGGCGCAACCCCTTCGCATGCCTGAACTTCTTTCCCTGACAGCCATTTACAATCACTCTTGAGCTTGCTGTGGTGAGCAGAATAGCCAGATGTGAGCACCACAGTTCTGAGAACCCTTTCGCCCGCAACACTTCAAATAGAAAGGACCAGGAGATTGAGTCAAATGCTCGTGAGATGTCCAATTTCAGCATCACACCTTTGGCTTTCTTTTTGTGCAAATTACGGGCCACCTGTCTGACAAGCAGGACGTTGTCATGTATATTTCTCCCACGGATATAGGCAGATTGATTCGTCTTCACCAACTCTCCCATACGCGGGCAGAGCCTAGATGCCATCAGTTTTGAGTTTATCTTAAGAATGCTGTGAAGGAGGCTGATTGGCCTGAAGTCTCCAATCTGACAAGCATCAGGTTTTTTAGGTATGAGGGTGATTATCGCTTGATTGAGCCTACCAAATCCTCTGCCATTTCCCAACTGGAATTTGTGAATAGTCGCCATTATGTCTCCTTTGATAATACGGACAATAAACTATGAGTCCACAGTCCCCTCATCAAAAGAAAAAGGAGCAGCCAGTCCACAGTACGGCCATCCTCCTATACAAGATTTAATCAGGAGAAGAGATGTGGAACTCGTGGCCTAATTCCGGTGCACGCAAGCGAGCGAGCCCACGCGCGTACGCACACTGCTGATGCACAGTGCACGCGGGCCTCAGGCCACCCGCGCCGCGGACACGCCGGCACGTCCACCCCACCAATGGCGGCCCTCCCCTCCCACACCACCTAGCTAAGCTAATAATGAGTTTATGAGAAGCATCGCTGCGTCGCGAGCTTGGCCACACGCGCTCGCGGACGCCGTGCTGGCTTGGCTTGTTTGTGTTCGCGTGGGGGCGAGCGTGGACCGACAGCGACGCCGGACCGTGCGCACGGCGATCGGTCGAGGGGATCCAGAGGCGACAAGGCGCGGCGGCCTGTGGCTGGCTGGAGCGAAAGACCCACGCCGCCTAATAAGTCCTGCCCTCCGCTACCGCCCAACCCGGCGCCTTGGCCCGACGCGCACGTTCCGTCGCCGGTGTCGGTGCACGCGCGCGCGTGCATGAATGCCACGACGATTCACCCCGTAGCCTCGCTGGCCAGCGTCGACTCGTTTTCCTTGTTTTCCACTCGGCGGAGCGGTGGATCACGCGCGCGCCCGGCGATATGCATGCGGGGGGCGGGGGCTGCGGGTCGTACGCCGACGACCCGAGGCGGCAGTCTTTCCACTACAGTCCTTTTCTCGTGCTTTCCGGCCGGTCCCGGCCGGCGCGAGCCATGTGTGTGGCTAATCAACATATGACCCGTTTGGTTGCCCGCATAAGGTTTAGTCAGACCCGTGCGGAAAAAAACCGAGCTGTTTGGTTACCTGTGTGCATTATTGGGCATGCATGGCACGAAGTTTAAAACACCTACGGGCCTGTCTCGTAAGGCACGCTTGAATCAGCAGTTTCTCAAGAGCCAGGACTGCATAAAGCACGTGGACAGCGGGGGCTGCACGCGAGGAGCCATCCTTGAGAAGCTGCGTTGCTTCCCGAAACATCGACAGTTATTACCCTCATAGCTCTCTCACCCCTCTTCCCTCTCCGCACTCTCGCCGACGGCAGCGGCGGCGTGCAGCATATCGGAGAACAGCTAGTCGACCTCCGGCCACCTTCACCGACATCCGCAGCAGCACTCTGGCAATGGCAGTAAGCTATTTTTCCCTTCCTCCCCTACTAGTGCGCATTCGATTTGAGTTTAGATTCAATCCATATTATGGAAACGGGAAATTAGGGTAGACACCATCGGTGTGATCATAACATCGCCATGACTACCGGTAGATATGAGGTTCCCGATCCGGATTGAGTACAATAGGAATGTAGATTAGGGTTCATCTTGCATAGTGCACACATATTTTAGCCTCGGGGACCCTGGAGGCGATTGGAGCGGCGGGTGGCCTTGGTCTTAGTCTTCTCCTCACTACTAGGAAAAGGCCTACTAATGGCGCATCAGTTTTGCCTACTAATGGCGCATCACTGGTGCGCCATTAGTATCACGCCACTAGTATTTATTACTAATGGCGCATCACTGGTGCGCCATTAGTATATAACACCATGCGCCATTAGTATGCCTCCCAGAGCCATATTTAACCATGTGCTTTGGCACACTAATGGTGCACTACGGATGGATGCGCCATTAGTATACTTGGCATATTAATGGCGCACTCTGTAGTGATGCGCCATTAGTATGAATATTAGTTTTTTTTTACTTTTTTGATTTTTGCACAGGTTACAAAAAATATTATTTGACAGAATATAGACAGTAGCACACATCAACAGCAGATTCATCGAATACAATAGAAGATTAGTCTCGAATACAATTCATCATATTAGTCTCCGAATTCAAAAGATCGAACAAAGATAAAACATTACAAGTCTCGAGACCGCGAGTATCGAGTTTGTCGGAAGTAATACTAATCCTAACAAGTCCTACTAATCATCATCATACAACTTCTACTCGTTATTCATAACAAGTCATACGATCATCATCTTGATAGTCATCGAACCAACCCTACTTAATTGTTCTTAGCACATGATCATCAATATTAAGCAGGACCTAAATACCCTATTTAAGCTAAAATAGCATAAAATAATATAGACCCTGACTCTCCATTATGGAGAATGGAGAACATCCCGTCTCCAATTCTTGCGCTTCGCTTCCTTTTGCTTCCAAGAAGCTCCTTACGACTGTCCATACATTTTTTCCATTCTTTGATTTTCATGTCTCCACTTCTTTTAGAAATCTCGTATGGACAGTTGAGATTTGTAAGACGACCTGGCTGTATATTCAAAACATTAAGACTACATTTCTGATACATCATATGAGGCACACGATTCTCTAGGATTATCTGTTGAAAATATAGTAATAACTTCATATTTAGCAATGATGTACTAGTTTTAGAAGTATGCAAAAGATGCACGGATGTCGTAGTAGTAAAAATCTTACCAGGGTATCTTCATGGTAGTTACCGTAGATAAGCATACCCTCATCAAAACCATACATCTTGCAAAATGCTTCCCAATTTTTGCAACCAAAATGGGTTACGCTCTTAGAATTATATAGATTTACTTCAAAGTCCACATCGTGATGAGTCCTTAGGTGAATTTTCTTTATTTCAGAAATTTCATGGTCTTCAAAATCCATCCTCTCCAAGACATAGCGTCTTGCATGGCATGGGATAAGCTATACTCGAATTGTAAAAGATGAAAATTACACGTTGAAATAGTTGAAGTCATGCTTAATTATGAAAATAACACTTGTCGTCGTTATGTACCGTTTCAACTTCGAAGGTCTCCTCGAGCTTAATGCTGAAGCGCCGATCATCGTCCAGGTGAGGCATGTCGCACAGACCTCGATCGTCGTGGCACCAGTCGCACTCCGCCGGGAGACTTTCGTCGTCCGATGATGATGACGACATATCCTACGTTCATAATTCAAAACTACATCATTTAGGGTTTGTCGACACCGAGGCATCCTAAAAGCTAAGCTTTTATCATTTAGGGTTTGTCGACGCTGAGGCACCCTAAAAGCCTAAGCTTTCATCATTTAGGTTCTTATCGACACTGAGGCACCCTAAAAGCCAAGGTTTTATCATTTAGGGTTTGTCGACGTCGAGGCACCCTAAAAGCCTAAGCTTTCATCATTTAGGTTTTGTCGACGTCGAGGCACCCTCAAAGCCTAAGCGTACATCATTTAGGTTCTCATCGACACCGAGGCACCCTATAGAAGCCAAGTTAAGTTTTCATCATTTAGGGTTTATCGATGCCGAGGCACCCTAGGTTGGGCCTAATCACTTGGCACTAATCACTTGGCTCTATTGCCACCTATGTTGGGTTTATCATCTAGGGTTTATCGATGCTAACGAGAATTCTAAGTTGGGCCTAATCACTTGGCTCTATTGCCACCTATAGTTTAATGCAGCAAGAATGGCGGGGCAGTTGATCCTACTTAACTAAGTACTAAGATACCCCGGCCAATGCATTAGCCGCAAGTACCCCATATGTCCTATTTTTAGCAAAGTCATGCTAAAATTCACGGAAAATTTCAGCATGACCTTTGCTGAAAATAGGACATATGGAGTACTCGAATTTGCCGGAACGGAAGTTAATCGACATTCCGGCAAACTCAAGGGCCTCTCGGGGTACCTGCAAATTCATCACGACACAATGGTTGGAGACAAAACCCAGCCACGGACCATATGGTCCTCTGCTTTCATATGGACAAAAATCAGCTCAACTTATGTGAGTTTCCATTCCAGATCTAATAGGTCACCCAACAAAAAATCATCAATAGCTTAGCAAGTCTATACAAACACAGAAAGAATAGAAAGTTTGCTGCCTATTCAAACACAGAAACAAAACACTACTTGAAACTTCTGCTACATTTGGACCATGGCAATTTACTTTCATGGAGCATGAAAAATGTATTTTACAGACCATGGCATTGTTTTTACTATATGCACCATGGCAAATTTCATCTATAAACCATGGACAAATACATGATACAGTGCATTTTTCTTCAGAATGACAAATACTCGGTTGACAATATGCAAATGATTTCCTAGGGGTTTCAGACATGCTATGTGTGTCTGAATACATGTGTGTCAGAATCATGTGTCCAAGTCAGTCACAAGCACAAGCAGATCATGTGTATTCAGATCAGGAGGCAAGCTCTAAAACTGGACTTTTAACTAACTTTTAAACTGAATTTTTACTTCAAAATAAGAGTACCATGCCTGCTTAACTGAATTTTTAACATAATCTCTCTCTTGGCCTAGGAGTACTCAATTTCAATCTCTCTTGGCCTAGGAGCAAGTTTGTGCAGCACCAAATTTGTGCAGCCCCAAGTTTGTGCAACTGTTGGTACAAAAATGTGCAGCCTCATGTTCGTCTCTCACTTACTCTGTGCTGGTTATGCTACACAATCAAATCATCGATCCAAGAGCAGTATATTTGTGCTGTTTAGCTTTTTCTGAAAGGTTTTTCTCAGAGCCTACTTTACTTAAAACAGATGATTTTAAATATGAAGGCAATAAGTGAACAACATTCTAGGCATGCGATTCCAATCACTTTTTTTACTTTTCTTCCTCAAGCACATTCAGCCAACATTATCTCCTTTCTTGCAACACAGCAAAAAACAACCACTAGCTACCCAAATACATGGATGCTGCCTCTACCACCCCGTAAAACAAAAATCAGACCTATTTAACTCACATATACATTCTAATTAGATCAGACAGATGTTTCAACACAATAAACATAGTCATGTACAATAAGAAGCAAATGTGTTACTGTCAGGGTTTGGTTTAACTTGAATAAAAACCATGCCAAAGAAACTAGCAGGTAAAAGTACAGCATTGCTCGGAAATTTTTGCACTTTGCATATACAAGCTATATAGTCTGAAATCAAATGCATACAGCTGAGACAAGCATCGACCATAGCAGTCCACAGCCATGAACTTGTACAGAGGGGGAGAGAGGCGAGACAAGTGGTCACCTTGGTGACAGGGGAACGAAATCCAAACAAGTCGAACCCACAGCAGCAGCTTCTCTGTATCCTGTTGAACCAAGTCCTTCCTTCACACAACACAACAGCACAACACAGCTATAGATGAGAACGCGTCAGAGATTGGAGGAGATGAAGAAGAAAATCAGCAAGAGACAAGGGGAAGAGGGATTCGTATCCTGTTCTCCTGCTGGACGGCGGGGAGGTCGCGGGCCTCCTCTCCTGGTGGACGTGGGGCTCCGAGGCTCCGGCGGCTCCGAGGCTCCAAATCTCCGGCGGTTTCTAGGGTTTCGAGGGGGGAGGCGGGGCTCGGGGGGGAGGCGGCGCTCGAGGGGGAGGAAGGGAGAGGGAGGCGGCGGGGGCGCGTGGGCGGCTGCGGCGCAGTGGGTCGGGGCAGCGGCGGCGGCGCGGTGGAGGGAGAGGGACGAAGTAGTCTGGCGAGAGGGAGGGACGAGGGAGGGACGAAGTGTATGGATGGGGGAAGATTACTAATGGCGCACCCCGAGGCGGTGTGCCATTAGAATGTTTTTTCCATAGCAATGGCGCACTAGCCGGACAGTTCGCCATAAGTATTCTTTTTTTAGATAGCAATGGCACACTAGCCACCCGTGCGCCATAAGTAATTTTTTTAAAAAAAATGAATATGAATATGAATATGAAACAGTAATATTTTTTATAAAAACAGTAATAATTGTTGTTTAACAACAATTGTAGTCTACACTTTATTATTATTATTTTTTTAAATGAATATGAATATGAAATAGTAATATTTTTTTTATAAAAACAGTAATAATTGTTGTTTAACAACAATTGTAGTCTACACTTTATTATTTTTTTTTAATAAAAACAGTAATAATTTTTTTTAAAATATCATCAAATTTGTTATTTGAAAATATCATCGGCGGCGGCGGTGGAGCAGGGGAGGGTGCGGGGGGTGCTCATCGGCGGCGGTGGAGCGGGGGAGGGTGCGGTGGGTCGTCGGCGGCGGTGGAGCGGGGGAGGGTGCGGGGGGTCGTCGTCGGCGGCGGAGCGGGGGGAGGGTGCGGGGGGAGGGGGGTGTGCTCGGCGGCGAGGGGGATCTGGCGAGGGGGATAACTATTGAGAGGGAGGGGGATCGAGATCGAGTGTCCTCATGAATATTCAATATTTTTTCATATGGAATATGAAAAAATATCATCAAATTTGAAAAAATATTCATGAATTTAAAAAGTGCCCATGAAATTTAAAAATATTCATAATATTAAAAAGTAAAAAAAAGTGCCCATTACTAGTTTAAACTAATAATGGCACACCATGCAACGGTGCGCCATTAGTAGTTTTACAAAAAAGTAAAAAAATACAGTAATGGCGCACGCTATGGCTGGTGCGCCATTAGTAGTCCTAACTACTAATGGCGCACTCTACCCGGATGCGCCATTAGTATGTTTGAAAAAATGAAAAAAAAACATTTTGTTATTAGTGGCGCACCGTGTGCCTGGTGCGCCATTAGTGTCTTCCACACTAATGGCGCACCAACAGATGGTGCGCCATTAGTATATAGTAATGGCGCACCACATGTCTGGTGCGTCATTAGTGTCATTTCCATCTATAGCCCTTTTCCTAGTAGTGCTTGAACTTGCATCATCGTATCTTCTTCCTCGCCGGAGTCCACCTCAATTGGCATGCTTCGGTTTCCTGACTCCGACGCCCTTGCAATCATCACCACCGCATATTGTTCTTCCCCTTCCATAGGCATAGTATTTGTGGTGAAGTACATGCCAACACGAATTTCAGTTTTCCTGAATTAATTAAAAGTGTTCATTGATAAAAAATCATGAATTTAAAAAATGTTCATGAATTTCAGTTTCTCCCAAAACTGAAAAACCTATCCATTGATTCAAAACATGTCTTCTGATTCAAATTTAAAAAATCAACAATTGTTCTCAAATTTCAAAAATTATTCGGGAATTCCAAAATACTAAATGTGACCAGAGCGCTTAGCTGGTTAAGTTTCTTGTGGTGGAACTAGGGTAGCAGGGTTCAAGTTCTAGACTTGACACTAGTGCTCTCATTTCCTTGAATTTATTACAGGATTTCTGGTGATATTCATTTAGCGGGGGGAGACATTCCCATCAACTTCAAGTCACCTATGGTGACTTCATCAATCTCAAAGCGATGTGTCTGCTCAATCTTCTGGAGATGCTCACAAAGGTAGAGTGTGAGTGCATCAATCATATGAATGAGGATATGTGTGTTTATATGAGTGCCTGCATCTACATTGTTTTCTAAAAAAATCCAAAATTTAAGTTTAAAAACTCAAAGAAAAGAAAATAGGAATAAAAAGAAATCAATAAATAAAAAAACACGGACAAGGAAAACCCGTTGGGAGAAAGTGAAAAATCTGAATATGGCCCGGCCATATGCGAGCTAACAGGAGGAGGGGGCTGCGTGTTTGCTTGCTATTTCTTTGACCAAAATCACTAGTTGAAGAGTATTCGTTGTAAGGATCACTCCAACTCTTTAGGTTGTGACAAGTCGCGCATATACAGCGTGTCATTTGTCGCAAACTGAGAGTTTTTTTTAGATCCGTTTACTCAAAAAGTTTTATCTCTCAAACTGTGAGTCCAAATCTTAAACAGATTTCACAGTTGGATTTCTCGCATCGAAATCTTTAAAATTAGATTCCATATTGATAGATTTTGATGTATTTTTTTTTCATGAAAAAAATCGGACGAACAAACTGAACCGGGAGCACAGATTTTTCCCTGTCCGAAAGAGGCACGCCCGTGCCTCTCATGAAATCACAACTGTGCCTCTCGCGGAAGCAAAACCGTAACTTTCGCGGAAGGAAAAAAAAAGAGAAAACACGTTTTTTCCATTTCCAAGGAGGCACGGCCGTGACTCTCGCGAAAGCACACCCGTGTCTCTCGCGGAAGCAAAACCGTGACACTCGCGAAAGAAAAAAAAACAAAAAACGTGTTTTTTTCGTTTCCGAGAGGCACGACCATGACTCTCACAAAAGATAAAAACAGAAAACGCGTTTTTTCGTTTCCAAGAGGCACGGCCGTGACTCTCGCGAAAGCACAGTCGTGCCTCTCACGGAAGCAAAACCGTGACTCTTGCGAAAGAAAAAAAAAATAAAAAAAAATGCTTTTTTCGTTTTCGAGAGGCACGGCCATAAGCCCATGACTCTCGCGAAAGTAAAACCGTGCCTCTCGCGGAAGCAAAACCGTGACTCTTGCAAAAGGGAAAAAACACCTTTTTCGTGCAAAAAGATTGTTTTTTCTAAAACAAATTGGTCAAAAAACTAAGGAAGACTGGTGGAAAACCAAAACGTCGAAAAAACCAAAAAAACGTTCAAATAGCCGAAAACACATGCAAAAAAATAAAAAAGCAAAATTTGGAGGGAGCGTTGATATGTCTTCAATGTATCTATAATTTTTGATTGTTCCATGCTATTATATTATCTGTTTTGGATGTTTAATGGGTTTTAATATACCTTTTTATATTATTTTTGAGACTAACCTATTAACCAAAGGCCCAGTGCAAATTACTGTTTTTTTGCCTCTTTTAGTGTTTCGTAGAAAAGGAATACCAAACGGAATCCAAACGGAATGAAACCTTCGGGGGAGTTATTTTTGTAACAAACGTAATCCAGGAGACTTGGAGTGGACTTCAAGAAAGAAGCGAGGAGGCCACGAGGCAGGAGGGCGCGCCCCCACCCTCGTGGGCCCCTCGCAGCTCCACCGACCTACTTCTTCCTCCTATATACACCCATATACCCTGAAAACATCCAGGAGCACCACGAAACCCTATTTCCACCGCCGCAACCTTCTATACCCGTGAGATCCCATCTTGGGGCCTTTTCCGGTGCTCCGCCGGAGGGGGAATCAATCACGGAGGGCTTCTACATCAACACCATAGACTCTTCGATGATGTGTGAGTAGTTTACCACAGACCTTCGGGTCCATAGTTATTAGCTAGATGACATCTTCTCTCTCTTTGGATCTCAATACAAAGTTTTTCTCGATTCTCTTGGAGATCTATTCGATGTAATTCTTTTTGCGGTGTGTTTGTCGAGATTCGATGAATTGTGAGTTTATGATCAAGATTATCTATGAACAATATTTGATTCTTCTCTAAAATCTTTTATGCATGATTTAATATCTTTACAAATCTCTTCGAATTATCAGTTTGGTTTGGCCTACTAGATTGATCTTTCTTGTAATGGGAGAAGTGCTTAGATTTGGATTCAATCTTGCGGTGTCCTTTCTCAGTGACAGCAGGGGCAGCAAGGCACGTATTGTATTGTTGCCATCGAGGATAAAAAGATGGGGTTTATATCATATTGCTTGAGTTTATCTCTCTACATCATGTCATCTTGCCTAATGCGTTACTCTGTTCTTATGAACTTAATACTCTAGATGCATGCTGGATAGCGGTCGATGTGTGGAGTAATAGTAGTTGATGCAGAATCGTTTCGGTCTACTTGTCACGAACGTGATGCCTATATACATGATCATGCCTAGATATTCTCATAACTACGCGCTTTTCTATCAATTGCTTGACAGTAATTTGTTCACCCACCGTAGAATTTGCTATATTGAGAGAAGCCACTAGTGAAACCTATGGCCCCCGGGTCTATCTTCCATCATATTATTTTCATATCTACTTGCTATTTCTACCATTGTTTATTTTGCAATCTTTATTTTCCAATCTATACCATAAAAATACCAAAAATATTTATCTTATTATCTCTATCAGATCTCACTCTCGTAAGTGACTATGAAGGGATTGACAACCCCTTTATCGCGTTGGTTGCGAGGTTCTTGTTTGTTTGTGTAGGTACTAGGCGACTTGCGTGTTACCTCCTACTAGATTGATACCTTGATTCTCAAAAACTGAGAAAAATACTTACGCTACTTTGTTGCATCACCCTTTCCTCTTCAAGGGAAAACCAACGCATGCTCAAGAGGTAGCAAGAAGGATTTCTGGCGCCGTTGCGGGGGAGGTTGCACCAAGTCAAGTCAAGATTTGATCTACCAGCAACTAGCCGTTTTTGGCGCCGTCTACACACAAGTCAAGACATACCAAGTTTCCATCACAAACTCTTATCCCTCGCATTACATTATTTGCCATTTGCCTTTCATTTTCCTCTCCCCCACTTCACCCTTGCCGTTTTATTCGCCTCTTTTCCGTTCGCCCTTTTCCCGTTTGCCTTTCTTTCGCCATGGCCGAATAAAAAAGGGGTAATGCTTTTCTCTCGAGTTCTAGTACTTTGGATAAACCATCTATCCTTTCTAAGCTTATAAATAATGATGCTATGGAAAGACCTACCGGGATTATCAATGAGAGTTTTGTTGGAGATATGCCCTAGAGGCAATCATGTATGATGATATTTCCTATGTGTTTATGAATAAAGATAGTCCTTGGAAATTATCAATGATGTGTATCAGCAAGTACGTGACTTGTTTGTGGGACTATGCATTGTATGATGACTGTCCTAAAAGGTCCCTAGTCGAAAGGGCTGTGTGGACGCGTAGCCAACTGGACTAGCATATGATCGACACGGTTGATGGCTTGGTCTCACTAGCCATGGAGCATTGGATGCTAACCGGATAATATGGACTTGGAAGGATCTGGTTGGATTCGACGTAGTCGGATCCGAGTTGAGATAAGGTCCAAGTCGGACAGACCCAACTATGAGACGCAGCGATAAGTCATCTGTGAGTCTCTAGTACAACATATGTTCTATGTCCTAAGACCTGAGCTGACGCATGTACTTGGGATGGTGACAGACTTGCTTTGGGCCGACCAAACGCTACTCCGTAACTGGGTAGTTATAAAGGTAGGTTTCGGGTTTGTCCAGAACCATGCTGCGAGACGTGGTCGAGCAAGATGGGATTTGCCCCTCCGATCAGGAGAGATATACTCTGGGCCCCTCGTGTGATCCGACCAGGATAAGCATGGCCATGCGACAAGAATTATGAGATAATCCGGTTTGTGGTCGGCATCACTGGAACGAGAAAGGGGTGGGGCTAGCACAAGGATGACAGACTCGCCTTGATCTCGACAACATATATCGTGTGGCAAAAGGAATGGAAGTGTGATGTACAGATTCGCTAACCAGCTTCATAGTCTGCTTGGTGTTTGGCATGCCTTGCTAGAGGCCGCTATCAACCGTGCAGTTCGGAGATGATCCGAACTGCGACCAAGCCGACTTGAACCTAAGGGGTCGCGCGCTTAAGGGAAGGAACCTACGAGGTCGGATCCGAGGACACTGGTCGAATGTGATCCGAACTGTATTCGGATTATGGCCGAGTAGACTTATGGGCTTTAGGGTTCGTGCGAGGCCCAAGTGTTGAGCCCGTGACGGACGCCTATATATAGTGGAGGTGCGGCACACTCATGAGATGATCGCTTCGGCGCTGTCACTAGGGTTTGCATGTGTTGCAAATAGACACCTCCACTCGCCGCCGGTTGTGTGATCGGACCTAACAGTCCGCCGCACGACGTTCCTCCTGCACGCGCGGATACCGTTAGAGGCGGTGCACTTGCGCCGCTCCGGCGAACCTGTACGTGGGAACCGACCACCGGTTGTACGAGAGAGATCGGACGAGGAGGAGACGATCCACGCGGACGCGTTGCCCCAACTCTTCTTCCGCTGCACGGCATTGCGCGTCTAGCGGTAACGAACTGTGATCCATCTCCCGTAGCATGTTCTTGGTTGTTCTGCGCGTAGGAAATTTTAATTTGCAGTCGACGCACCCTACCGTAGAATCCAACAAGTTTGAATAATTTCGTTGAAGATGATCCTGGAATTTTTCGTTATTTACT
This sequence comes from Triticum urartu, assembly GCF_056163025.1. Lineage (NCBI taxonomy): Eukaryota > Viridiplantae > Streptophyta > Magnoliopsida > Poales > Poaceae > Triticum > Triticum urartu. The sequence goes on along the minus strand of NC_141877.1, from coordinate 651,201,296 downwards.
TGACGAGTCTTTAAAAGATGCTTGGGATAGGTTATTAAGGATCCGAGCTAGCCATGTGCCTCAATATCAAATTGAGATATACCTAAAAAGCTTTTATGTTGGCCTACCCTCTTCGTTTAAATAAGTTTTAGATTCTATTTTTGAAGAAGTTTTTCTTGAGGGGGATCCCATAGATACCTATGAAAAGATGAAAACTATATTTGGGCACCCCATTAGTGAGAAGGTTGAATCCAGCTATCTTTTGTGCTTTTATCAAAATGAAATTATCACAGAAATGAAGGCTAGTTTAGATGCAAATTTCTGTAGCGTGCTTAATCTTTCTTCCACCATTAATGGCCACGTGCTTTATCAAAATAGAAATATAAATGCTATTGATAAGAAATTTTCTCTTTTGTTTCCCAACACCAAAGATGGTAAAACCTAGATCTATTCTTATTTTTATGCCTAGCTAGGGGCGTTAAACAATAGCGCTTCTTGGGAGGCAACCCAATTTTATTTTTGTTTCTTGTTTTTGTTAATGTTTAGTAATAAATAATTCATCTATCTTCTATTTAGATGTGGTTTTATGCTTTTATTTAGTGTTTGTGCCAAGTAGAACCTTTGGGAAGACTTGAGGGAAGTCTTTCCGATCTTGCTGTAAAAACAGAAACTTTAGCGTTCACGAGATTTGCTGCCATTTTTTTACTGGAGAGTGTGATTTGGTTGATTCTTTTTGCAGATGATTAATAGACAAATTCCTCATGTCCACCAATTTATTTCAGAAATTTTGGGGCTACAGAAGTATTTGAAACCTGCAGATTACTACAGACTATTCTGTTTTTGACAGATTCTGTTTTTTGTGTGTTGTTTGCTTATTTTGATGAATCTATGGCTAGTATCGGGGGGTATGAACCATAGAGAAGTTGGAATACAGTAGGTTTAACACCAATATAAATAAAGAATGAGTTCATTACAGTACCTTGAAGTGGTGATTTGTTTTCTTATACTAACGGAGCTCATGAGATTTTCTGTTGAGTTTTGTGTTGCGAAGTTTTCAAGTTTTGGGTAAAGATTTGATGGATTTTGGAATAAATAGTGGCAAGAGCCTAACCTTGGGGATTCCCAAGGCACCCCAAGGTAAAATTCAAGGACAACCAAAAGCCTAAGCTTGGGGATGCCCCGGAAGGCATCCCCTCTTTCGTCTTCATCTATCGGTAACTTTACTTGAGGCTATATTTTTATTCACCACATGATATGTGTTTTGCTTGGAGCATCTTGTATGATTTGAGTCTTTGCTTTTTAGTTTACCACAATCATCCTTGCTGTACACACACACATGAATCGGAATTTATTAGAATACTCTATTTGCTTCACTTATATCTTTTGAGCTAGATAATTTGCTCTAGTGCTTCACTTATATCATTAAGAGCACGGTGGTGGTTTATTTTATAAAAATTATTGATCTATAATGCTTCACTTATATTATTTTGAGAGTCTTTTAAAATAGCATGGTAATTTGCTTTGGCTATAAAATTAGTCCTAATATGATAGGCATCTAAGATGGGTATAATAAAAACTATCATAAAAAGTGCATTGAATACTATGAGAAGTTTGTTACTTGATAATTGTTTTGAGATATGAAGATGGTGATATTAGAGTCATAGTTGAGTAGTTGTGAATTTGAGAAATACTTGTTCTAAAGTTTGTGATTCTTGTAGCATGCATGTATGGTAAACCGTTATGTGATGAAGTCGGAGCATGATTTATTTATTGATTGTCTTCCTTATGAGTGGCGGCCGGGGACGAGCGATGGTCTTTTCCTACCAATCTATCCCCTAGGAGCATGCGTGTAGTACTTTTTTTATAAGTAATAGATTTTTGCAATAAGTATGTGAGTTCTTTATGACTAATGTTGAGTCCATGGATTATACGCACTCTCACTCTTCCACCATTGCTAGCCTCTCTAATACCGTGCACCTTTCGCCAGTATCATACACCCACCTTATACCTTTCTCAAAATAGCCACCATACCTATCTATTATGGCATTTTCATAGCCATTCCGAGATATATTGCCATGCAACTTACCAACATTCCGTTTGTTATGACACGTTTCATCATTGTCATATTGCTTCGCATGATCATGTAGTTGACATCTTATTTGTGGCAAGGCCACCTTTTTAATTCTTTCATACAGGTCACTCTTGATTCATTGCATATCCCGGTACACCACCGGAGGCATTCACATAGAGTCATATTTTGTTCTAGTATCGAATTGTAATTTTTGAGTTGTAAGTAAATAAAAAGAATCATATTTTTGAGTTCTTTTTGAGCTTTCATATACTTATAGCTCTAGTGCATCCATTGCATGTCAATCCCTACTCACTCACATTGATATCTATTGATGGGCATCTCTATAGCCCGTTGATACGCCTAGTTGATGTGAGACTATATTCTCCTTTTTGTCTTCTCTACAACCACCATTCTATTTCATATATAGTGCTATGTCCATAGCTCACGCTCATATATTGCGTGAAGATTGAAAAAGTTTGAGAACATCAAAAGTATGAAACAATTTCTTGGCTTGTCATTGGGGTTGTGCATGATTAAATACTTTGTGTGATGAAGATAGAGCATAGCCAGACTATATGATTTTGTAGGGATAACTTCCTTTGGCCATGTTATTTTGAGAAGACATGATTGCTTTATTAGTATGCTTGAAGTATTATTATTTTTTTGTCAATATTAAACTTTTGTCTTCAATCTTTCGGATCTGAACATTCATGCCACAACAAAGAAAAATATATTGAGAATTATGCGAGGTAGCATTTCACATCAAAAATTCTGTTTTTATCATTTACCTACTCGAGGACGAGCAGGAATTAAGCTTGGGGATGCTTGATACGTCTCCAACGTATCTATAATTTTTGATTGTTCCATGCTATTATATTATCTGTTTTGGATGTTTAATGGGTTTTAATATACCTTTTTATATTATTTTTTGGATTAATCTATTAACCAAAGGCCCAGTGCAAATTGCTGTTTTTTTTGCCTATTTCAGTGTTTCGCAGAAAAGGAATACCAAATGGAATCCAAACGGAATGAAACCTTCGGGAGAGTTATTTTTGGAACAAACGTGATCCAGGAGACTTGGAGTGGACGTCGAGAAAGAAGCGAGGAGGCCACGAGGCAGGAGGGCGCGCCCCCACCCTCGTGGGCCCCTCGCAGCTCCACCGACCTACTTCGTCCTCCTATATATACCCATATACCCTGAAAACATCCAGCAGCACCACGAAACCCTATTTCCACCGCCGCAACCTTATGTACCCGTGAGATCCCATCTTGAGGCCTTTTCCGGCGCTCCGCCGGAGGGGGAATCGATCACGGAGTGCTTCTACATCAACACCATAGCCTTTCCGATGATGTGTGAGTAGTTTACCACGGACCTTTGGGTCCATAGTTATTAGCTAGATGGCTTCTTCTCTCTCTTTTTGGATCTCAATACAAAGTTCTCCTCGATTCTTTTGAAGATCTATTCGATGTAATTCTTTTTGCGGTGTGTTTGTCGAGATCCGATGAATTGTGAGTTTATGATCAAGATTATCTATGAATAATATTTGATTCTTCTCTGAAATCTTTTATGCATGATTTAATATCTTTGCAGGTCTTTTCGAATTATCAATTTGGTTTGGCCTACTAGATTGATCTTTCTTGCAATGGGAGAAGTGCTTAGTTTTGGGTTCAATCTTGCGGTGTCCTTTCCCAGTGACAGCAGGGGCAGCAAGTCACGTATTGTATTGTTGCCATCGAGGATAATAAGATAGAGTTTATATCATATTGCTTGAGTTTATCCCTCTACGTCATGTCATCTTGCCTAATGCTTTACTTTGTTCTTATGAACTTAATACTCTAGATGCATGCTGGATAGCGGTCGATGCGTGGAGTAATAGTAGTAGATGCAGAATCGTTTCGGTCTACTTGTCGCGGACGTGATGCCTGTATACATGATCATGCCTAGATATTATCATAACTATGCGCTTTTCTATCAATTGGTCGACAGTAATTTGTTCACCCACCGTAGAATTTGCTATCTTGAGAGAAGCCACTAGTGAAACCTATGGCCCCAGGATCTATCTTTCATCATATTATTTTCATATCTACTTGCTATTTTCATCGTTGTTTATTTTGCAATCTTTATTTTCCAAACTATACCATAAAAATACCAAAAATATTTATCTTATTATCTCTATCAGATCTCACGCTCTCGTAAGTGACCGTGAAGGGATTGACAACCCTTTTATCGCATTGGTTGCGAGGTTCTTGTTTGTTTGTGCAGGTACTAGGCGACTTGCATCTTACCTCCTACTGGATTGATATCTTGGTTCTCAAAAACTGAGAGAAATACTTACACTACTTTGCTGCATCACCCTTTTTTTTCAAGGAAAACCAACGAATGCTCAAGAGGTAGCAAGCGTCCAGAACGCGACACGTGACGAATGACTGAGAATGCGCCAAGTGGCGCTGATCTTTGCGAGGCTTCCGAAGAAGCGCTTGTTAATTAGTTGACCCGCGTGATAAATAGGATCCCCACAATTTGTCGAGCAATGTCGTCTTCTAATGATAAGTACATGGGCTGCCCATGTCAGGACCCACTAGGCCCGTGGATTTCATTTTATTTCAATTATTCTTTTTCTTAACCGGTTTAACGAAATGTTGTAATAATATAGGCACCAATTGGTGGCCGTGTCTTTTTCTTTTGCGGGGTAAAAACAGGCACAGCTACCAATTGTCATGGTGGTCGTGCCTTTTTCTAAGTACCTTGCCATTTGACTATTGTATCGAATTTTGCACTTCCCAAATTTTTGAATTCCAAAGGTTTGCTTTCTGTTTTTAGTTGTATTATTTAGTTTAAACTTTTGAATCAAATTGTTTAGTTTTCAGCTTCCGTTTTTCTTGAATTTCTTATATTGATTTCCTCATCCGTAAGTTTTAAATTTTTCGATAAGGGGCGCTTTATAAAACGTTTAAGCATTATACCCGAACTCTGCATAACTATGATGCACACAGTCGATGGATGTCCACTTTAAAACAGTAAAAAAAGAAGGGGGGGGGGGGGTGACCTTGTATTTAAGTTTTAAATTACTTGGAAGAAAATATGTGAGAGCAGTCTCACCATGCATTGTAGGTGACCTTGTTTTTTTTTGGGTGGGGGGGGGGGGGGGGGGGGTAGGTGAGCTTTGCGGAGCTCGATCCATGATTTCGGTTGAACTTTTAAAGCTCGATTTCATGATTTTATTCTTAGTTCCCATCCTGAAATATTGAAAAAAGAAATTAAGGCATCACTAAGTCTCAATCGACTAAGACTTAACCAAGTCTCGATCGGTGCTATATTTGTAGGATCTTATGTTGAGATCCGTGTAATTTTTTCTTGTTAGTTTCTTTATTTCCTTTCTTGCATTTTATATCACTTGACTTAGACTTGGTTAGGTCTCAGTTGACTGAGACCTAGACACACCAAAAAAGTTACTCCCTTCATTTCTAAATATATGTTCTTTTAAAGATTTCAATGCGAACTACATAAAGATGTACATAGGTATAATGTGGATTCACTCATTTTACTTCGTATGTAGTCTATATTTGCAATCTCTGAAAAGGCTTATATTTATTTTAGGAACAAAGGTAGTATATGGAACAAAGGTAGTATATGGTTACATGAGAAAGCGGCCAAGCTTTCCGCCCGTAATTTACATCTCCTACGTCTGAGACTCTGAGGCTGGAAGACAAGATTCTGTGAGAACATCACGAAATGTCCGTAACAGAATACCCGATGAACTCAAGCAGCATGCATAGCCCATGCATGCCATTGGCATGGCCTGCGAGGTGCGAGCGCCACTGACACCGCACTGACCGTCGTCTCCCATTGGAGCATGCAGTTGCGCACGAACCAATACGCGTTTGTGTCATCGTGCCCCCCATATCGCAGTGTCACGCCATTTTCACCTGGCCTTCGTCATCGAGCCACGCGCACAAGCAAGCTCAGGAAAGCAGCAGGCGCCATTGTCGCCGCGTGTATAAACATCTAGCATGAGCAAGCCAGCTGCTGCACGTAGCAGTTCATAGTTCTCGTAGTGCAAGTGTGGACGTCGGCCATGTCGGACGAGCAATGGCGCCTCGTTGGACCGAGCACGGCCACCGCAGCGGCGAGGTGGAAAGAGCTCCACGGCGAGCAGTCGTGGGAGGGGCTGCTGCGGCCGCTGGACCTGGAGCTCCGGCGCACGGTGATCTGGTACGGCGAGATGGCGCAGGCCACGTACGACGCGTTCAACCACGAGAGGCACTCGCCGCACGCCGGGCTCTCGCGCTTCGGCAGGAAGCGCTTCTTCGAGCGCGTGATGCTGCCGGGCCACGCCGCCGCGTACCGGGTCACCAGGTTCCTGTACGCCACGTCCTCCGCCCACGCCGCGAAGGCCGTCGCGTTCGTGAAGGGCGGCCATCCGCGGAGCCGGTGCAGGGAGTCCAACTGGATCGGGTACGTCGCAGTGGCCACCGACGCGGGGAAGTCCGCGCTCGGGCGCCGGGACGTGGTCGTCGCGTGGCGCGGCACCATCCAGGCGCTGCAGTGGACCAACGACCTCGAGTTTGCCATGGTGCATCCCACGGGCATCATCGGCGACGCCACTGGCGCCGACGTCATGGTGCACCGCGGCTGGCTCTCCATCTACACCTCCACCGACCCGGCCTCCACCCACAACAAGGAAAGCGCCAGAGGCCAGGTAATCTAGCTTGTGACTAAACGACGGCGGTGTCCGTCGCCTTATGCAGGGTACAGGGTACACTGTTCAGTGTTGAGCTCACATGCAGCTTCATGCTCGTGCAACCATGGATGTCATGTCAGGCGCTGGCTGAGGTGCGGAAGCTGGTGGGCACGTACAAGGACGAGGAGGTGAGCATCACGGTGACCGGGCACAGCCTCGGGGCGGCGCTGGCCACCCTGAGCGCCTTCGACATCGCCGAGAACGGCTACAACTGCACGGCCTCGGCGACGTTCCCGGTCACGGCGTTTGCGTTCGCCAGTCCACGCGTGGGCGGCGCCAGCTTCAAGCAGCGGTTGGACACCGCGGCGGCCGCCGGCCTCCGTGTCCTGCGCGTCCTCAACTCCGGGGACATCGTGCCCAGGTACCCGGCGCTGCCGTACCATGACGTGGGTGTCGAGCTGGTCATCGACACCAGCGCGTCGCCGTACCTCAAGGCGCCCGGCGACGTGAACGTGTGGCACAACCTGGAATGCTACCTGCACGGGGTGGCGGGCGCGCCGACGGCCTCCGGAGAGGGGTTCGAGCACGTGGTGGAGCGGGACGTGGCGCTGGTGAACAAGTCGTACGACGCACTCAAGGAGGAGCACGGGGTGCCGGCGGCGTGGTGGGTGCCGTGGAACAGGGGCATGGTGAAGGGGGACGACGGCCGCTGGAGTCTGCTGGACTGCGAGGACGAGGACGACAGGGAGGACGCCGTGGTGTCGCCGGTGAACAAGTGAAGCCGACGTATCCATCAGCCCATCTCACGTTCGGGTTCGTGTAATGCATGCATGCATGCACAAATAATTCGTTCACGTTCAGGGTCTATGATCTGGACTAGTATTTCACGTCGTTGTTTCGAAATATCCCAATGATTAGTAAACTCCACTACATCTACATTCTATTACCTTTTAATTGCGGGATTATAGCCCAAATGATGTTTCCACGAGCACATATGATGCTAATTATTCATAAATACAATCCTATTTGCATGAAAGCCTCTCCAAGTACTCCCTTCGTCACATCCTCTATAACACTAAACTCTCTAGTTTTAAAGAGCCCACATTCAATTAAGGTCTCTAATTAGAATTAGGTCACCCGATTTTGACCGGGTCAACAATTTCTCAATGCTCTCTTATTCAATTCTTTTATACTACTAGTAATAATGTACGTGCAATTCATGATTATATTATGTAGAATATTAGTTGCACATTATATTAGGTAAGATATATTTGTTGCATGTTGGTATTTGGTAAGATATCAATTGCTTTTTCGCGGGAATGGTAGGATATTAATTACATGACAGATTTCAAGGGATAACGTTGAGTCAAAAAATGTTTATAACCACCGGCAGTGGTGGGTAATTAGAGCGTTAAACGTGTTTGATGCTCAACATTGGAGCGATTTGAACCGCTAGATAACATGATTTGACGGTCGAAATAGTTTGGATCTGCCCATTTGGATCATTTTAATTGGTATAGATATAGATATGCTATGCTTTCTAATTTTTAGGCCTCACAATTAATTGATGTATTTAATTTAGAATTCTATCATTCGATTTTGACCGGGTCAATAATTTCTCATGATCTATCATATAATTTTTTTAATTCACTATGTTTCCTAATTTTGAAGTTTTTAGTTGAGATATTCAATTTTGAATTTGGTCAACAAGTTTGACCAGACCAACAATTTTTTAAATCAATCAGCAGCAACCGGCCTATAAAAACATATCGATCTCATGCACCCTCCCACTACCTAAAAGAAAGAAGCGTCACCATGTGATATTGTAGCACCAATATACTATATGCAACCACCGACGCAGATATTTCTCCACATAAATATTGGTTGGTTAGCAGATGACACATAATCACACCACTAAAAGCCCACCAAATCAAAGCACTATAAATAAAAATAAAACACACTATCATATCTCCCACCCGCCAAACTAAATATTCCATCAGTTTCAAAATATAAGGGGTATTAGTTATTTAAAAAGTCAAATTTCTTTAATTTTGACCAAGTTCAGAGCAAAAATATCGACATCCACAATATTAAACAAAAAGGTATAGAAATTCATTTCATGATGAATCTAAATACACCGATTTGATATTATGGATTTTGATATATTTCTCTACAAATTTGATCAAACTTAAAAGGTTTTCCTTTTCAAAAAAGTAACACACCTTATATTTTGAAACAGAGATTTCTTTAAAGAAACCTAACAACACCAACGGCGTAGCAAAGCGCGCCCAACCCTTCTAGTAATATAAGATGTTAGAGCATCTCCAAGACGGACCCATAAACCTCCCGCAACTGTCCGGACTGTGGAAGTCATCCAACGCCGAACTGTATCGGTCCACGGAGCGGTCTGGACGTGATTTCTCATGCAAACAGGAGACAAAAGTGGGAGAGGTTTGCGGGAGTCTGGGCCGCTCCCAAGCCCGATTCTGACCGCCCTGGCCCATAAAAAAACCCTCCCCACTCCCGCGCGCACTCCCGCCCGATGCCAATAGCCCGCATTCATACCACTGTAGAGTGCGCCGCTCCGCATTAAAGACGGCTCAAGTGGACGCGACCTCTCACTGCCCCTGAAATTGAAGCGGTGCACCGGTCGAGGGCGCCCCCGCTGCATGCCCGACTGTGGGTTTATAAAACGATGGCACGCCTGCAGTGTAGGACAATAGTCCCCGTCCCTAATAGTACATATTGTTCTAAATTTGTATCAGCCGCTTTCATTCATTAGTTTAGATGTAGACTCCGTTTGGAACAATTCAAGAAAGTACACAAATTCTCAAAATTTCTCCTAAATGGTGCTCCGGGTCATCCGATTTGGCATGGTCGTGTTCTTCACAAGGAGATGCTTTTTCCGTTATGCGTTTTATCTTGTCATGGATGAAATTAACCTAATGATGACCAAAGCTGATAACTTGGATCTTCTAGCGACCTTTCCTCCTGACACTATATTAAAAAGGCTGTCGATTTACGTGGGTTTGTTTTCCTTCACACTTCACCGTCTGATGTACATGTGGTCGTCTCTTTGATGGAGGTATTTTTGAAGGAAATATGCCCTAGAGGTAATAATAAATTTGTTATTTATATTTCCTTATATCATGATAAATGTTTATTATTCATACTAGAATTGTATTAACCGGAAACTTAGTACATGTGTGAATACATAGACAAACAGAATGTCACTAGTATGCCTCTACATTGACTAGCTCGTTGAATCAATGATGGTTATGTTTCCTAACCGTAGACATGAGTTGTCATTTGATTAACGGGATCACATCATTAGAGAATAATGTGATTGACTTGACCCATCCGTTAGCTTAGCACGATGATCGTTTAGTTTGTTGCTATTGCTTTCTCCATAACTTATACATGTTCCTATGACTATGAGATCATGCAACTCCCGAATACCGGAGGAACACTTAGTGTGCTACCAAACGTCACAATGTAACTGGGTGACCATAAAGATGCTCTATAGGTGTCTCCGATGGTATTTGTTGAGTTGGCATAGATTGAGATTATGATTTGTCACTCTGAGTTTCGGAGAGGTATCTCTGGGCCCTCTCGGTAATGCACATCACTATAAGCCTTGCAAGCAATGTGACTAATGAGTCAGTTACGGGATGCTGCATTACGGAACGAGTAAAGAGACATGCCGGTAACGAGGAACTAGGTATTGAGATACCAACGATCGAATCTCGGGCAAGTAACATACCGACGACAAAGGGAACAACGTATGTTGTTATGCGGTTTGACTGATAAAGATCTTTGCAGAATATGTGGGAGCCAATATGAACATCCAGGTTCCGCTATTGGTTATTGACCGGAGACGTCTCTTGGTTATGTCTACATAGTTCTCGAACCCGTAGGGTCCGCACGCTTAACGTTTGGTGATGATCGGTATTATGAGTTTATGTATTTTGATGTACCGAACGTAGTTTGAAGTCCTGGATATGATCACAGACATGACGAGGAGTCTCTAAATGGTCGAGACATAAATATTGATATATTGGACGGCTATATTCAGACACCGGAAGTGTTCCGGATGATTTCGGAGAAAACCGGAGTGCCGGAGGGTTACCGGACCCCCCCCCCCGGGGGGGGGGGAAAGTTCGGCCTTCATGGGCCATAGGGAAGAGGGGAGGCAGCCCACAAGGGACAGCCGCGCCCCCTCCCTATAGGGAGTATGAATTGGACTAGGGAGGGGGCGCCCCCCCTTTCCTTCTCCTCTTCCTCTCCTTTCCTTCCTTCCTTCCCCTTCTCCTCCTAGTAGGACTAGGAAAGGAGGAATCCTACTCCTACTAGGAGGAGGATTCCTCCTCCCTTGGCACGCCACTAGGGCCGGCCGGCCTCCCCCCTTTCTCCTTTATATATAGGGGCAGGGGCACCCTAGAACAAACAAGTTGATTGCTTTTAGCCGTGTGCGGTGCCCCCCTCCACCATAATCCACCTCGATTATATCGTTGTAGTGCTTAGGCGAAGCCCTGCGCCGGTAGCTTCATCATCACCGTCATCACACTGTCGTGCTGACGAAGCTCTTCCTCGACACTCAGCTGGATCGAGAGTTCGTGGGACGTCACCAAGACGAACGTGTGCAGATCGTAGAGGTGCCGTACTTTCGGTACTAGGATCGGTCAGATCGTGAAGACGTATGACTACATCAACTGCGTTGTCATAACGCTTCCGCTTACAGTCTATGAGGGTACATGGACAATACTATTCCCCTCTCGTTGTTATGTATCACCTAGATGGATCTTGCATGTGCGTAGGATTTTTTTGAAATTACTGCGTTCCCCGACAATGGCATCCGAGTCAGGTCTATGCGATAGATTTTATATGCACGAGTAGAACACAAAGGAGTTGTGGGCGTGGGTATATACATATTGCTTGCCGTCACTAGTTGATTCTTGATTCGGCGGTATTGTTGGATGAAGCGGCCCAGACCGACATTACGCGTACGCTTACGCGAGACTGGTTCTATTGACGTGCTTCGCACATAGGTGGCTGGTGGGTGTCAGTTTCTCCAACTTTAGTTGAATCAGATTCAATGAACAGGGTTCTTTCTGAAGATAAAAAAGCAATCACTATACCGCGTTATGGTTTTTGATGCGTAGGTAAGAATGGTTCTTGCTCAGCCCGTAGCAGCCACGAAAAACTTGCAACAACAAATTAGATGACGTCTAACTTGTTTTTGCAGGGCATGTTGTGATGTGATATGGTCAAGACATGATTATATAAATTGTTGTATGAGATGATCATATTTTGTAATAAAGTTATCGGCAAGTGGCAGTTGTCACTTTATTGTATGAAATGCAATCGCCATGTAATTGATTCACTTTATCACTAAGCGGTAGCGATAGTCGTAGTAGCAATAGTTGGCGAGACGACAACGATGCTTCGATGGAGATCAAGGTGTCAAGCCAGTGACGATGGTGATCATGATGGTGCTTTGGAGATGGAGATCAAAGGCACAAGATAATGATGGCCATATCATATCACTTATATTGATTGCATGTGATGTCTATCATATATGCATCTTATTTTGCTTAGTTCGACGGTAGCATTATTAGATGATCTCTCACCACTAGGTGACAACCCCGCTGCAGGAGCAACGCCAGATGTTGTGAACACCTGGCAGAGCAAAGCTGATGACTACTCGATAGTTCAGTGTGCCATGCTTTACGTCTTAGAACCGGGACTTCAACGATGTTTTGAACGTCATGGAGCATATGAGATTTTCTGGGAGTTGAAGTTAATATTTCAAGCAAATACCCGGATTGAGAGATATGAAGTCTCCAATAAATTCTATAGCTGCAAAATGGAGGAGAATAGTTCTGTCAGTGAACATATACTCAGAATGTCTGGATACCACAACCACTTGACTCAGCTGGGAGTTAATCTTCCTGATGATAGTGTCATTGACAGAGTTCGTCCATCACTGCCACCAAGGTACAAGAGCTTCGTGATGAACTATAATATGCAAGGGATGGATAAGACGATTCATGAGCTCTTCGCAATGCTAAAGGCCGCGCAAGTAGAAATCAAGAAGGAGCATCAAGTGTTGATGATCAACAATACCACTAGTTTCAAGAAAAAGGGTAAAGGGAAGAAGGGGAACTTCAAGAAGAACGGCAAGCCAGTTGCTGCTCAAGTGAAGAAACCCAAGTCTGGACCTAAGCCTGAGATTGAGTGCTTCTACTACAAAGGAACTGGTCACTAGAAGCGGAACTGCCCCAAGTATTTGGCGGAGAAGAAGAATGGCAAAGTGAAAGGTATATTTGATATACATGTTATTGATGTGTACCTTACTAATGCTCGCAGTAGTTCCTGGGTATTTGATACTGGTTCAGTAGCTAACATTTGCAACTCGAAACAGGGACTACGGATTAAGCGAAGATTGCCTAAGGACGAGGTGACGATGCGCGTGGGAAATGGTTCCAAAGTCGATGTGATCGCCGTCGGCACGCTACCTCTACATCTACCTTCGGGATAAGTTTTAGACCTAAATAATTGTTATTTGGTGCCAGCGTTGAGCATGAACATTATATCTGGATCTTCTTTGATGCGAGACAGTTATTCATTTAAATCAGAGAATAATGCTTGTTCTATTTATATGAATAATATCTTTTATGGTCATGCACCCTTGACGAGTGGTCTATTTTTACTAAATCTTGATAGTAGTGACACACATGTTCATAGTATTGAAGCCAAAGGATGCAGAGTTGATAATGATAGTGCAACTTATTTGTGGCACTACCGTTTAGGTCATATTGGTGTAAAGCGCATGAAGAAACTCCATTCTAATGGACTTCTGGAATCACTTGATTATAAATCACTTGGTACTTGCGAACCATGCCTCATGGGCAAGATGACTAAAACTCTGTTCTCCAGAACAATGGAGCGAGCAACAGAGTTATTGGAAATCATACATACTAATGTATGTGGTCCAATGAACACTGAGGCTCTGCTACCTCTTGAGAATGCGTTGGTTTTCCCTTGAAGAGGAAAGGGTGATGCAGCAAAGTAGCGTAAGTATTTCTTTCAGTTTTTGAGAACCAAGGTATCAATCCAGTAGGAGACTACACGCAAGTCCCTCGTACCTGCACAAACAAACAAGAACCTCGCAACCAACACGATAAAGTGGTTGTCAATCCCTTCACGGTCACTTATGAAAGTGAGATCTGATAGAGATAATAAGATAAATATTTTTGGTATTTTGTTGTATAGATTGGAAAATAAAGATTGCAAAATAAACGGTAACAGAAATAGCTTGTAGATAGGAAAATAATATAACGGAGAATAGACCCGGGGGCATAGGTTTCACTAGTGGCTTCTCTCAAGATAGCAAATTCTACGGTGGGTGAACAAATTACTGTCGAGTAATTGATAGAAAAGCGCATAGTTATGAGAATATCTAGGCATGATCACGTATATAGGCATCACGTTCGCGATAAGTAGACCAAAATGATTCTGCATCTACAACTATTACTCCATACATCGACCGCTATCCAGCATGCATCTAGAGTATTAAGTTCATAAGAACAGAGTAACACATTAGGCAAGATGACATGATGTAGAGGGATAAACTCAAGCAATATGATATAAACCCCATCTTTTTATCCTCGATGGCAACAATACAATACGTGCCTTGCTACCCCTGTTGTCACTGGGAAAGGACACCGCAAGATTGAACCCAAAGCTAAGCACTTCTCCCATTGCAAGAAAGATCAATCTAGTAGGCCAAACCAAACTGATAATTCGAAGAGACTTGCAAAGATATTAAATCATGCATAAAAGAATTCAGAGAAGAATCAAATATTGTTCATAGATAATCTTGATCATAAACCCACAATTCGTCGGATCTTGAGAAACACACCGCAAAAAGAATTACATCAAATAGATCGCCAAGAGAATCGAGGAGAACTTTGTATTGAGATCCAAAGAGAGAGAGGAAGCCATCTAGCTAATAACTATGGACCCGAAGGTCTGAGGTAAACTACTCACACATCACCGGAGAGGCTATGGTGTTGATGTAGAAGCCCTCCGTGATCGATTCACCCTCCGGCGGAGGGCCGGAAAAGGCCCCAAGATGGGATCTCACGGGTACAGAAGGTTGCGGCGGTGGAAATAGGATTTCGTGGTGCTGCTGGATGTTTTCGGGGTATATGGGTATATATAGGAGGAAGAAGTACATCGGTGGAGCAGCGAGGGGCCCACGAGGGTGGGGGGCGCGCCTGGCCCCACTGGGCGCGCCCTCCTGCCTCGTGGCCTCCTCGCTTCTTTCTTGACGTCCACTCCAAGTCTCTTTGGATCTCAATAGGTAGGTATGGTGGCGGTTTTGAGGAAGGTATATGGTGGGTTTATGGTACCGGCGAAAGTTGCACGGTACTAGAGAGGCTAGCAATGGTGGAAGGGTGAGAGTGCGTATAATCCATGGACTCAACATTAGTCATAAAGAACTCACATACTTATTGCAAAAATCTATTAGTTATCGAAACAAAGTACTACGCGCATGCTCCTAGAGGGATAGATTGGTAGGAAAAGACCATCGCTCGTCCCCGACCGCCACTCATAAGGAAGACAATAAATAAATAAATCATGCTCCGACTTCATCACATAACGGTTCACCATACGTGTGTTGGAAATATGCCCTAGAGGCAATAATAAAAGCATTATTATTATATTTCCTTGTTCATGATAATTGTCTTTAATCATGCTATAATTGTGTTATCCGGAAATCGTAATACATGTGTGAATAATAGACACCAACATGTCCCTAGTAAGCCTCTAGTTGACTAGCTCGTTGATCAATAGATAGTCATGGTTTCCTGACTATGGACATTGGATGTCATTGATAATGAGATCACATCATTAGGACAATGATGTGATGGACAAGACCCAATCCTAAACATAGCATAAGATCGTATAGTTCGTTTGCTAGAGTTTTCCATTGTCAAGTATCTTTTCCTTAGACCATGAGATCGTGTAACTCCCGGATACCGTAGGAGTGCTTTGGGTGTACCAAACGTCACAACGTAACTGGGTGACTATAAAGGTATACTACGGGTATCTCCGAAAGTGTCTGTTGGGTTGACACGGATCGAGACTGGGATTTGTCACTCTGTATGATGGAGAGGTATCACTGGGCCCACTCGGTAATGCATCATCATAATGAGCTCAATGTGACCAAGTGTCTGGTCACGGGATCATGCATTACGGTACGAGTAAAGTGACTTGCCGGTAACGAGATTGAATGAGGTATTGGGATACCGACGATCGAATCTCGGGCAAGTAACATACCGATTGACAAAGGGAATTGTATACGGGGTTGCTTGAATCCTCGACATCGTGGTTCATCCGATGAGATCATCGAGGAGCATGTGGGAGACAACATGGGTATCCAGATCCCGCTGTTGGTTATTGACCGGAGAGTCGTCTCGGTCATGTCTACATGTCTCCCGAACCCGTAGGGTCTACACACTTAAGGTTCGGTGACGCTAGGGTTGTAGGGATATGTATATGCAGTAACCCGAATGTTGTTCGGAGTCCCGGATGAGATCCCGGATGTCATGAGGAGTTCCGGAATGGTCCAGAGGTAAAGAATTATATATAGGAAGTGGTATTTCGGGCATCGGGACAAGTTTTGGGGTCACCGGTATTGTACCGGGACCACCGGAAGGGTCCCGGGGGTCCACCGGGTGGGGCCATCTGCCCCGGGGGGCCACATGGGCTGTAGGGGGTGTGCCTTGGCCTACATGGGCCAAGGGCACCAGCCCCAAGAGGCCCATGCACCTAGGGTTCAAGAAGGGAAGAGTCCCAAAGGGGGAAGGCACCCCCTAGGTGCCTTGGGGGGGGGAGGGATTCCTCCCTTGGCCGCCCCCCTAGGAGATTGGATCTCCTAGGGCCGGCGCCCCCCCTAGGCTCCCTATATATAGTGGGGGAAGGAGGGCCTCTCATACCACGCCTTTGGTGCCTCCCTCTCCCTCTCCAACACATCCTCCTCCTCCATAGTGCTTGGCGAAGCCCTGCCGGAGTACTGCAGCTCCACCACCACCACGCCGTCGTGCTGCTGTTGGAGCCTTCTTCCTCAACCTCTCCTTCCCCCTTGCTGGATCAAGAAGAAGGAGACGTTACGCTGACCATACGTGTGTTGAACGCGGAGGTGCCGTCCGTTCGGCGCTAGGATCTCCGGTGATTTGGATCACGTCGAGTACGCCTTCCTCGTCCCCGTTCTTTGAACGCTTCCGCACGTGATCTACAAAGGTATGTAGATGCAATCCAATCACTCGTTGCTAGATGAACTCCTAGATGGATCTTGGTGAAACCGTAGGAAAATTTTTGTTTTCTGCAACGTTCCCCAACAGTGGCATCATGAGCTAGGTCTATGCGTAGTTCTCTTGCACGAGTAGAACACAATTTGTTGTGGGCGTTGATGTTGTCAACTTTCTTGCCGCTACTAGTCTTATCTTGCTTCAACGGTATTGTGGGATGAAGCGGCCCGGACCAACCTTACACGTACGCTTACGTGAGACCGGTTCCACCGACTAACATGCACAAGTTGCATAAGGTGGCTGGCGGGTGTCTGTCTCTCCCACTTTAGTTGGAGCGGATTTGATGAAAAGGGTCCTTATGAAGGGTAAATAGAAGTTGACAAATCACGTTGTGGCTTTCACGTAGGTAAGAAAACGTTCTTGCTAGAACCCTACTTCAGCCACGTAAAACATGCAACAACAATTAGAGGACGTCTAACTTGTTTTTGCAGCAAGTGCTTTGTGATATGATATGGCCAAAGTTGTGATGAATGATGAATGATATATATGTGATGTATGAGATGTTCATGCTATTGTAATAGGAATCACGACTTGCATGTCGATGAGTATGACAACCGGCAGGAGCCATAGGAGTTGTCTTTATTTTTTTGTATGACCTGCATGTCATTGAGAAACGTCATGTAAATTACTTTACTTTATTGCTAAACGCGTTAGCCATAGTAGTAGAAGTAATAGTTGGCGAGCAACTTCATGGAGACACGATGATGGAGATCATGATGATGGAGATCATGGTGTCATGCCGGTGACAAGATGATCATGGAGCCCCAAGATGGAGATCAAAGGAGCTATGTGATATTGGCCATATCATGTCACTATTATTGTTTGATTGCATATGATGTTTATCATGTTTTTGCATCTTGTTTACTTAGAACGACGGTAGTAAATAAGATGATCCCTCATAATAATTTCAAGAAAGTGTTCCCCCTAACTGTGCACCGTTGCGACAGTTTGTTGTTTCGAAGCACCACGTGATGATCGGGTGTTAGATTCCAACGTTCACATACAACGGGTGTAAGACAGATTTACACATGCAAACACTTAGGTTGACTTGACGAGCCTAGCATGTATAGACATGGCCTCAGAACACAGAAGGCCGAAAGGTCGAGCATGAGTCGTATAGAAGATACGATCAACATGAAGATGTTCACCGATGTTGACTAGTCCGTCTCACGTGATGATCGGACACGGCCTAGTTAACTCGGATCATGTTATACTTAGATTACAGGAGGGATGTTTATCTAAGTGGGAGTTCATTGAATAATTTGATTAAATGAAATTAATTATCATGAACTTAGTCTAAAATTTTACAATATGTCTTGTAGATCAAATGGCCAACGTAGTCCTCAACTTCAACGCGTTCCTAGAGAAAACCAAGCTGAAAGACGATGGCAGCAACTACACGGACTGGGTCCGGAACCTGAGGATCATCCTCATAGCTGCCAAGAAAGATTATGTCCTACAAGCACCGCTGGGTGACGCACCTGTTCTCCCTGCAGAACAAGACGTTATGAACGCTTGGCAGGCACGTACCGATGACTACTCCCTCGTTCAGTGCGGCATGCTTTACAGCTTAGAGCCGGGGCTCCAAAAGCGTTTTGAGAGACACGGAGCATATGAGATGTTCGAAGAGCTGAAAATGGTTTTCCAAGCTCATGCCCGGGTCGAGAGATATCAAGTCTCCGACAAGTTCTTCAGCTGTAAGATGGAGGAAAATAGTTCTGTCAGTGAGCACATACTCACTATGTCTGGGTTGCATAACCGCTTGACTCAGCTGGGAGTTAATCTCCCGGATGACGCGGTCATTGACAGAATCCTTCAGTCGCTTCCACCGAGCTACAAGAGCTTTGTGATGAACTTCAACATGCAGGGATGGAAAAGACCATTCCTGAAGTGTTTGCAATGCTGAAATCAGCAGAGGTAGAAGTCAAAAAGGAACATCAAGTGTTGATGGTGAATAAAACCACTAAGTTCAAAAAGGGCAAGGGTAAGAAGAACTTCAAGAAGGACGGCAAGGGAGTTGCCGCGCCCGGCAAGCAAGCTGCCGGGAAGAAGCCAAAGAATGGACCCAAGCCCGAGACTGAGTGCTTTTATTGCAAGGAAAGTGGTCACTGGAAGCGGAACTGCCCCAAATACTTAGCGGACAAGAAGGCCGGCAAAACGAAAGGTATATGTGATATACATGTAATTGATGTGTACCTTACCAGTACTCGTAGTAGCTCCTGGGTATTTGATACCGGTGCAGTTGCTCACATTTGTAACTCAAAATAGGAGCTGCGGAATAAGCGGAGACTGGCGAAGGACGAGGTGACGATGCGTGTCGGGAATGGTTCCAAGGTCAATGTGATCGCCGTCGGCACGCTACCTCTACATTTACCTTCGGGATTAGCTTTAAACCTTAATAATTGTTATTTAGTGCCAGCTTTGAGCATGAACATTGTATCAGGATCTCGTTTAATTCGAGATGGCTACTCATTTAAATCCGAGAATAATGGTTGTTCTATTTATATGAGAGATATGTTTTATGGTCATGCTCCGATGGTAAATGGTTTATTCTTAATGAATCTCGAGCGTAATGCTACACATGTTCATAGTGTGAGTACCAAAAGATGTAAGATTGATAATGATAGTCCCACATACTTGTGGCACTGCCGCCTTGGTCACATAGGTGTCAAACGCATGAAGAAGCTCCATGCTGATGGACTTTTAGAGTCTCTTGATTACGAATCATTTGACACGTGCGAACCATGCCTCATGGGTAAAATGACCAAGACTCCGTTCTTAGGAACAATGGAGCGAGCAACCAACTTATTGGAAATCACACATACTGATGTGTGCGGTCCAATGAGTGTTGAGGCTCGCGGTGGCTATCGTTATGTTCTCACCCTCACTGATGACTTGAGTAGATATGGGTATGTCTACTTAATGAAACACAAGTCTGAAACCTTTGAAAAGTTCAAGGAATTTCAGAGTGAGGTTGAGAATCAACGTGACAGGAAAATCAAGTTCCTGCGATCAGATCGTGGAGGAGAATACTTGAGTCATGAGTTTGGCACACACTTAAGAAAATGTGGAATAGTTTCACAGCTCACGCCGCCTGGAACACCTCAGCGTAATGGTGTGTCCGAACGTCGTAATCGCACTCTATTAGATATGGTGCGATCTATGATGTCTCTTCCCGATTTACCGCTATCTTTTTGGGGCTATGCTTTAGAGACTGCCGCATTCACTTTAAATAGGGCTCCGTCGAAATCCGTTGAGACGACACCGTATGAATTATGGTTTGGGAAGAAACCTAAGCTGTCGTTTCTGAAAGTTTGGGGATGCGATGCTTATGTCAAGAAACTTCAACCTGAAAAGCGTGAACCCAAGTCGGAAAAATGCGTCTTCATAGGATACCCTAAAGAAACTATTGGGTATACCTTCTACCTCAGATCCGAAGGCAAGATCTTTGTTGCCAAGAATGGATCCTTTCTAGAGAAGGAGTTTCTCTCGAAAGAAGTAAGTGGGAGGAAAGTAGAACTTGATGAAGTATTACCTCTTGAACCGGAAAATGGCGCAACTCAAGAAAATGTTCCTGAGGTGCCTGCACCGACTAGAGAGGAAGTTAATGATGATGATCAGGATACTTCTGATCAAGCTCCTACTGAAATTCATAGGTCCACAAGGACACGTTCCGCACCAGATTGGTACGGCAACCCTGTCTTGGAAATCATGTTGTTAGACAACGGTGAACCTTCGAACTATGAAGAAGCGATGGCGGGCCCGGATTCCGACAAATGGCTGGAAGCCATGAAATCCGAGATAGGATCCATGTATGAAAACGAAGTATGGACTTTGACTGACTTGCCCATAGAGCGGCGAGCCATATAAAATAAATGGATCTTTAAGAAGAAGACAGACGCGGATGGTAATGTGACCATCTATAAAGCTCGGCTTGTCGCTAAGGGTTATCGACAAGTTCAAGGGGTTGACTATGATGAGACTTTCTCACTGGTAGCGAAGCTGAAGTCCGTCCGAATCATGTTAGCGATTGCCGCATTCTATGATTATGAAATATGGCAAATGGACGTCAAAACGGCATTCCTTAATGGTTTCCTTAAGGAAGAATTGTATATGATGCAGCCGGAAGGTTTTGTCGATCCTAAGAATGCTGACAAGGTGTGCAAGCTCCAACGCTCAATTTATGGGCTGGTGCAAGCATCTAGGAGTTGGAACATTCGCTTTGATGAGATGATCAAAGCGTTTGGGTTTACGCAGACTTATGGAGAAGCCTGTGTTTACAAGAAAGTGAGTGGGAGCTCTGTAGCATTTCTCATATTATATGTAGATGACATACTTTTGATGGGAAATGATATAGAACTCTTGGACAACATTAAGGCCTACTTAAATAAGAGTTTTTCAATGAAGGACCTTAGAGAAGCTGCTTATATATTAGGCATCAAGATCTATAGAGATAGATCAAGACGCCTCATAGGTCTTTCACAAAGCACATACCTTGACAAGATATTGAAGAAGTTCAATATGGATCAGTCTAAGAAGGGGTTCTTGCCTATATTGCAAGGTGTGAAATTGAGCTCAGCTCAATGTCCGACCACGGCAGAAGATATAGAAGAGATGAGTGTCATCCCCTATGCCTCAGCCATAGGTTCTATTATGTATGCCATGCTGTGTACCAGACCTGATGTAAACCTTGCCGTAAGTTCGGTAGGAAGGTACCAAAGTAATCCCGGCAAGGAACACTGGACAGCGGTCAAGAATATCCTGAAGTACCTGAAAAGGACTAAGGAAATGTTTCTCGTTTATGGAGGTGACGAAGAGCTCGTCGTAAAGGGTTACGTCGACGCTAGCTTCGACACAGATCTGGATGACTCTAAGTCACAAACCTGATACGTGTATATTTTGAATGGTGGGGCAGTAAGCTGGTGCAGTTGCAAGCAGAGCGTCGTGGCGGGATCTACATGTGAAGCAGAGTACATGGCAGCCTCGGAGGCAGCGCATGAAGCAATTTGGGTGAAGGAGTTCATCACCGACCTAGGAGTCATACCCAATGCGTCGGGGCCGATCAAGCTCTTCTGTGACAACACTGGAGCTATTGCACTTGCCAAGGAGCCCAGGTTTCACAAGAAGACGAGGCAC
This sequence comes from Triticum urartu, assembly GCF_056163025.1. NCBI lineage: Eukaryota > Viridiplantae > Streptophyta > Magnoliopsida > Poales > Poaceae > Triticum > Triticum urartu. Next base: position 651,179,049 of record NC_141877.1, on the reverse strand, counting down.
ATCAAGCGTCGCTTCAACTCCATTTGTGAAAATGTTCAAGATGGAGACATAGATATTTGTAAAGTACACACGGACCTGAATGTAGCAGATCCGTTGACTAAACCTCTCCCTAGAGCAAAACATGATCAACACCAGAATTCCATGGGTGTTCGATTCATCACAATGTAACTAGATTGTTGACTCTAGTGCAAGTGGGAGACTGTTGGAAATATGCCCTAGAGGCAATAATAAAAGCATTATTATTATATTTCCTTGTTCATGATAATTGTCTTTAATCATGCTATAATTGTGTTATCCGGAAATCGTAATACATGTGTGAATAATAGACACCAACATGTCCCTAGTAAGCCTCTAGTTGACTAGCTCGTTGATCAACAGATAGTCATGGTTTCCTGACTATGGACATTGGATGTCATTGATAACGAGATCACATCATTAGGACAATGATGTGATGGACAAGACCCAATCCTAAACATAGCATAAGATCGTATAGTTCGTTTGCTAGAGTTTTCCATTGTCAAGTATCTTTTCCTTAGACCATGAGATCGTGTAACTCCCGGATACCGTAGGAGTGCTTTGGGTGTACCAAACGTCACAACGTAACTGGGTGACTATAAAGGTATACTACGAGTATCTCCGAAAGTGTCTGTTGGGTTGACACGGATCGAGACTGGGATTTGTCACTCTGTATGATGGAGAGGTATCACTGGGCCCACTCGGTAATGCATCATCATAATGAGCTCAATGTGACCAAGTGTCTGGTCACGGGATCATGCATTACGGTATGAGTAAAGTGACTTGCCGGTAACGAGATTGAATGAGGTATTGGGATACCGACGATTGAATCTCGGGCAAGTAACATACCGATTGACAAAGGGAATTGTATACGGGGTTGCTTGAATCCTCGACATTGTGGTTCATCCGATGAGATCATCGAGGAGCATGTGGGAGCCAACATGGGTATCCAAATCCCGCTATTGGTTATTGACCGGAGAGTCGTCTCGGTCATGTCTACATGTCTCCCGAACCCGTAGGGTCTACACACTTAAGGTTCGGTGACGCTAGGGTTGTAGGGATATGTATATTGTCACACCCTAGCTAGTCCATGCATTAGAGTGTGCATCATGTTTACTTTTTATCAGAAACTTGAAATGGGGAAGGCAGAACCCCCAGCACCCCTCTTGAAATCAACTAGGGTTTACTAAAAATAATTTCAATGAACCTGAAATGCCCTTCTAAAATGTTCACCCTCTTTGTCTTAGGTTAGAACCTCTGGCAAAATTGGTGCACAATTTTCTAGGTCAACAGAAGGTCATTGAATTAAATCATAAGTATTTGAATTTGGGCATTTAGATTCTATAAAATAACTTAATTGCTCAAATAATTCTGGGAGTAAATGTTTCCTGTTGGAAATAATCTAAACAGAGGCCACATTTATTTTCAGGATTTTTGGAAATGTTTTAGTATTTTAAATAAAGCTAAACAGTTGCAGTTTAATAGAAAACAGAAACTAAATCAAAAAAAGGAGAAAGAAGCCCACCTGGGCCTTACCTGGCTCGGCCCAGCCTACTGGCTCGGCCAGTCACTCCCTACCTCGCGCCAGGAGGCAGGGGCGCATGCTCGCCGCGCGCCGGCCACCTCCTGCTTCTGCCGACGCCGGGAGACGCCCAGAGGACGCCACGCGACCCCCACGTCTCCCTCTCATCCTCTCGCACTCTCCCCCTCATCTCTCTCACTCTCCCCCACGACGGCCGAGCACGTCCCTCGCCGCCGATCGCCGTAGTTGCCACTACAGCCACTCCCTCGCCCCTCCGACGAGCCCATTAGCTCCGCCACGACTCCCTCGTCCTCCCCACCGAGCCACGCTTTGCCGGAAGCCCTGCTTCGCCGCCTTCGCCCTCGTCTTCAACCTCGGGCACCCGAGCCATCTCCGGTCGATTCACCGCCGCCAGGACCTCCCCGAGCTCGCTGACCCCCTCTCGGACTCCGCTGTGAGCTCCTCTTCCTTTCCCCCTAGCCCCCGTGCTCTTTTGGCCCCTGTAGCCGCCGTTTCCACCGCACCCGAGAGCTCCTCGCCGCCGGCCATGTTGCCGTCGTGGCTACGGCCGTGCAAGCACGCGTCCGAGCGCCTCACCGTGCTCAGCGCAGCACCAGGAACCCGTAGCCACCACCAGTTCTTCCTCCCGTGCACCGTAGCCTCGAAACCGTCCTCACCCGACTCCGGCGACCGCCAAGCTCGTCGCCGGCGACATTTCCGGCCACCCCGAGCCCAACTACCACCACCAAACGCTGCGGCTCGTTCCCAGCTATCCGTAGATAGTCTCTGCCGTCGATTTGGTCGCCTGAGGGCGTTTTCCGAAGCCCTCCGCCGTCTCGGCCTCGCCGGCGACTCAACGCCGGCGGGATTAGCCCTGTTGACCGGCGGATTTGACCACTGACGTGGACTGGGTGGGCCCAGTTGACTCCCCTGAGTCAATGACAAGTGGGCCCCCCCTCTGCTAATTATCCAGATTAGTTTCTAACTAAAAATTAGTTAGTTTAATTAGTATAGTCACTGACTAGTGGGCCTTGCCCAGTAATTAGGCTAACTAAACGTAGTTAGTGCACTAAGAGGCTGACAGCAGGGGCCCACCAGTTAGGTTTGACCTGGGCTGGCGCCTTTGACCTGCTGAGGTCAGCATGACGCAATGCTGACGCAGTAATGCATTTTCTGGATTTATTTTTATACAGGAAATTCCAGAAAATAGTTCAAACTTCAAAAATTCATAGAAATTCAACCATAGCTCCAAATGAGATAAATTATATATGAAAAATTATCAGAAAAATTCAATCTATCCATCTGTAATGGTTTCATGCATGACAAAACAAGTTTACCTTGCTGTTTAGGCAGAATAAGGAAATGCACTATATATGCCATGTTTAATGAGCTAATATTTGAATCTTTGGTTCAAATGAGTTCATCCCTTTCTATTTTAGCTTGCATTAGGCCAAGACACACTCATATTGCCATGTCATAGCATGCATCATATTGTTGCATATCGTCATGTGTTGATTGTGTTCTGATGTGTTCTTCGTGGTAGGTTCTGCCTCCGAGGATATTCACGAGTATCCAACTGAAGGGCAGTATCCCGTTACCACTCCATCAGGCAAGCAACCATTGATCATTCCGATACAAACCCATGTTCTCGCTTCTGCTCTTGTTTACTGCATTAAGACAACGCGATTCAAACTGCTGTGTGCTACGGTAGTTGAACCCTTATCCTCTGCATGACCTGTCATTGCCACAGTAACTAGATGAAACCCACTAGCATGTGTAGGAGTTGTTTGAGACATGTTTTGTGATTTCCTACCTTGCTATGCCTGCTATGCTTAGAGTTGTGTCAGGTCTGGTTCATCTGGGTGATGGGCTAGAGTGAAATGCTTGTGCCGGTAATGTGAGGGATGTGTTGAACATGTTTTGGTAAAGGTATCGATGAGAGGCCATGTAGGAGCATGGTGGGTTGTTTCATTGAGGCCGTCCTTAAGAACTGAGATCTGTATACGTGATTTAAGATTCAGCTACTACCACACATTGGGCCCGAAACCAATGGACCCTCTCGGCTTCTTAATCACCCTAGTACTCTGTCCAGGAGTTGCAAATAGTTTCTGGTGTTTGTAGGTTATGTGTTGGCGGCTGTGCGTAGCGCTGACCCTAGGGGTGGGCTATGTTGCGGTAGATACACCGTGGCCGGGTATGCAGGGCGCCCGTTTGGCGTCTCGGGACCCTGTTCACATCGTTCGGGGCCGTATGTGGAAACCTCGGCCGGACTCCCTGCGGATGGAACCTGGATAGGCGATAAACCTGGACTAGAGACTTAAGTGTTTAGGTAGGCCGTGGCCGACACCCTCGCTGGGCTTCCGCTTGAAGGTTGCCGAGTACATGTCGTGTAAACGGCGGTAAGTGGTGGAAGCGTGTCTGACGAAGTACACCCCTGCAGGGTATAAAACTATTCGAATAGCCGCGTCCGCGGTAAAGGACTACTTGGTTGCATATACAGTTCATAGACAAGTTAATGGATACTACTAAAAGACTCAAGATAAGTGTGAGTACCGAGGATGGCCCCCTCGTAGGATGACGAGGGAGGATCCCCGGTGGAGTATTGTGTTGGTGAGTAGTGGACTCGTGTGCGAAAACTATTTTACTGGTGAAGTTCCGTAGGATAGCTTAGCCAAGAGTCAAAGCTGGCTTGCTGCATCAACCCCACCACCTTCTTGAGAATAAGCATGTATAGTAGGTTCTGATGTAAGACTTGCTGAGTACCTTTGTACTCATGTTTGCTTAATTATTGTTTCCAGACGACAACACTGCCCCCTCCGATGGGTTTTATGTAGACCTTGACGTCGACGAGTGACTAGCCACCCAGGTGGTGATCCCGGCCATGGAGGGCCCTATGTAGATAGACAGGCTTCTAGAAGCCTTCTTTCTTTTTAGAGTCTGTACTCAGACTAGTTGCTTCCGCATGTGCATGTATGATTGTATGACTTGAGTGTCGGGTCATGTGACCCCTATCTGTATGACATGTTATGTATGGCTCTCTGGAGCCCTTTAAATAAAGTACTTGAGTTGTAGAGTTTTGTTGTGATGCCATGTTGTATGTACTCATATCGAGCATATTGTGTGTATGATTGAAATGCTTGGTATGAGTGGGATCCGACAATCTAGTTGTTTATCCTTGGCAGCCTTTCATATAGGGAAATGTAGTCTAGTGTTCCTCGGGACATAGTAGTCCGCTACAGCCCGGTTCACCGGAGTCCTGCTAGCCCAGCACTACTGTTCAGGACACTTGACTGGCCGGCATGTGTTTCACTTCGTTCCAATGTCTGTCCCTTCGGGGAAATGTCACGCGGTGACTTCCGGAGTCCTGCCTAGCCTGCTACAGCCCGGGATCCCCGGAGTCTTGTTAGCCCAGTGCTACAGCCCGAAATCACTCGTTGATGACCGACATGCTCGATGTGATTCATGTATGCCTGTCTCCATAGGTTTGTGCCGCTTTGGGTTCACGACTAGCTATGTCGGCCTGGGTTCTCTGTCATATGGATGCTAGTGAAACTATCATATACGTGAGCCAAAAGGCGCAAACGGTCCCGGCCATGGTAAGGCGACACCCGTGGGATACCGTGCGTGAGGCCGCAAAGTGATATGAGGTGTTACCGGCTAGATCGATGTGACTTGGAATCGGGGTCCTGACATATATGCAGTAACCCGAATGTTGTTCGGAGTCCCAGATGAGATCCCGGACGTCACGAGGAGTTCCGGAATGGTCCGGAGGTAAAGAATTATATATAGGAAGTGCTATTTCGGGCATCGGGACAAGTTTCGGGGTCACCGGTATTGTACCGGGACCACCGGAAGGGTCCCGGGGGTCCACCGGGTGGGGCCACCTGCCCCGGGGGGCCACATGGGCTGTAGGGGGTGCGCCTTGGCCTACATGGGCCAAGGGCACCAGCCCCAAGAGGCCCATGCGCCTAGGGTTCAAGAAGGGAAGAGTCCCAAAGGGGGAAGGCACCCCCTAGGTGCCTTGGGGGGGAGGGATTCCTCCCTTGGCCGCCCCCCCTAGGAGATTGGATCTCCTAGGGCCGGCGCCCCCCTAGGCTCCCTATATATAGTGGGGGAAGGAGGGCCTCTCATACCACGCCTTTGGTGCCTCCCTCTCCCTCTCCAACACATCCTCCTCCATAGTGCTTGGCGAAGCCCTGCCGGAGTACTGCAGCTCCACCACCACCACGCCGTCGTGCTGCTGTTGGAGCCTTCTTCCTCAACCTCTCCTTCCCCCTTGCTGGATCAAGAAGAAGGAGACGTTACGCTGACCGTACGTGTGTTGAACGCGGAGGTGCCGTCCGTTCGGCGCTAGGATCTCCGATGATTTGGATCACGTCGAGTACGCCTTCCTCGTCCCCGTTCTTTGAACGCTTCCGCACGTGATCTACAAAGGTATGTAGATGCAATCCAATCACTCGTTGCTAGATGAACTCCTAGATGGATCTTGGTGAAACCGTAGGAAAATTTTTGTTTTCTGCAACGTTCCCCAACAATGTGCATGCTACGGGAATCACAAACTTTAGAACAAGTATTTATCAAATTCACAACTACTAAACTAGCTTGACTCTAATATCACCATCTTCATATCTCAAAACAATCATCAAGTATCAAACTTCTCATAGTATTCAATGCACTTTTTATGAAAGTTTTTATTATACCCGTCTTGGATGCCTATCATATTAGGGCTAATTTTATAGCCAAAGAAAAATATCATGCTGTTCTAAAAGACTCTCAAAATAATATAAGTGAAGCATGAGAGATCAATAATTTCTATAAAATAAAACCACCACCGTGCTCTTAAAGATATAAGTGAAGCACTAGAGCAAACTTTTCTAGCTCAAAAGATATAAGTGAAGCACATAGAGTATTCTAATAAATTCCGATTCATGTGTGTCTCTCCAAAAGGTGTGTACAGAAAGGATGATTGTGTAAAACTAATAAGCAAAGACTCAAATCATACAAGACACTCCAAGAAAAACACATATCATGTGGTGAATAAAAATATAGCCTCAAGTAAAGTTACCGATGGACGAAAACGAAGGAGGGGATGCCTTCCGGGGCATCCCCAAGCTTAAGCTTTTGGTCGTCCTTGAATTTTACCTTGGGGTGCCTTGGGCATCCCCAAGCTTAGGCTCTTGCCACTCCTTATTCCAAAATCCATCAAATCTTTACCCAAAACTTGAAAACTTCACAACACAAAACTCAACAGAAAATCTCAAGAGTTCCGTTAGTATAAGAAAACAAACCACCACTTCAAGGTACTGTAATGAACTCATTATTTATTTATATTGGTGTTAAACCTACATAGATTCATACCCCTCCCCCCCCGATAGTATAAGAAAATCTCAAGAGTTCCGTTAGTATAAGAAAACTCAACTTCTCTATGGTTCATACCCCCCCCCCCGATACTAGCCATAGATTCATCAAAATAAGCAAACAACACACGAAAAACAGAATCTGTCAAAAACAGAACAGTATGTAGTAATATGTAGGTTTCGAATACTTCTGTAACCCCTAAAATTCTTAAATAAATTGGTGGAGGTGAGGAATTTTTCTATTAATAATCTGAAAAAATAATCAACCTAATCTCACTCTCCAGTAAAAAATGGCAGCAAATCTCGTGAGCACTAAAGTTTCTGTTTTTTACAGCAAGATCGCAAAGACTTCCCCCAAGTCTTCCCAAAGGTTCTACTTGGCAGAAACACTAATTAAAAAAATAAAACCACATCTAAACAGAAGCTAGATGAATTATTTATTACTAAACAGGAACAAAGAGCAAGAAACAAAAATAAAATTGGGTTGCCTCCCAACAAGCGCTATCGTTTAACGCCCCTAGCTAGGCATAAAAGCAAGAATAGTCTACGTATTGTCATCTTTGGTATGCAATCCGTAAGTGGCCCTCATAATAGATTCATAAGGTAATTTAATTTTATTTCTAGGAAAGTTTTCCAAGCCTTTCCTTAACGGAAATTGGAATCTAATATTTCCTTCTTTCATATCAATAATTGCAGCAATCGTTGTAAGGAAAGGTCTACCAAGAATAATAGGACATGTAGGATTGCAATCTATATCAAGAACAATGAAATCTACAGGCACATAATTCCTATTTGCAACAATAATAACATCATTAATCCTTCCCATAGGTTACTTAATAGTGGAATCCGTAAGATGAAAATTTAAAGAACAATCATCAAATTCACGGAAACTTAACGCATCACACAAAGTTTTTGGAATCGTGGAAAGACTACCACCCAAATCACATAAAGCATAGCATTCATGATCTTTAATTTTAATTTTAATAGTAGGTTCCCACTCATCATAAAGTTTTCTAGGGATAGAAACTTCTAACTCAAGCTTTTCTTCATAAGATTGCATTAAAGCATCAACGATGTGTTTGGTAAAAGCTTTATTTTGACTATAAGCATGAGGAGAATTTAGCACGGATTGCAACAAGGAAATACAATCTATCAAAGAGTAATTATCATAATTAAATTCCTTGAAATCCAAAATAGTGGGTTCATTGATATGTAAAGTTTTGACCTCTTTAATCCCACTTTTACCAATTTTTGCATCAAGATCTGAAAACTCCGAATCATTGGGACGCCTTTTAGCTAAAGTTGACTCATCTCCAGTCCCATCATTATCAAGATTGATATTGCAAAACAAAGATTTAATAGGAGACACATCAATCACTGTTAGATCTTCATCCTTATTATCGTGAAAACTAGAAGAACACGCTTTTATAAAGCAATCTTTTTTAGCATGCATCCTAGAGGTTCTTTCTTTGCACTCATCAATGGAAATTCTCATGGCTTTGAGAGACTCATTTATATCATGCTTAGGTGGAATAGATCTAAGTTTCAAAGAATCAACATCAAGAGAAATTATATCCACATTCCTAGCCAACTCATCAATCTTAGGCAATTTTTCTTCAAGCAAAGCATTGAAATTCTTTTGCGAAATCATAAATTCTTTAACACTAGTCTCAAAATCAGAGCGCATCTTATTAAAATTTACATAAGAGTTGTTGCAGGAATTACCATAATTATTAGAGGAATTACTAGGAAACGGCCTAGGATTAAAGTTTCCTCTATACGCGTTGTTACCAAAATTGTTCCTACCAACAAAATTCACAACCTCTCAACGATGCTAACATAGTTGGATCATAGGATTATCCCTCAAAGTGCAAGTAAGAATCACTCCCGAGTTCCTATTAGCGGAGAACAAAAGATAGGAATTGTTTGTAGGGTACGAAACTAACTCAAAGCTATTCTTTTCGTTCAATATATTCAAGAGTTCATACTAAAATAACGCAAAGCTATTTTTTCCGTTCGATCTATCCCAGAGTTCGTACTAAAATAACGCAATGCTATTTTTTCCGTTCGATCTATCCTAGAGTTCGTACTTGAATAACACCAAAGCATATTCATATTCATAATACTCAATCCGCACAAAGAACTACAAGGAGACCCCAAAGTTTCCATCGGAGAAAAGATAATAGAAACGTGCATCAACCCCTATGCATAGATTACCCCAAGATCACCGCGGGAATCCGCGAGTTGAATGCCATAACATATATCAAGTGAATCAATAAGATACCCCAATTGTCACCTCAAGTATTCATACCGCTAGACATATATCATGTGTTCTCATCTCTGAATATTCAATCCGACAAGACAAAACTTCGAAGGTTAAAGATTCAATTCATCACAACAAGAGTATAGAGGGGAGACACATCATATGATCCCACTATATTAACAAAGCCCATGATATAGATCATGAGAGAGAGAGATTAATCACATAGCTACTAGTACAAACCCTCAGCCCTGAGGGTGGACTACTCCCTCCTCATCGTGGTGGTCGCCGGGATGATGAAGATGGCCACCGAAGATGAATCCCCCATCCGTCAGGGTGCCGAAACGGGTCTAGATTGGTTTTCGGTGGCTACGGAGCCCTGCGGCAGCGGAACTTCTGATCTAGGTTAACCCCAAAGGGTTTCAGAATATTTGGGAATTTATAGTGCAAAGAGGGGTGATGTCTACTACACACCTTCTTATTGTAGATGTTGTTGGGCCTCCAAGTGCAGAGGTTTGTAGGACTATAGCAAATTTCCTTCAAGTGGATGACCTAAGGTTTATCAATCCATGGTAGGCGTAGGATGAAGATGGTCTCTCTCAGACAACCCTGCAACCAAATAGAAAAGAGTCTCTTGTGTCCCCAACACACCCAATACTATGGTAAATTGTATAGGTGCACTAGTTCGGCGAAGAGATGGTGATACAAGTGCAATATGGATGGTAGATATAGGTTTTTGTAATCTAAAAATATAAAAACAGCAAGGTAACTAATGATAAAAGTGAGCGAAAACGATATTGCAATGCGTTGAAACAAGGCCTAGGGTTCATACTTTCACTAGTGCAAGTTCTCTCAACAATAATAACATAATTGGATCATACAACTATCCCTCAACATGCAACAAAGAGTCACTAATAGAGGAGAAGAAATGAAGAGATTATTGTAGGGTACGAAACCACCTCAAAGTTATCCTTTCTGATCGATCTATTCAAAAGTCCGTAGTAAAATAACACGAAGCTATTCTTTTCGTTCGATCTATCCTAGAGTTCGTACTAGAATAACACCTTAAGACACAAATCAACCAAAACCCTAATGTCACCTAGATACTCCAATGTCACCTCAAGTATCCGTGGGTATGATTATACGATATGCATCACACGATCTCAGATTCATCTATTCAACCGACACAGAGAACTTCAAAGAGTGCCCCAAAGTTTCTACCGGAGAGTTAAGACGAAAACATGTGCCAACCCCTATGCATAAGTTCACGAGGTCATGGAACTCGCAAGTTGATCACCAAAACATACATCAAGTGGATCACGTGAATATCCCATTGTCACCACAGATAAGCACATGCAAGACATACATCAAGTGTTCTCAAATCCTTAAAGACTCAATCTGATAAGATAACTTCAAAGGGAAAACTCAATCCATTACAAGAGAGTAGAGGGGGAGAAACATCATAAGATCCAACTATAATCGCAAAGCTCGCGATACATGAAGATCGTGCCGAATCAAGAACACGAGAGAGGGATATCAAACACATAGCTACCGGTACATACCCTCAGCCCTGAGGGTGAACTACTCCCTCCTCATCATGGAGAGCGCCGGGATGATGAAGATGGCCGTCGGAGAGGGATTCCCCCCTCCGGTAGGGTGCCAGAACGGGTCTAGATTGGTTTTCGGTGGCTACGGAGGCTTGCGGCGGCGGAACTCCCGATCTAGGTTTCTTTTCGGGGGTTTATGTATTTATAGGAGTTTTTGGCGTCGGGAGCAAGTTAGGGGGTATCCGAGGCTCCCACGAGGTAGGGGGCGCACCCAGGGGGGTAGGGCATGCCCCCACCCTCGTGGGTGCCTCGGGACTCCTTTGGCCCCTCTCCAATGCTCTGTGGGCTTCTTCTGGTCCAAAAATAATCTCCATAAATTTTCAGGTCAATTGGGCTCCGTTTGATATTCCTTTTCCGCGATACTCAAAAACAAGGAAAAAACAGAAACTGGCATTGGACTCTAGGTTAATAGGTTAGAAACAAAAATCATATAAAATAGCATATAAATGCATATAAAACATCCTAGATGGATAATATAATAGCATGGAACAATAAAAAATTATAGATACGTTGGAGACGTATCAAGCATCCCAAAGCTTAATTCCTGCTCGTCCTCGAGTAGGTAAATGATAAAAACAGAATTTTTGATGTGGAATGCTAACTAACATAATTTTCAAAGTAATTATTTTTATTGCAGCATGAATGTTCTGATCCATAAGATTCAAAACAAAAGTTTAATATTGACATAAAAACAATAATACTTCAAGCATACTGATAAAGCAATCATGTCTTTTCAAAATAACATGGCCAAAGAAAGTTATCCCTACAAAATCATATAGTCTGGCTATGCTCTATCTTCATCACACAAAGTATTTAATCATGCACAACCCCAATGACAAGCCAAGAAATTTCTTCATACTTTGATGTTCTCAAACTTTTTCAACTTTCACGCAATACATGAGCGTGAGCCATGGACATAGCACTATAGGTGGAATGGAATGGCGGTTGTGGAGAAAAAAAAGGAGAAGATAGTCTCACATCAACTAGGCGTATCAACATGCTATGGAGATGCCCATCAATAGATATCAATGTGAGTGAGTAGGGATTGCCATGCAACGGATGCACTAGAGCTATAAGTGTATGAAAGCTCAAAAAGAAACTAAGTGGGTGTGCATCCAACTCGCTTGCTCAAGAAGACCTAGGGCATTTTGAGGAAGCCCATCATTGGAATATACAAGCCAGGTTCTATAATGAAAGACTCCCACTATTATATGAAAGTGACAACATAGGAGATACTTTGAAGCACAAGTGTGGTAAATGGATAGTAGCATTGCCCCTTCTCTCTTTTTCTCTCATTTTTTTGTTTTTTTGTTTTTTTGGCCTTCTCTTTTTTTATGGCCTCTTTTTTCTATTTTTTTATTTTTCGTCCGGAGTCTCATCCCGACTTGTGGGGGAATCATAGTCTCCATCATCCTTTCCTCACATGGGACAATGCTCTAATAATGATGGTCATCACACTTTTATTTACTTACAACTCAAGAATTACAACTGGATACTTAGAACAAAATATGACTCTATGTGAATGTCTCCGGTGATGTACCGGGATGTGCAATGACTCAAGAGTGACATGTATGAAAGAATTATGAAAGGTGGCTTTGCCACAAATATGATGTCAACTACATGATCATGCAAAGCAATATGACAATGATGAAGCATGTCATAATAAACGGAACGGTGGAAAGTTGCATGGCAATATATCTCGGAATGGCTATGGAAATGCCATAATAGGTAGGTATGGTGGCTGTCTTGAGGAAGGTAATGGTGGGTGTTATGGTACCGATGAAAGTTGCACGGCATAAAAGAGGCTAGCAATGGTGGAAGGGTGAGAGTGCGTATAATGCGTGGAGTCAACATTAGTCATAAAGAACTCACATACTTATTACAAAAATCTATTAGTTATCGAAGCAACGTACAACGCGCATGCTCCTAGGGGGATAGATTTGTAGGAAAAGACCATCGCTCGTCCCCGACCGCCACTCATAAGGAAGACAATCAAAAAATAAATCATGCTCCGACTTCATCACATAACGGTTCACCATACGTGCATGCTACGGGAATCACAAACTTTAACACAAGTATTTCTCAAATTCACAACTTCTCATTAGCATGACTCTAATATCACCATCTTCATATCTCAAAACAATCATCAAGTATCAAACTTCTCATAGTATTCAGTGCACTTTATATGAAAGTTTTTATTATACCCATCTTGGATGCCCATCATACTAGGACTAGTTTCATAACCAATGCAAACTACCATGTTGTTCTAAAGACTCTCAAAATAATATAAGTAAAGCATGAGAGTTCATCTATTTCTTCAAAATAAAACCACCGCCGTACTCTAAAAGGATATAAGTGAAGCACTAGAGCAAATGACAAACTACTCCGAAAGATATAAGTGAAGATCAATGAGTAGTTGAATAATTATGCAACTATGAGAAGACTCTCTAACATTTAAGAATTCCAGATCTTGGGATATTATTCAAACAGCAAGAAAAACAGAATAAAATGACGCTCCAAGCAAAACACATATCATGTGGTGAATAAAAATATAGCTCCAAGTAAAGTTACCGATGAACGAAGACGAAAGAGGGGATGCCATCCGGGGCATACCCAAGCTTAGGCTCTTGGTTGTCCTTGAATATTATCTTGGGGTGCCTTGGGCATCCCCAAGCTTAGGCTCTTGCCACTCCTTATTCCATAGTCCATCGAATCTTTACCCAAAACTTGAAAACTTCACAACACAAAACTCGTAAGCTCCGTTAGTATAAGAAAATAAATCACCACTTAGGTACGGTCAAGACAAGATTCATAATTTTTCTAACATGATGCCTACTGTACCCTATTATTTCTACAATTTATATTAAGCAATATAAGCCATAGAAACTAGAAAACAAGAAAACTATACATCGAAAACAGAATCTGTCAGAAACAGAACAATCTATAGAAATCTGTAAGTTTTGAATATTTCTGTAACTCCAAAAATTCTGAAAAATTAGGAAGAACGGGAAAATTTGTATATTGATCTATTGCAGTTGGAATTGGTATTTTACCCCTCTCTGGCGAAAAATTAAAATTATTTTCGTGAGCACATACTTTCTGTTTTTATCAGCAAGATCAAACAATAATCACCCAAGAAGATCCTAAAGGCTTTACTTGGCACAAACACTGATTAAAACATAAAAACATAATCATAACAGAATCTAGATGACTTATTTATTACTAAACATGATCAAAAAGCAAAGAGCAAAAATAAAATTGGGTTGCCTCCCAACAAGCGCTATTGTTTAACGCCCCTAGCTAGGTATGATGATTTCAACGATGCTCACATAAAAGATCAGAATTGAAACATAACGGGAGCATCATGAAGAATATGACTAGCACATTTAAGTCTAACCCACTTCCTATGCATAGGGATTTTGTGAGAAAATAACTTATGGGAATAATAATCAACTAGCATAGGAAGGCAAAACAAGCATAACTTCAAGATTTTAAGCACATAGAGAGGAACTTGATATTATTGCAATTCCTACAAGCATATATTCCTCGCTTATAATAATTTTCTGTAGCATCATGAATGAATTCAAAAATATAACTATCACATAAAGCATTCTTTTCATGAGCCACAAACATAGAATTTTTATTACTCTCCACATAAGCAAAATTCTTCTCATTTGGAATAGTGGGAGTATCATAAGAAACTCGAATACTATAAATTGTTTCCACATTAAAAGAGTAATGTTTAGAAAAAGTGTAATCATAATCATGACAAGTTTTATAACCATCACTACTTTCTATAACATAAGTATCATCACAATAATCATCATAAGTAGCAACTTTGTTCTCATCATAATCAATTGAAACCTCTTCCAAGATAGTGGAATCATTACTAAATAAAGCCATGACCTCTCCAAATCCACTTTCATAATTGTCACAATAAGATTCAACACCCTCCAAAATAGTGGGATCATTACCTCCTAAAGTTAACACTCTTCCAAACCCACTTTCATCAATATAACCATCATAAATAGGAGGCATGCTATCATCATAATAAATTTGCATATGAAAACTTGGGAGATTAAATATATAATATTCATGAAACATAGCATCCCCAAGCTTGGGACAAACATTAATTGCAGCAAATAAATTCTCAAACATGTCATTCTCATCATACATAGCGTCCCCAAGCTTGGGCCTTTTCATATCATAAGCATAATCACTCTCATCATTAATAGTATGGATAGCACCAATAGTATAGCAAATCATCATCACAATGAGTAATAGGAGCAACATCATTTGGGAGGGATACCTTTTTACCTTTGCTTCTCAGTCTTTTCTTTTTCTTCTTCACATTATGTGTGGGTTTAATCCTCTTTTTGGAGCTCCTTATTAATTAGATTGGTTGAATAGAAGGCTCCTCCTTGTTACCTTCAAGCGCTAACCTCCCCGGCAATGGCACAAGAAAAGATCTTGATGTCTACTACACAACCTTCTTCTTGTAGACGTTGTTGGGACTCCAAGTACAGAGCTTTGTAGGACAGTAGCAAATTTCCATCAAGTGGATGACCTAAGGTTTATCAATCCGTGGGAGGCGTAGGGTGAAGATGGTATCTCTCAAACGACCCTGCAACCAAATAGCAAAGAGTCTCTTGTGTCCCCAACACACCCAATACTATGGTAAATCGTATAGGTGCATGATAACCCACAAGTATAGGGTATCGCAACAGTTTTCAAGGGTAGAGTATTCAACCCAAATTTATTGATTCGACACAAGGGGAGCCAAAGAATATTCTCAAGTATTAGCAGCTGAGTTGTCAATTCAACCACACCTGGAAACTTAATATCTGCAGCAAAGTGTTTAGTAGCAAAGTAATATGATAGTAGTGGTAGCGGTGGTAAAAGTTAATGGTAGCAAAAGTAATATTTTTGGTATTTTGTAGTGATGATAACAATAGCAACGGAAAAGTAAATAAGCGAAGAACGATATTTGGAAAGCTCGTAGGCAATGGATCGGTGATAGAGAATTATGCCAGATGCGGTTCATCATGTAACATTCCTGACCTAGGGTGACACAGAACTAGCTCCAGTTCCTTAATGTAATGTAGGCATGTATTCTGAATATAGTCATACATGCTTATGGAAAAGAACTTGCATGCCATATTTTGTCCTACCCTCCCGTGGCAGCGGGGTCCTAGCGAAAACTAAGGGATATTAAGGCCTCCTTTTAATAGAGTACCAGACCAAAGCATTAACACATAGTGAATACATTAACTCCTCAAACTACGGTCATTACCGGGAGTGGTCCCGATTATTGTCACTTCGGGGTTGTCGGATCATAACACATAGTAGGTGACTATAGACTTGCAAGATAGGATCAAGAACTCTCATATATTGATGAAAACATAATAGGTTCAGATCTGAAATCATGGCACTCGGGCCCTAGTGACAAGCATTAAGCATAGCAAAGTCATAGCAACATCAATCTCAGAACATAGTGGATACTAGGGATCAAACCCTAACAAAACTAACTCGATTACATGATAAATCTCATCCAACCCATCACTGTCCAGCAAGCCTACGATGGAATTACTCACGCACGGCGGTGAGCATCATGAAATTGGTGATGGAGGGTGGTTGATGATGACGATGGCAACGGATTCCCCTCTCCGGAGCCCCGAACGGACTCCAGATCAGCCCTCCCGAGAGAGTTTAGGGCTTGGCGGCGGCTCCGTGTCGTAAAACGTGATGAATCCTTCTCCCTGGTTTTTTCTCCCCGAAAGTGAATATATGGAGTCAGGGTTGAGGTCGGTGGAGCATCAGGGGGCCCACGAGGCACCACCCTCATGGACAGGTGGAGGCCCCCTGACGTGGATCTTCCTTCCAGTATTTTTTATATATTCCAAAATAATTCTCCGTTGATTTTTAGGTCATTCTGAGAACTTTTATTTCTGCACAAAAATAACACCATGGCAATTCTGCTGAAAACAGCGTCAGTCCAGGTTAGTTCCATTCAAATCATGCAAGTTAGAGTCCAAAACAAGGGCAAAAGAGTTTGGAAAAGTAGATACGACGGAGACGTATCTGTGCACTAGTTCGGCGAAGAGATGGTGATACAGGTGCAATATGGATGGTAGATATAGGTTTTTGTAATATGAAAATATAAAAACAGCAAGGTAACTAATGATAAAAGTGAGCGAAAACAATATTGCAATGCATTGAAACAAGTCCTAGGGTACTTTCACTAGTGCAAGTTATCTCAACAATAATAACATAATTGGATCATATAACTATCCCTCAACATGCAATAAAGAGTCACTCCAAAGTCACTAATAGCGGAGAACAAACAAAGAGATTATTGTAGGGTACGAAACCACCTCAAAGTTATCATTTTTGATCGATCTATTCAAGAATCCATTGTAAAATAACACGAAGCTATTCTTTTCGTTCGATCTATCCTAGAGTTCGTACTAGAATAGCACCTTAAGACACAAATCAACCAAAACCCTAATGTCACCTAGATACTCCAATGTCACCTCAAGTATCCATGGGTATGATTATACGATATGCATCACACAATCTCAGATTCATCTATTCAACCGACACATAGAACTTCAAAGAGTGCCCCAAAGTTTCTATCGGACTCTCAAGACGAAAACGTGTGCCAACCCCTATGCATAAGTTCATAAGGTCACGAAACTCGCAAGTTGATCACCAAAACATACATCAAGTGGATCACATGAATATCCCATTGTCACCACAGATAAGCACATGCAAGACATTGCTACCTCTTGAGCACTGCATTGGTTTTCCCTTGAAGAGGAAAGGGTGTTGCAGTAAAACAGCGTAAGTATTTCGCTCAGTTTTGAGAACCAAGGTATCAATCCAGTAGGAGACCACGCGCGAGTCACCTCGTACCTACACAAACAAATAAGAACCTCACAACCAACACGATAAAGGGGTTGTCAATCCCTTCACGGCCACTTGCAAGAGTGAGATCTGATAGAGATGATAATAATAAGATAATTATTTTTGGTATTTTTATGATATAGATTGAAAGTAAAGATTGCAAAATAAAATAGATTGGAAACTTGTATGATGGAAAATAGACCAGGGGGCCATAGGTTTCACTAGTGGCTTCTCTCAAGATAGCATAAGTATTACAGTGGGTGAACAAATTACTGTCGAGCAATTGATAGAAAAGCGAATAATTATGAGAATATCTAGGTATGATCATGTATATAGGCATCACGTCCGCGACAAGTAGACCAACTCCTGCGTGCATCTACTACTATTACTCCACACATCGACCGCTATCCAGCATGCATCTAGAGTATTAAGTTCATAAGAACAGAGTAACGCCCTAAGCAAGATGACATGATGTAGAGGGATAAACTCATGCAATATGATATAAACGCCACCTTTTTTATCCTCGATGGCAATAATACAATACGTGTCGTTTCCCTTTCTGTCACTGGGATCGAGCACCGCAAGATTGAACCCAAAGCTAAGCACTTCTCCCATTGCAAGAAAGATCAATCTAGTAGGCCAAACCAAACTGATAATTCGAAGAGACTTGCAAAGATAAACCAATCATACATAAAAGAATTCAGAGAAGATTCAAATATTGTTCATAGATAATCTGGATCATAAATGCACAATTCATTGGATCTCGACAAACACACCGCAAAAAGAAGAGTTACATCGAATAGATCTTCAAGAGAATCGAGGAGAACTTTGTATTGAGATCCAAAGAGAGAGAAGAAGCCATCTAGCTACTAGATATGGACCCGAAGGTCTGAGGTAAACTACTCACACATCATCGGAGGGGCCATGGAGTTGATGTAGAGGCCCTCCGTGATCAATGCCCCCTCCGGCGGAGCTCTGAAAAAGGCCCCAAGATGGGATCTCTTGGGTACAGAAGGTTGCGGCGGTGGAAATAGGGTTTAGTGGTGCTCCTGGATGTTTGCGGGGTATGTGAACATATATAGGAGGAAGAAGTAGGTCATTGGAGCTATGAGGGGCCCACGAGGGGGGAGGGCGTGCCCAGGGGGTAAGCGTGCCCCCTGCCTCGTGGCCGCCTCGTTGATTGCTTGACGTCCACTCCAAGTCCTCTGGATCACGTTTGTTCCAAAAATCACGTTCCCGAAGGTTTCATTCCGTTTGGACTCCGTTTGTTATTCCTTTTCTACGAAACACTAAAATAGGCAAAAAAAACAACAATTTGGGCTGGGCTTCCAGTTAATAGGTTAGTCCCAAAAATAATATAAAAGTTTAAAACAAAGCCCATTAACATCCAAAACAGATAATATAATAGCATGGACCAATCAAAAAATATAGATACGTTGGAGACGTATCAGACATACATCAAGTGTTCTCAAATCCCTAAAGACTCAATCCGATAAGATAACTTCAAAGGGAAAACTCAATCCATTACAAGAGAGTAGAGGGGGAGAAACATCATAAGATCCAACTATAATAGAAAAGCTCACGATACATCAAGATCGTGCCGAATCAAGAACACGTGTAACGCCCCGAGACCGTTGCGCCAGATGTCTTCCAGTTATTCGCTGTTGTTGCCTTGTCATTCTGTTGTGTGTTGCATCTTTCCATGTCATCATCCGCATTGCATCATCATGTTTTCGAAACTTGCATCCGTCCGGTTTCCCCCAGTTCTCTTCGTTGTCTGTTTTGAGCCCAGACACACTTGCACGCGCCCGCGGCACGGCCGAAATATTATTTTATAAGTGGCAGGAAAATGTTCTTGGAATGGGATGAAAGTTGGCGTGCGGTCTTTTTATAGTGTAGGTAGGCCGCGTGCCAAGTTTCATCACTTTCGGAATTCATTTGATGCCCCAACGGATAACTATAGCGACAATATAGTCGGTCAAACGTCAGACGTTTTCGGTCTCCAGAAACAGTCATTGGGTCTCTCTCCTCTCTTCTCCCAGCCCAAGGATGTCTACACAGCCCACTACCACTCACCGCCAGGCCCAACCTAACCTCTCTCGTCAGCCCACGGCCCTCCTCGCACGCGTGTCCGAAAGCTGTCCCGGACCCGACCCGGGCAGTCGTCACCGTTGGATTCGGATCATCTCGAAACATCCCTCTAATATCTTCGATTTATTATTTGATCTCCCCTAACCTTTTATTCTCGATCGTCCGATCCCAATCCGATGATCCAAATCCCCCTTCTATTACCTACATGCTATATATGACCCCCTAACCAAATCTGCCCCAACCCTAATTTCTAGGAGTTTGTCCCCTCAACCGCCGTCGCCACCCTCTCCCTTGGGATCCCCCAGATCCCCGTCGCTCCAATCCGTAGCCCAGACCACCTCCCCCGTTTCAGCATCGAACCAACCACATCCGGCCAAGCACCTCCTGCTTACTCCTCCCTCCATGGCGCCATCGCAGCCGGCGAACCCAGCCACCAGGACCGGCCTCCTCCCTGTTCTTCCTCCTCATTCCCGTGCTCCCCCTCCTCTCTCATTTCCTCTCTCTCTGTCCGGGAACCCGGGCAGTAGCCATGGCGCCATCCAGCAGGAGCTCCGCCTCGCCCGCAACCTCTGCCTGCCCTCCGACACGATCCAGTGGGTCTTGAGGATCTCGCTGCCCGGATGCGCTTCCTTCGGCCACTTCCAATGTCGTCGGAGCCTTTGCAACAGCCGCGCAGGACTGCGTCGACCTCCCCTGCTCGCCCGTTGCTTCCTGCGTTAAGGAGCCGCAACGCCAAGTCTCTGTGCCCGCGCCTCTGATACGTCTCCAACGTATCTACTTTTCCAAACACTTTTGCCGTTGTTTTGGACTCTAACTTGTATGATTTGAATGGAACTAACCCGGACTGACGCTGTTTTCAGCAGAATTGCCATGATGTTGTTTTATGTGCAGAAAACAAAAGTTCTCGGAATGACCTGAAACTCCACGGGATATCTTACAATAAATAATAAAAAATCCTCGCCAAAGATGAAGACCAGGGGGCCCACACCCTTCTCACGAGGGTGGGGGCCACCCCTAGGGCGCACCCTACCTCGTGGGCCCCCTGGAAGCCCCCCGACTCCAACTCCAACTCTATATAACTGCTTTTCGGGAGAAAAAAATAGGAGAGAAGAAATCATCGCGTTCTACTATACGGAGCCAATGCCAAGCCCTAAAACCTCTTGGGAGGGCTGATCGGGAGTCCGTTCAGGGCTCCGGAGAGGGGGATTCGTCGCCGTCGTCATCATCAACCATCCTTCATCACCAATTTCATGATGCTCACCGCCGTGTGTGAGTAATTCCATCGTAGGCTTGCTGGACGGTGATGGGTTGGATGAGATTCACCATGTAATCGAGTTAGTTTTGTTAGGTTTTGATCCCTAGTATCCACTATGTTCTGAGATTGATGTTGCTATGAGTTTGCTATGCTTAATGCTTGTCACTAGGGCCCGAGTGCCATGATTTCAGATCTGAACCTATTATGTTTTCATCAATATATGAGAGTTCTAGATCCTATCTTGCAAGTCTATAGTCAGCTATTATGTGTTATGATCCGTTAACCCCGAAGTGACGATAATCGGGATACTTACCGGTGATGACCGTAGTTTGAGGAGTTCATGTATTCACTATGTGCTAATGCTTTGTTCCGGTTCTCTATTAAAGGGAGGCCTTAATATTCCTTAGTCTCCATTAGGACCCCTCTGCCACGGGAGGGTAGGACAAAAGATGTCATGCAAGTTCTTTTCCATAAGCATGTATGACTATATTCGGAATACATGCCTACATTACATTGACGAATTGGAGCTAGTTCTGTGTCACCCTATGTTATGACTGTTACATGATGAACCGCATCCGGCATAATTATCCATCATTGATCCAATGCCTACAAGCTTTCCATATACTGGTTTACGCTTATTTACTTTCCCGTTGCTATTGTAACAATCACTACAAAATACCAAAAACATTACTTTGCTTTCATTACTCTTTTGTTACCGTTACCATCACTATCATATTACTTTGCTACTAAACACTTTGCTGAAGATACTAAGTTTCCAGGTGTGGTTGAATTGACAACTCATCTGCTAATACTTGAGAATATTCTTTGGCTCCCCTTGTGTCGAATCAATAAATTTGGGTTGAATACTCTACCCTCGAAAGCTGTTGCGATCCCCTATACTTGTGGGTTATCAAGACTAATTTTGGCGCCGTTGCCGGGGAGCATAGCTCTATTCTTTGAGTCACTTGGGATTTATATCTGCTGGACACTATGAAGAACTTGAGAGATCCAAAAACTAAGATCTATCCCTCAACTACGAGGGGAGGTAAGGAACTGCCATCTAGCTCTTTACTTGATTCACCTTCTGTTATGAGTAAGCTTGCGACACCTACACATGCTTCTGCTATTCGTTCTGATATGCCGCATGTTATTGATGATGCTACTTCTGGTATGCATGATACTTATGATGAAACTACCTCTATGCCTGATACTACTATGTCACTTAGTGATTTTTCTCGAGGAACGACTTGCTAGGGCTAGAGAGATTGAAAATATTGAATCTGATTATGAAGATGAAAGTGATGATGAAGAATCACTTGTTATTCCTGAGGGTTATTTATTTGATCAAGATGCTTCTTTAGCTATTTTAGCCTGCAAAGATAGTGAACTCAAAAGGTTATTAGCTAAATGGAATAAACAATCTCCAAATGCTAGGATGAGACCTGACCCTGCTTTTTCTACTTCACCTATATGTGTTGCTGATAAGGATTTTGAATTCTCTGTTGATCTTGATATAATTACTTTGGTTGAATCTGATCCTTTTCATGGTTATGAATATGAAACTGTTGTAGCACATCTTACTAAATTAAATGATATAGCCACCCTGTTCACTAATGATGAGAGATCTCGCTACTTTTATATCCTTAAAATATTTCCGTTCTCATTAAAGGGTGATGCTAAGATATGGTTTAATTCTCTTGATCCTGGTTCTGTGCGTAGTCCCCAGGATATGATTTATTACTTCTCTGCTAAATATTTCCCTGCTCATAAGAAACAAGCTGCTTTAAAGGAAATATAAAACTTTGTGCAAATTAAAGAACAGAGTCTCCCACAAGCTTGGGGGAGGCTTCTCAAGTTACTTAATGCCTTGCCTGATCATCCTCTTAAGAAAAATGAAGCACTTGATATCTTTTATAATGGACTAACCGATGCTTCCAGAGATTTCCTGGATAGTTGTGCTGGTTCTCTTTTCAGGGAAAGAACACCGGATGAAGCTGAAATCTTATTGAATAATATGTTGACAAATGAAAATAATTGGGCACCTCTTGAGCCAGCTCCTGCTCCAATTAATGATCCTATTCCTAAACCAACTCCGAAGAAGCGAGGTGTTCTATTTCTCAGTCCTGAAGATATGAAAGAGGCAAAGAAATCTATGAAAGAAAAAGGTATTAAAGCTGAAGATGTTAAGAATTTACCTCCTATTGAAGAAATACATGGTCTTAATTTACCGCCTGATGAAGAAATATATGATCTTAATCCTTTATTTATTGAAGAACCTCCAGACCTCGATAACACGACACAGGTTGTAAAGGTAAATTCTCTCTATAGATATGATAAAGCTGAAATCCCTCCTACTAAAATTGCTAGTCGATGCTTGGATGAGTTTGATTATTTTATGTTTAAGCAAGAAGACTTCAATGCTTATTTTGGTAGACAGTTAAAACAAGATGCTGATATGATTAAATACTTGGGTGATTATATGGCTAATATTAGAGGTGAACTTAAACTTGTTAGCAAACATGCTTCTATGGTTACCACTCAAGTAGAACAAGTACTTAAAGCTCAAAAAGAATTGCTCAATGAGATGAATAGTAAGAAAAATGATTATGCTGTTAAAGTGGCTACTAGAACTGGTAGAATGACTCAGGAACCTTTGTATCCTGAAGGCCACCCTAAGAGAATTGAGCAAGATTCTCAGAGAAATAAAATTGATGCACCTAGTTCTTCTAAAAAGAAGAAAAAGAAAAATGATAGAACTGTGCAAACTTCTAGTGAACCTATTGCTGAACCACCTGATAATCCAAATGATATCTCTATGTCTGATGCCGAAACACAATCTGGTAATGAACATGAAACTAATGAAAATGTTAATGATGATGTTCATAATAATGCTCAACCTAGTAATGATAATGATATAGAAATTGAACCTGCTGTTGATCTTGATAACCCACAATCAAAGAATCAACGTTATGATAAGAAAGACTTTGTTGCTAGGAAACATGGTAAAGAAAGAGAACCTTGGGTTCAGAAACCCATGCCTTTTCCTCCCAAACCATCCAAGAAAAAGGATGATGAGGATTTTGAGCGCTTTGCTGAAATGATTAGACCTATATTTTTGCGTATGCGATTGACTCATATACTCAAAACAAATCCTTATGCTAAGTACATGAAAGATATTATTATAAATAAAAGAAAGATACCTAAAGCTGAAATTTCCACCATGCTTGCTTATTATACTTTTAAGGGTGGAGTACCAAAGAAACTTGGGGATCCAGGAGTACCTACTATACCATGCTCCATTAAAAGAAACTATGTTAAAACTGCTTTATGTGATCTTGGAGCCGGTG